>NW_027325379.1:1200000-1595985 GCF_036924035.1 Leuresthes tenuis
CAGCAGCAAGCAATTCTTCATTGCACATGCATATGAAAATAGTAAAACAATTCCAATGCGTTAGCGAAACCTATATCAGGAGTGTCCATCATGATGCTGGGAATAGAACCTCTTTCCTAGAATAGTTCAACCTTCATTACTCCGCAATGAGCACATTTCAAAGTATCATTCCTCTACATGTATTCAAAAATCTATGTGTAAATGTTTAATATTTCTTATATTTGTTGATGTCATTCTGTGTGCATGTGGCCTAAACCCAATCTCTGTGTGGCAATTTTAATTTAAACAAGTTGAACTCTGCCTCTGATCATTTAAAAAAGGTGTGTACCAATATCAACCTTTCTCAGGTAATTACTGATCCTACAAAACCAAAGAGATCCTTCAAGGTTGTCCCTGATTGGCTCAATCTTAACAAATCAAAGGTAGAAAATCCGCAGTATCTGAACTTGGTGTTAGTTATCACTGCTCAATAGCCTGTATCAGAATTGCAAAAATGAAAACATTAGGTCCACGCTTGGTATCCAGATCCTGAAACATCTCCATGAGCAGGCTTTTTTTTTAACTGATCTGTTGAATAGTTATATGACACTGTTAAAATCCCAGATGAAGATCTAGCACTTGACCATTTTTGTAAATCTTCTAATTCCATAGTTGATAAACACGCCCCTTTTAAAAAGTGTAGAACTTAGAACAGGTCTATCCCTGGCTTTCGGCAGAACTGTCTTCTTTACTTTTTTTTCCCCTTGTCCTGTTCAGCATTATGTCAGAAGAATTGTAGTCTGAATACCTTTGATGCCAAACAGATTTGTTTTGCCAAGGGAAGTTTTATAAATGTAAAGCTCCCCTTGATGCCCATTTATTTATTTCTGTTTACAATATATGACATGAACTGAACTGAACCGGACCGGGGGACAAGGAAAGAAGAAGAGGAAAGAAGAGGAAACAGAACAAAAATAGAAACAAAAACCAGACAACCAGCTGCTACACCTGTAAAAAACAAAACAGACAACAATCCATGGCCTATGAGGGGAATCCAGCCTTAGCGCCACCAGGAGCACCTGAAAGCAGACAAGCAGAGAAAAAACAAACACACAAACAAACAAAAACAAGCACAAGAAGCGGCAATCGCATACAACACAGCTGTGGATATAGATGACCTGAGACGACATGATAATACATCAACTGCTTAGTGACCATGCTACTGGACTAATGAATGTGTGTGTGTGTGTGTGTGAGAACATGCAACACCCATGGCAACCGATGATAACATGATAACCGTGCTTAGTTATGAGTGTATAAGCGTACAGGGCCACAATCCACAGCCCCCCCCCCAAGCAATCAGAAGCAGGCAGAGAGGGCCACAAGACCCAGGCCACCAGCAGCCCCCACAGAGCACAGAACCCAGGCAGCCCACCGCAGGGGCAACCACGCATCCACCCAGAAGACTGCAGAGGAAGCCCCCGGAAAGAGCCCCCATAAGCATAGGGCAGAGGCACTCCGGGAACCAGGGGTAACAGCCCACCGACCCCGCCAGGCCCCAGCCGCCCAGACATGGGCCGTGCACTGGACCTGGGCCCCAGGAGCCCGAGCGCCCCCAAACCCCCCGGCAGAGGCCCCACCCAATACCCAGGAGGGCCAAGCGCCCCAGACAGCCACAAAGTGGGTCAGCGCCTGCCCCAGCGCCCCTGGCCAAGTGCCCTGGGAGTCAAGACGTGCCCACAGGTGGGTGAAGTCGCGAGCAGTGGGGAGAGGCAACGCTGATGCCCCATCGGGAGAAACACAGGCAGGCCAGGCGACAGCAAGTCCCAGATCCAGGCCCAATCATTACCACACACACTTTCACGTCCCATACATCCACACATCCACATATCCTACCTCCCTCGACTCTGCTGGGGTGTAGTGCAGCGGGCACACCAGGAGGCCAGCAACCCCCCAGCCACCACAGACCCCGAACCAGCAGAACAATTAATTAATCCTCCTGGCCCCTCCTGCCCCGAGCAGACACCAGGAAGCAGGGGTGTGCGAAGAAGACCCCTCCCCTCACCCTTCTGGCTCTTCAATATTTTCTAATAGTGAGCAATTAAAATTGAGGGGCAGCCAAACTTGTAGAACTGGGAGCGCGGCACTCTGGGCAGCCTACATACCCAAAGAGCCCCGCCCACCAGATGCCACTCAGTGTAACCACCCCCCAAGACCTAATGTGTGTGTGTGAGTGTGTTTGATAAGTAGTAATGTCTAAGGTGTAATTAAAACAGGGGCAGGGAACTGCAGAGTGCAACCAAAGGGGACCACCTACGTGGCCCCATCCACTACACCCCACCGAACACACACGCCCCCAAAACCCTTCATGTGTGAGTGTGTGCTGTGTACAGGAGCCAGAAGGGAGAGGGGTATGGGGATATATACCGGGGGAGCTACTCTCCCCCAGAGAGGGCAGCCAGGGACTGGCTGCAATAGGCATCCCCGCTACCTGGGAGCCAACAATGGGCAGGAGGGCCTGATGTCCACCAGGCTCGGGGCCAGAAGGTACCCATCCCGCCCCACCCCACTCAACCCAACCCCACCCAGGAGGACCTCTACAAAAAACAAACAAACAACATAAAAAAACAAACAAACAAACCACCCGGTCACACCAGTCGCAGCAGCCCGGGCCTGAGACCCACCATCACCCAGCAACCCACCACCACCACTATGTGATAAAACTAATCAGAGGGGACCAGAGAGAATGAAATTCAGCCAATTGATGTTTTGAGGAGGCAGACATTGTTTCCATGCTAATATAATCTACAAGAAAATTTCTAAACTGGTTAATACACAGATTGTTCTTCGCTTTCCAGTTCATGAGAATAGTTTTCTTTGCGATACATAACACTGTGACAACCATGTGTGCTGAGTTAATTTCCATGTTGATGTTGTCTAAGTCACCCAGTATGCACAGTGTGGGGCATGCAGGGATGCTACACTTTAGCCATGTTGATAGGTCCTCACAGACTTCAAGCCAGAACTTCTGGACAGGCGCAGAAAAACCACAAAGCGTGTGCATAATCATCAGGTGTGTTATCTGTGCAATGTGAGCAGATGTTTGAGTGTGTTAGACCCATCCTGAACATCCTTTGTCCTGTATAGTGTGTTCTATGAAGGATTTTGTATTGTATGAGCTGTAAATTAGGATTTCGAGTCTTTATGAAGGTGTTCAAACATATTTGTGGTTAGAAGCTATGACCAGAACTGATGGATAAATCTGCCTCCCATTTTGAGGATGGAAGAGACATTGTGTCATCTATCTTAGACAATAATTTATATATTTTTGATAGTAGTTTTGGGGTACAGATGCTTAGAAATTCTGCTACCCTAGTCGGGGGTTGTAAGTCTGGTTGGTGGAGGATATATCCATCCATCCATCCATCATCTGCCGCTTATCCGGGGGTCGAGTCGCGGGGGCAGCAGCTTGAGCAGAGAAACCCAGACGTCTCTGTCCCCGGCCACTTCCTCCAGCTCTTCCGGGGGGACCCCGAGGCGTTCCCAGGCCAGCCGAGAGACATAGTCTCTCCAACGTGTCCTGGGTCTCCCCCGGGGTCTCCTCCCAGTGGGACGTGCCCGGAACACCTCCCCAGGGGGCATCCTAACCAGATGCCCGAGCCACCTCATCTGACTCCTCTCAATGCGGAGGAGCAGCGGTTCTACTCCGAGCCCCTCCCGGATGACTGAGCTTCTCACCCTATCTCTAAGGGAGAGCCCAGACACCCTGCGGAGGAAACCCATTTCGGCCGCTTGTATTCGCGATCTTGTTCTTTCGGTCACTACCCACAACTCGTGACCATAGGTGAGGATGGGAACGTAGATTGACCAGTAAGTAGAGAGCTTCGCCTTCTGGCTCAGCTCCCTCTTCACAACGACGGGTCGGTGCAGAGCCTGCAACACTGCAGGCGCCGCACCGATCCGCCCGTCAATCTCCCGCTCCATTCGTCCGTCACTCGTGAACAAGACCCCGAGATACTTGAACTCCTCCTCTTGGGGAAGGATCTCATTCCCGACCCGGAGAGAGCATTCCACCCTTTTCCGGCTGAGAACCATAGTCTCGGATTTGGAGGTGCTGATTCTCATCCCAGCCGCTTCACACTCGGCTGCGAATCACTCCAGTGAGAGCTGAAGGTCACGGCCTGACGACGCTAACAGAACCACATCATCTGCAAAAAGCAGAGACCCGATTCTGAGGTCGCCAAATAGGACACCCTCAACGCCCTGGCTCCGCCTAGAAATTCTGTCCATAAAAGTTAGGAACAGAATCGGTGACAAAGGGCAGCCCTGACGGAGTCCAACTCTCACCGGAAACGTATCTGACTTACTGCCGGCAATGCGGACCAAACTCTGGCACCGGTCATACAGAGACCGAACGGCCCCTATCAAGGGGTCCGGCACTCCATATTCCCGGAGCACCCCCCACAGGACTCCACAAGGGACACGGTCGAACGCTTTCTCCAAGTCCACAAAACACATGTAGACTGGTTGGGCGAACTCCCATGCACCCTCCAGGATCCTGCCGAGGGTATAGAGCTGGTCCACTGTTCCACGGCCAGGACGAAAGCCACACTGCATCTCCTGAATCCGAGGCTCGATTATCCGACGGATCCTCCTCTCCAATACCCCCGAATAGACCTTACCAGGGAGGCTGAGGAGTGTGATACCCCTATAGTTGGAACACACCCTCCGGTCCCCCTTTTTAAAGAGGGGGACCACCACCCCAATCTGCCAGTCCAGAGGCACTGTCCCCGATGTCCACGCGATACTGCAGAGGCGTGTCAGCCAAGACAGCCCTACAACATCCAGAGCCTTGAGAAACTCAGGTCGGACCTCATCCACCCCAGGGGCCTTGCCACCGAGGAGCTTTTTAACCACCTCGGCAACCTCAGCCCCAGAAATGGGAGGCCCCGTCTCCGAGCTCTCCGACTCTGCCTCTTCTGAGCACGTGTTGGTAGGATTGAGGAGTTCCTCGAAGTACTCCCCCCACCGACTCACAACATCCCTAGTTGAGGTCAGCAAAGCCCCGTCCGCACTGTAAACAGTGTTGACTGTGAGCCGCTTCCCCCCCCCCCTGAGACGCCGGATGGTGGACCAGAATCTTTTCGAGGCCGTCCGGAAATCGTTCTCCATGGTCTCACCGAACTCCTCCCAGGCCCGAGTTTTTGCCTCAGCAACCGCCGAAGCCGCGGCCCGTCTGGCCCGTCGGTACCTATCAGCTTCTTCCAGGGTCCCACTGGCCAAAAAGGACCGATAGGACTCCTTCTTCAGCTTGACGGCTTCCCTCACCACTGGTGTCCACCAGCAGGTTGGAGGGTTGCCGCCACGACAGGCACCGACCACCTTACGGCCACAACTCCGACCAGCTGCCTCGGCAATGGAGTCACGGAACATGACCCATTCGGACTCAATGTCCCCCACCTCAAATATGGTTGAAGCTCTGCCGGAGGTGGGAGTTAAAGCTCCTGACGGGGGATTCTGACAAACGCTCCCAGCAGACCCTCACAATACGTTTGGGCCTGCCAGGTCTGATCGGCATCCTCCCCCACCAGCGGAGCCAACTCACCACCAGGTGTTGATCAGTTGACAGCTCCGCCCCTCTCTTCACCCGAGTGTCCAGGACATACGGCCGCAAGTCCGATGATACAACCACAAAGTCGATCATCGAACTGCGGCCAAGGGTCCTGGTGCCAAGTGCACATATGGACACCCTTATGCCTGAACATGGTGTTCGTTATGGACAGTCTATGACTGGCACAGAAGTCCAACAACATAACACCACTCTGATTCAGATCGGGGGGGCCGTTCCTCCCAATCACACCCCTCCAGGTCTCACTGTCATTGCCCACGTGAGCATTGAAGTCCCCCAGCAGAATGAGGGAGTCTCCGGTAGGAGCATTCTCCAGTGCCTCCCCCAGAGACTCCAAAAAGGGTAGGTACTCTGAACTGCTGTTTGGCGCATAGGCACAAACAACAGTCAGGACTCGTCCCCCCACCCAAGGCGGAGGGAGGCTACCCTCTCGTTCACTGGGGTAAACCCCAATGTACTGGCACACAGCCGGGGGGCAATAAGTATGCCCACACCTGCTCTGCGCCTCTCACCACGGGCAACTCCAGAGTGGAAGAGAGTCCAACCCCTCTCAAGAGTACTGGTTCCAGATCCCAAGCCGTGCGTCGAGGTGAGTCCGACTATATCTAACGGTCTGATGAAGTTTCAACAATAAACAACAAACTTTGTATTATGAGAAAGAACCAGACTCATTCTTCAGGAATCCGAAGATAAGCTCTATTTTACGAGTTATGCACGAATTCGGATTCTCCTATAAAACGAATTCCTTAACTCAAACCAAGTTAAGACTGCTTTGTCCTTCATATTTATTCATGTCTAATCAAGTTTCAATGATAAACAACGTTGTACTTTGTAGAATGAGAAAGAACTTCTTCAGCAATAAGCATCTCTCGACAAATGACGAAATACAGATTTTGCTATAAAATTAATTGCTATCAGCCTGACTTAAAACTGTTTGTCTTCCTTATTTATCCACTTCAAATCAAGTTTCAACAATTAAAAAAATTTTGTAGTTTGAGAAAGAACAACTTAATCTTGAGCAATCAGTATAAAAAGAGGGTGGGCAAAGGTGCGAATGTCAAACCATACATGATCAAAACAGGGAGCGGAGGTGTTTGGCTGAGACAAGGTGTGAATGTCCACCCATAATTAATGAAAAGCGGGCAACAAGTAGGTTCGAATGCCCAACCATACATCATCAAAAGCAGGAGTGGATATGTTCGGCTACAAGAACTTTGTAGCGAACTTTGGTCGGACGTTCACACCTTCTTGCAGCCGAACACCTCCGCTTCCGCTTTTGATGGTATATATTCGGGCATTCGAACCTTTTCTTACCAGCTTTTTACAAACGATGGTTGGACTTTCACACCTTCTTGTAATCGAACAACTCCGCTCCCGCTATTGATTGTGTACAGTCGGGTATTTTAACCTTTTCTTACCCACTTTTTACCAACTATGGTCGGACATTCACACCGTCTTACAGCGGAACATCTCCGCTCCCGCTTTTGATGGTGTATAGTCAGGCATTTGAACCTTTTCTTACCCGCTTTTTACAAACTATGGTCGGACATTCAAACCTTCTTGTAGCCGAAAACCTCTGCTCCCTCTTTTGATTATACATTGTCGGGCATTCGCACCTTATCTTACCCGCTTTTTACAAACTATAGTCAGACATTCACACATTGGTGCCGAACCACCTCAGCTCCCTGTTTTGATCATGTATGGTCTGGCAATACTACCTTTTCTTACCCGTTTATGAGTAATTATGGCTGGACATTCACACCTACTTGCAGTCGAACAGCTCTGCTCCCGCTTTTGATTATGTTTGGTTGGATATTCGAACCTTTTCTTAACTGCTTTTTACAAACTTTGGTCGGACGTTCACACCTTCTTGCAGCCGAACACCTCCGCTTCCGCTTTTGATGGTATATATTCGGGCATTCGAACCTTTTCTTAGCAGCTTTTTACAAACCATGGTTGGACTTTCACACCTTCTTGTAGCCGAACAACTCCGCTCCCGCTATTGATTGTGTACAGTCGGGTATTTTAACCTTTTCTTACCCACTTTTTACCAACTATGGTCGGACATTCACACCGTCTTACAGCGGAACACCTCCGCTCCCGCTTTTGATGGTGTATTGTCAGGCATTTGAACCTTTTCTTACCCGCTTTTTACAAACTATGGTCGGACATTCAAACCTTCTTGTAGCCAAAAACCTCCGCTCCCTCTTTTGATCATACATTGTCGGGCATTCGCACCTTTTCTTACCCGTTTTTTACAAACCATGGTCGGACTTTCAAACCTTCTTGTAGCCCAACACATCCACTCCTGCTTTTGATGATGTATGTTTGGGCATTCGCACCTTTTCTTACCCATTTTTCAGTAATTATGGGTGGACATTCACACCTTCTTGCAGCTGAACACCTCCTCTCCCGCTTATGATGGTGTATAGTTGGGCTTTCAAGCCTTTTCTTACCCGGTTTTTACAAATTATAGTTGGACATTCAGACCTTCTTGCAGCCGAAAACCTCCACTCCCTCTTTTGATCATACATTGTCGGGCATTAGCACCTTTTCTTACCCGCTTTTTACAAACCATAGTCGGACTTTCACATCTTTTAGTAGCCGAACAACTCCGCTCCCGCTATTGATTGTGTACAGTCGGGTATTTTAACCTTTTCTTACCCGCTTTTTACCAACTATGGTCGGACATTCACACCTTCTTACAGCGGAACACCTCCGCTCCCTCTTTTGATGGTGTATGTTCGGGCAGTCAAACCTTTTCTTACCTGCTTTTTACAAACTATGGTCAGACATTCAACCCTTCTTGGAGCCGAACACATCCACTCCTGCTTTTGATTATGTATAGTTGGGCATTCGCACCTTTTCTTACCCATTTTTCAGTAATTATGGGTGTACATTCACACCTTCTTGCAACCGAACACCTCCGCTCCCTCTTTTGATCATACATTTTCGGGCATTCGCACCTTTTCTTACCCGCTTTTTACAAACCATGGTTGGACTTTCACACCTTTTAGTAGCCGAACAACACCGCACCCGCTACTGATTGTGTACAGTCGGGTATTTTAACCTTTTCTTACCCGTTTTTTACCAACTATGGTCGGACATTCACACCTTCTTACAGCGGAACACCTCCGCTCCCTCCTTTGATGTATTTCTGTATTTCGTCATTTGTCGAGAGATCCTTATTGCTGAAGAAGTTCTTTCTCATTCTACAAAGTCCAACGTTGTTTATCATTGAAACTTGATTAGACATGAATAAGTATGAAGGACAAAGCAGTCTTAACTTGGTTTGAGTTAAGGAATTCGTTTTATAGGAGAATCCGAATTCGTGCATAACTCGTAAAATAGAGCTTATTTTCGGATTCCTGAAGAATGAGTCTAGTTCTTTCTCATAATACAAAGTTTGTTGTTTATTGTTGAAACTTCATCAGACCGTTAGATATAGTCGGACTCACCTCGACGCACGGCTTGGGATCTGGAACCAGTACTCTTGAGAGGGGTTGGACTCTCTTCCACTCTGGAGTTGCCCGTGGTGAGAGGCGCAGAGCAGGTGTGGGCATACTTATTGCCCCCCGGCTGTGTGCCAGTACATTGGGGTTTACCCCAGTGAACGAGAGGGTAGCCTCCCTCCGCCTTGGGTGGGGGGACGAGTCCTGACTGTTGTTTGTGCCTATGCGCCAAACAGCAGTTAAGAGTACCTACCCTTTTTGGAGTCTCTGGGGGAGGCACTGGAGAATGCTCCTACCGGAGACTCCCTCATTCTGCTGGGGGACTTCAATGCTCACGTGGGCAATGACAGTGAGACCTGGAGGGGTGTGATTGGGAGGAACGGCCCCCCCGATCTGAATCAGAGTGGTGTTATGTTGTTGGACTTCTGTGCCAGTCATAGACTGTCCATAACGAACACCATGTTCAGGCATAAGGGTGTCCATATGTGCACTTGGCACCAGGACACCCTTGGCCGCAGTTCGATGATCGACTTTGTGGTTGTATCATCGGACTTGCGGCCGTATGTCCTGGACACTCGGGTGAAGAGAGGGGCGGAGCTGTCAACTGATCACCACCTGGTGGTGAGTTGGCTCCGCTGGTGGGGGAGGATGCCGATCAGACCTGGCAGGCCCAAACTTATTGTGAGGGTCTGCTGGGAGCGTTTGTCAGAATCCCCCGTCAGAAGGAGCTTTAACTCCCACCTCCGGCAGAGCTTCAACCATATTTGAGGTGGGGGACATTGAATGGGCCATGTTCCGTGACTCCATTGCCGAGGCAGCTGGTCGGAGTTGTGGCCGTAAGGTGGTCGGTGCCTGTCGTGGCGGCAACCCTCCAACCTGCTGGTGGACACCAGTGGTGGGGGAAGCCGTCAAGCTGAAGAAGGAGTCCTATCGGGCCTTTTTGGCCAGTGGGACCCTGGAAGAAGCTGATAGGTAGCGACGGGCCAGACGGGCCGCGGCTTCGGCGGTTGCTGAGGCAAAAACTCGGGCCTGGGAGGAGTTCGGTCAGACCATGGAGAACGATTTCCGGACGGCCTCGAAAAGATTCTGGTCCACCATCCGGCGTCTCAGGGGGGGGAAGCGGCTCACAGTCAACACTGTTTACAGTGCGGACGGGGCTTTGCTGACCTCAACTAGGGATGTTGTGAGTCGGTGGGGGGAGTACTTCGAGGAACTCCTCAATCCTACCAACACGTGCTCGGAAGAGGCAGAGTCGGAGAGCTCGGAGACGGGGCCTCCCATTTCTGGGGCTGAGGTTGCCGAGGTGGTTAAAAAGCTCCTCGGTGGCAAGGCCCCGGGGGTGGATGAGGTCCGTCCTGAGTTTCTCAAGGCTCTGGATGTTGTAGGGCTGTCTTGGCTGACACGCCTCTGCAGTATCGCGTGGACATCGGGGACAGTGCCTCTGAACTGGCAGATTGGGGTGGTGGTCCCCCTCTTTAAAAAGGGGGACCGGAGGGTGTGTTCCAACTATAGGGGTATCACACTCCTCAGCCTCCCTGGTAAGGTCTATTCGGGGGTATTGGAGAGGAGGATCCGTCGGATAATCGAGCCTCGGATTCAGGAGATGCAGTGTGGCTTTCGTCCTGGCCGTGGAACAGTGGACCAGCTCTATACCCTCGGCAGGATCCTGGAGGGTGCATGGGAGTTCGCCCAACCAGTCTACATGTGTTTTGTGGACTTGGAGAAAGCGTTCGACCGTGTCCCTCGTGGAGTCCTGTTGGGGGTGCTCCGGGAATATGGAGTGCCGGACCCCTTGATAGGGGCCGTTCGGTCTCTGTATGACCGGTGCCAGAGTTTGGTCCGCATTGCCGGCAGTAAGTCGGATACGTTTCCGGTGAGAGTTGGACTCCGTCAGGGCTGCCCTTTGTCACCGATTCTGTTCCTAACTTTTATGGACAGAATTTCTAGGCGGAGCCAGGGCGTTGAGGGTGTCCCATTTGGCGACCTCAGAATCGGGTCTCTGCTTTTTGCAGATGATGTGGTTCTGTTAGCGTCGTCAGGCCGTGACCTTCAGCTCTCACTGGAGTGATTCGCAGCCGAGTGTGAAGCGGCTGGGATGAGAATCAGCACCTCCAAATCCGAGACTATGGTTCTCAGCCGGAAAAGGGTGGAATGCTCTCTCCGGGTCGGGAATGAGATCCTTCCCCAAGAGGAGGAGTTCAAGTATCTCGGGGTCTTGTTCACGAGTGACGGACGAATGGAGCGGGAGATTGACGGGCGGATCGGTGCGGCGCCTGCAGTGTTGCAGGCTCTGCACCGACCCGTCGTTGTGAAGAGGGAGCTGAGCCAGAAGGCGAAGCTCTCTACTTACTGGTCAATCTACGTTCCCATCCTCACCTATGGTCACGAGTTGTGGGTAGTGACCGAAAGAACAAGATCGCGAATACAAGCGGCCGAACTGGGTTTCCTCCGCAGGGTGTCTGGGCTCTCCGTTAGAGATAGGGTGAGAAGCTCAGTCATCCGGGAGGGGCTCGGAGTAGAACCGCTGCTCCTCCGCATTGAGAGGAGTCAGATGAGGTGGCTCGGGCATCTGGTTAGGATGCCCCCTGGGCGCCTCCCTGGGGAGGTGTTCCGGGCACGTCCCACTGGGAGGAGACCCCGGGGGAGACCCAGGACACGTTGGAGAGACTATGTCTCTCGGCTGGCCTGGGAACGCCTCGGGGTCCCCCCGGAAGAGCTGGAGGAAGTGGCCGGGGACAGAGACGTCTGGGTTTCTCTGCTCAAGCTGCTGCCCCCGCGACCCGACCCCCGGATAAGCGGCAGATGATGGATGGATGGATGGATATATCCTCCACCAACCAGACTTACAACCCCCGACTAGGGTAGCAGAATTTCTAAGCAGCTGTACCCCAAAACTACTATCAAAAATATATAAATTATTGTCTAAGATAGATGACACAATGTCTCTTCCATCCTCAAAATGGGAGGCAGATTTATCCATCAGTTCTGGTCATAGCTTCTAACCACAAATATGTTTGAACACCTTCATAAAGACTCGAAATCCTAATTTACAGCTCATACAATACAAAATCCTTCATAGAACACACTATACAGGACAAAGGATGTTCAGGATGGGTCTAACACACTCAAACATCTGCTCACATTGCACAGATAACACACCTGATGATTATGCACACGCTTTGTGGTTTTCTGCGCCTGTCCAGAAGTTCTGGCTTGAAGTCTGTGAGGACCTGTCAACATGGCTAAAGTGTAGCATCCCTGCATGCCCCACACTGTGCATACTGGGTGACTTAGACAACATCAACATGGAAATTAACTCAGCACACATGGTTGTCACAGTGTTATGTATCGCAAAGAAAACTATTCTCATGAACTGGAAAGCGAAGAACAATCTGTGTATTAACCAGTTTAGAAATTTTCTTTTAGATTATATTAGCATGGAAACAATGTCTGCCTCCTCAAAACATCAATTGGCTGAATTTCATTCTCTCTGGTCCCCTCTGATTAGTTTTATCACATAGTGGTGGTGGTGGGTTGCTGGGTGATGGTGGGTCTCAGGCCCAGGCTGCTGCAACTGGTGTGACCGGGTGGTTTGTTTGTTTGTTTTTTGTAGAGGTCCTCCTGGGTGGGGTTGGGTTGAGTGGGGTTGGGGCGGGATGGGTACCTTCTGGGGGTACAGTAGCTCCCGGAATATGGTCGCTGCAGGCCCCGAGCCTGGTGGACATCAGGCCCTCCTGCCCATTGTTGGCTCCCAGGTAGCGGGGATGCCTATTGCAGCCAGTCCCTGGCTGCCCTCTCTGGGGGAGAGTAGCTCCCCCGGTATATATCCCCATACCCCTCTCCCTTCTGGCTCCTGTACACAGCACACACTCACACATGAAGGGTTTTGGGGGCGTGTGTGTTCGGTGGGGTGTAGTGGATGGGGCCACGTAGGTGGTCCCCTTTGGTTGCACTCTGCAGTTCCCTGCCCCTGTTTTAATTACACCTTAGACATTACTACTTATCAAACACACTCACACACACACATTATGTCTTGAGGGGTGGTTACACTGAGTGGCATCTGGTGGGCGGGGCTCTTTGGGTATGTAGGCTGCCCAGAGTGCCGCGCTCCCAGTTCTACAAGTTTGGCTGCCCCTCAATTTTAATTGCTCACTATTAGAAAATATTGAAGAGCCAGAAGGGTGAGGGGAGGGGTCTTCTTCGCACACCCCTGCTTCCTGGTGTCTGCTCGGGGCAGGAGGGGCCAGGAGGATTAATTAATTGTTCTGCTGGTTCGGGGTCTGTGGTGGCTGGGGGGTTGCTGGCCTCCTGGTGTGCCCGCTGCACTACACCCCAGCAGAGTCGAGGGAGGTAGGATGTGTGGATGTGTGGATGTATGGGACGTGAAAGTGTGTGTGGTAATGATTGGGCCTGGATCTGGGACTTGCTGTCGCCTGGCCTGCCTGTGTTTCTCCCGATGGGGCATCAGCGTTGCCTCTCCCCACTGCTCGCGACTTCACCCACCTGTGGGCACGTCTTGACTCCCAGGGCACTTGGCCAGGGGCGCTGGGGCAGGCGCTGACCCACTTTGTGGCTGTCTGGGGCGCTTGGCCCTCCTGGGTATTGGGTGGGGCCTCTGCCGGGGGGTTTGGGGGCGCTCGGGCTCCTGGGGCCCAGGTCCAGTGCACGGCCCATGTCTGGGCGGCTGGGGCCTGGCGGGGTAGGTGGGCTGTTGCCCCTGGTTCCCGGAGTGCCTCTGCCCTATGCTTATGGGGGCTCTTTCCGGGGGCTTCCTCTGCAGTCTTCTGGGTGGATGCGTGGTTGCCCCTGCGGTGGGCTGCCTGGGTTCTGTGCTCTGTGGGGGCTGCTGGTGGCCTGGGTCTTGTGGCCCTCTCTGCCTGCTTCTGATTGCTTGGGGGGGGGCTGTGGATTGTGGCCCTGTACGCTTATACACTCATAACTAAGCACGGTTATCATGTAGGTCCTGTGCCATGGGTGTTGCATGTTCTCACACACACACACACACACATTCATTAGTCCAGTAGCATGGTCACTAAGCAGTTGATGTATTATCATGTCGTCTCAGGTCATCTATATCCACAGCTGTGTTGTATGCGATTGCCGCTTCTTGTGCTTGTTTTTGTTTGTTTGTGTGTTTGTTTTTTCTCTGCTTGTCTGCTTTCAGGTGCTCCTGGTGGCGCTAAGGCTGGATTCCCCTCATAGGCCATGGATTGTTGTCTGTTTTGTTTTTTACAGGTGTAGCAGCTGGTTGTCTGGTTTTTGTTTCTATTTTTGTTCTGTTTCCTCTTCTTTCCTCTTCTTCTTTCCTTGTCCCCCGGTCCGGTTCAGTTCAGTTCATGTCATATATTGTAAACAGAAATAAATAAATTGGCATCAAGGGGAGCTTTACATTTATAAAACTTCCCTTGGCAAAACAAATCTGTTTGGCATCAAAGGTATTCAGACTACAATTCTTCTGACATAATGCTGAACAGGACAAGGGGAAAAAAAAGTAAAGAAGACAGTTCTGCCGAAAGCCAGGGATAGACCTGTTCTAAGTTCTATACTTTTTAAAAGGGGCGTGTTTATCAACTATGGAATTAGAAGATTTACAAAAATGGTCAAGTGCTAGATCTTCATCTGGGATTTTAACAGTGTCATATAACTATTCAACAGATCAGTTAAAAAAAAGCCTGCTCATGGAGATGTTTCAGGATCTGGATACCAAGCGTGGACCTAATGTTTTCATTTTTGCAATTCTGATACAGGCTATATAGCAGTGATAACTAACACCAAGTTCGGATACTGCGGATTTTCTACCTTTGATTTGTTAAGATTGAGCCAATCAGGGACAACCTTGAAGGATCTCTTTGGTTTTGTAGGATCTGTAATTACCTGAGAAAGGTTGATATTGGTACACACCTTTTTTAAATGATCAGAGGCAGAGTTCAACTTGTTTAAATTAAAATTGCCACACAGAGATTGGGTTTAGGCCACATGCACACAGAATGACATCAACAAATATAAGAAATATTAAACATTTACACATAGATTTTTGAATATATGTAGAGGAATGATACTTTGAAATGTGCTCATTGCGGAGTTATGATCAGTTGAGTAATGAAGGTTGAACTATTCTGGGAAAGAGGTTCTATTCCCAGCATCATGATGGACACTCCTGATATAGAAGGTTTCGCTAACGCATTGGAATTGTTTTACTATTTTCATATGCATGTGCAATGAAGAATTGCTTGCTGCTGATAAATGCAAAGAAGAACAGCTTACACATAGATGCTCACATATAGGCTGCTGAATGCAATGAAGACCTGCTTATCAAGTAAAGTTCAATGTCAATGTGTAATATTCAATTAGGATTTGCAAAACAGTGAAGTTAAACAATGAATGGGTCCATAGTCGGTATGAGAAGACTACAGGAATATTTACCTGGGTGTACGTTCAAACAGAGATGAGAAAATTGCGATAAATAATTGTTTGTTTGTTTGTTAGTATGTATAGGAATGTTATGTGTATAAACTGTGTTGAGTTATAGTTACTCAGTAGTGTCTCAGTGAAACAACCGACGGGGGAAGCCTTGCGGTGACAACAAAAGCAGTGTTTTACTGATCAGTCAAGTTGCTCCAGTGTACTCCATACAAACTGGTTGGCTACTGAAGGGATAGAAAATGGGGAATACTTGTTTTAAAGCAAACAAGGAATTAGATGGGAAAAATACATGTTTTAACGGGACCCAGACAATATTAAATACTCAGACAGATGGGAGAAGAAGTGTAGTTTTGTAGGAAATCACAAAATTATTACATAGAATTAGTGAAATCAATTGAAGAATGCCTTTCTGAAGAGCTGTTTACCACAGATGAGCAGCTTTGCGACCAAGCACATTGTAGATCGCTTTACTGCCAAAATGATCTAATTTAATGGATTGGTTTAGACATGCATAACAGCATTTTAAGAACAAAGAGAGAAACAAAAAGGGACAACGCTTCATGGTGGAAGGTGATGTATAAATAACTGTGTATATGATGAAGGGGGTGGCAACACCCATTCCGAAATCCCGCCATTCCGACATCCCGCTATTCCGACATCCCACCATTCCGACATACCACCATTCCGACATACCACCATTCCGACATGCAAACGTCCCACCATTCCGACATCCCACCATTGCGACATCCCGCTATTCTGACGTTCAAATGTCCCACCATTCCGACAAGGCTTTCCGTATAAGGAAATGTGTGTTACTCAACAGGTGAGTCCCTTCTTTCTGTTCATGCAATTTATATGTTTAACACATGTTTATAGACAAGCGTTATTAAAAACACAAAGTCTCGGCAACTGGAGGAGGAGAAGCAGTCCGCGGTGGTTTTCAATCACACACTCCAATGCCACTTGTTTCAACTTCCGAAAATTTAATCCAGGAAAAAAAGGCTTACAAACATGGACCAAAACGGCTCCATAACACGCACAAGAATCCAAAAGAAACGAAAGTTAACTAAAAGAAAGCAAATAAACAGTATGAAGTGGTCAAAATTGGTTTTACGCATGCCTATGTGCGTCTGGCACATGCGTCTTCGGGCTCTCCCACGTTGGTTTGTGGATGAAAGCTATATGTTCAGCTGTAATGTCATGTAAAAACAATCTCTACATGACATTTACTCCCAGGTGTGACCAGTTAGGTCCTTAAGATATCAACAGGCTGTATAAAGCTACAACCGTTGCGGCTGTGTGTTTGTGCCAAATGCGCAAAACCCATCCGCGCTTCCCAAAATTGGAGTGAGTACTCATAAATCACGTGAATAACATGAATAAACGTTTTTACTGCATTTTGTTGTGTTTTATACGTTCTATGCTGTCATTTCTCTCTTCTCCTATTGGCAAGGCAAGGCAGAGTGCTTGCAACTGTGTCCTGTGCAGTAGCCGTGATATCTGTAATTGCAATTATTACTTTTGCATATGATGACAGCGTGCAAAAGACGCATGGGCTCTGTGGAGAGCTCCGCTCCAGCTGGCTGCTGTGACAGCTCACTGACACTGTATTTCTGCTTAATCAGTTTCAGTCTCGCCAGAGTTACATTAATATCTGTATTTTTATATTTGAAATTCCGACAATTGGAGACCCATGTCGGAATGGCGAGATGTCGGAATGGCAGCATGTAACCATGATGAAGGAGAGACCATTTGAGCAGCACAGCCATTTCGCAGCACAGGGACAGCAATCCAAGTTACAGGATCTCCCACGTGGTATCACCTGTCACATTGTGTCAAGGCATCAAAAGAAGAAAAAATCACCAAACTCATGGACAAAAAGACAAAGACTCCGGTGAACGAAGACAGAGGACTGACAAACCAGAAATACAAAAGGATTCTCGATATCAAGATCCAGAAGAAGAGGCTAACAATGCCACGAACACTTACGATGCTGGGAATGATGCCAGCAATGAACAGAGAAGAAGATTCAGTGTCATCAATCTGCATTACGTGCCTCTAATGAGGGGGTGAATATAGAATCCTCAACGATTACAACGTCTCTGGGAACTGTGACAACAACAAGGTTTAAACCATTTTGATATATATTGTAACCTATTGTCTAAGGAATAGTGCTGAAAATGAGGTAAATCTAATCCACCACTGTCCTTGGTCTTCTGTAGGGTTTTTAAACTAATACGTGGTGGTTTGTTTTTCCACAGAAATTTGGAGATGCATGAATCTAGTGACTTAAACCAGATCATTGAGAACAAATAGTTAACTTTTGGTAGTATCATCATTTCAATGGATGTAACTCTCCCCATAAGTGATATAGGTAAGGACTTCCAACGAGAGATCGTCCTCTACTGTCTTTAATAATTGCACATAATTTAGCTTTGTTAGCTCTGAGAGCCTGGAGGAAATGTTTATGCCTAAATATCTAATATTTCCTGACTGTAAAGTGATCGCAGGTATATTATGGACCCTACAGTTAATGGGCAGAACTGTGGTCTTAGACCAGTTGATAGAGTAGTCAGAAAGTGCTGAGAATTTATTTATGAGTGTGATAGTGTGACTGAGAGACGTCTGTGAGTTCTGAAGGAAAAGTAATACATCATCAGCATAAAGACTTATTTTATGCTCAATATTTTGGGATTAATTACTCACAAACGGGTAAGAAAAGGTAGTATTGCCAGACCATACATGATCAAAACAGGGAGCGGAGGTGGTTCAGCTGCAAGGTGTGAATGTCTGACTATAGTTTGTAAAAAGCGGGTAAGATAAGGTGCGAATGCCCGTCAATGTATGATCAAAAGAGGGAGCGGAGGTTTTTGGCTACAAGAAGGTTTGAATGTCCGACCATAGTTTGTAAAAAGCGGGTAAGAAAAGGTTACCATACATCATCAAAAGCAGGAGTGGATGTGTTCGGCTACAAGAAGATTTGAATGTCCATCAATAATTGCTTTAAAACATGAAAGAAAATTTTCGAATATCAAACCGCACATGATCATAAGCGGGAGAGGAGTTGTTCAGCTGCAAGAAGGTGTGAATGTCCACCCATAATTACTGAAAAATGGGTAAAAAAAGGTGAAAATGCCCAACCATACATCATCAAAAGCAGGAGTGGATGTGTTCGGCTACAAGAAGGTTTGAATGTCCGACCATAGTTTGTAAAAAGCGGGTAAGAAAAGGTTCGAATGCCCGAACATAGACCATCAAAAGAGGGAGCGGAGGTGTTCCGCTGTAAGAAGGTGTAAATGTCCGACCATAGTTGGTAAAAAGCGGGTAAGAAAAGGTTAAAATACCCGACTGTACACAATCAATAGCGGGAGCGGAGTTGTTTGGCTACAAGAAGGTGTGAAAGTCCGACCACGGTTTGTAAAAAGCGGGTAAGAAAAGGTTCGAATGCCCGAATATATACCATCAAAAGTGGAAGTGGATGTGTTCGGCTGCAAGAAGGTGTGAACGTCCGACCAAAGTTTGTAAAAAGCAGTTAAGAAAAGGTTCGAATATCCAACCAAACATAATCAAAAGCGGGAGCAGAGCTGTTCGACTGCAAGTAGGTGTGAATGTCAGATCATAATTTGCAAAAAGCTGATGAGAAAGGGTGAGAATGCCCGGCTATACACCATCAAATGCGGGAGCGGAAGTGTTCGGCTGTGAGTAGGTGTGAATCTCCGACCATAGTTTGTAAAAAGGGGGTAAGAATAGGTTCGAATGCCCGAACATACACTATCAAAACAGGGAGCTGAGGTGGCTCAGCTGCAAGGTTTGATTGTCTGACTATAGTTTGTAAATAAGGTGCGAATGCCCAACAATGTATAATCAAAAGAGGGAGCGGAGGTTTTCGGCTACAAGAAGGTTTGAATGTCCGACCATAGTTTGTAAAATGCGGGTAAGAAAAGGTTCAAGCGACTGACTATACACCATCAAAAGCGGGAGCAGAGGTGTTCCGCTGTAAGACGGTGTGAATGTCCGACCATATTTGGTAAAAAGCGGGTAAGAAAAGGTTAAAATACCCGACTGTACACAATCAATAGCGGGAGAGGAGGTGTTCAGCTGCAAGAAGGTGTGAATGTCCACCCATAATTACTGAAAAATGGGTAAGAAAAGGTGCGAATGCCCAACCATACATTATCAAAAGCAGGTGTGAATGTCAGATCATAATTTGCAAAAAGCTGATGAGAAAGGGTGAGAATGCCCGACTATACACCATCAAATGCGGGAGCGGAGTTTTTCGGCTGTGAGTAAGTGTGAATCTCCGACCATAATTGCTGAAAAATGTGTTAGAAAAGGTAAGAATGCCGGTCCATACATCATCAAAAGCGGGAGAGGTGGTGTTCAGCTGCAAGTAGGTGTGAATGTCCAGCCATAATTACTAACAAACGGGTAAGAAAAGGTAGTATTGCCATACCATATATGATCAAAACAGGGAGCGGAGGTGGTTCAGCTGCAAGAAGGTGTGAATGTCCGACTAAAGTTCAAATATATTAACAAAAGCGGGAGGAGAGGTCTTCGGATGAGAGTGGTTGAGAATTTCCAACCATAATCTATAAAATGCGGTGAAAAAAAGGTGTGATAGAACACTAAAAGGTGGAGCGGAAGTGTTCGGCTGCAAGAAGGTGTGAATGTCCTCCTATATTTGGTGAAAAGCAGGTGAAGCAAGGTCTGAATGCCCAACCTTACATCATCAAAAGCGAGATCAGAGGTGTTTGGCTGCATGAAGGCCATAGTTTGCCAAAAGCGGGTAAGCTGCGAATGACCGACTAAATATCAACAAAAGGTCTTCGGATGCAAGTGGGTGTGAATATCCCACCATACAAGTATGTTGGAGAGGAAGCTGTGAACAGCCGACCATAGTTGGCAAAAAGCGGGTAAGAAAAGGTGCGAATGTCCAACCATACATGATCAAAACAGGGAGAGGAGGTGTTTGGCTGTGACAAGGTGTGAATGTCCACCCAAAATTAATGAAAAGCGGGCAACAAGTAGGTTTGAATGCCCAACCATACATCATCAAAAGCAGGAGTGGATGTGTTCGGCTACAAGAAGGTTTGAATGTCCGAGCATAGTTTGTAAAAAGCGGGTAAGAAAAGGTTCGAATGCCCAAACATACACCATCAAAAGAGGGAGCGGAGGTGTTCCGCTGTAAGAAGGTGTGAATGTCTGACCATAGTTGGTAAAACACGGGTAAGAAAAGGTTAAAATACCCGACTGTACACAATCAATAGCGGGAGAGGAGGTGTTTGGCTACAAGAATGTGTGACAGTCCGACCATGGTTTGTAAAAAACGGGTAAGAAAAGGTGCGAATGCCCGACAATGTATGATCAAAAGAGGGAGCGGAGGTTTTCGGCTACAAGAAGGTTTGAATGTCCGACCAAAGTTTGCAAAAAGCAGTTAAGAAAAGGTTCGAATGCCCGAATATATACCATCAAAAGCGGGAGCAGAGCTTTTTCGACTGCAAGTAGGTGTGAATGTCCAGCCATAATTACTCACAAACGGGTAAGGAAAGGTAGTATTGCCAGACCATACATGATCAAAACAGGGAGCTGAGGTGGTTCAGCTTCAAGGTGTGAATGTCTGACTATAGTTTGTAAAAAGCGGGTAAGACAAGGTGCGAATGCCCGACAATGTATGATCAAAAGAGGGAGTGGAGGTCTTCGGCTGCAAGGTCTGAATGTCCAACCATAATTTCTAAAAACCGGGTAAGAAAAGGCTCGAAAGCCCGACTATACACAATCAAAAGCGGGAGCGGGAGGTTTTCAGCAGCAAATCCTTCACTCAAACCAAGTGAAAACTGCTTTGTCCTTCATATTTATCAATGTCTAAATCGACTTCAACAAAGAACAACATTGTACTTTGCAGTAAAGAAAGAGCAAATCAAAAGTTTTAGGAATCCGAGAATAAGCTTATTTTCATACGTTCTGCACGATTATTGATTTTACTATAAATGAATGCCTTCACTAAAACTATGTTAAAACTGCTTTGTCCTTCATATTTATCAATGTCTAGATTGACTTCAACAAAGAACAACACTGGATTTTGCAGTAGAAGAAAGAGCAACACTGAAGGATCAGTAATCCGAGAATAAGCTTATTTTCATACGTTCTGCATGATTTGGGATTTTATGTATAAAATGAATGCCTTCACTCAAACCAAGTTAAAACTGCTTTGTCCTTCATATTTATCAATGTCTAGATCGACTTCAACAAAGAACAACATTGTATTTTGCAGTAGAAGAAAAAGCAACACTGAAGGATCAGGAATCCGAGAATAAGTTTATTTTCATACGTTCTGCATGATTTGGGATTTTATGTATAAAATGAATTCCTTCACTCAAACCAAGTGAAAACTTCTTTGTCCTTCATATTTATCAATGTCTAGATTTACTTCAACAAAGAACAACATTGTATTTTGCAGTAGAAGAAATAGCAACACTGAAGGATCAGGAATCCGAAAACAAGCTTATTTTCATACGTTCTGCTTGATTTGGGATTTTGCTATAAAATTAATTCCTTCACTCAAACAAAGTGGAAACTGCTTTGTCCTTCATATTTATCAATGTCTATATCGATTTCAAAAAAGAACAAGGCTGTATTTTGCAGTATAGGAAAGAGCAACACTGGAGGATCAGGAATCCGAGAATAAGCTTACTTTCATGAGTCCTGCACGATTTCGGATTTTCCTATAAAATGAATTGCTTTGCTCAAACCAAGTTAAAATTGCTTTGTCTTTCATAGTTATCCATGTCTAAAGTGTATCAAGCATAAAGTTCCTCATATTACCCTGAATGAGAAAGAAGCATCCCTTTGGTTGAGCAATACGTTCCTTTTGCGGAGTTATGCATGATTTCGCATTTTGCTATAAAATTCATTCCTATTGATTGTGTACAGTCGGGTATTTTAACCTTTTCTTACCCACTTTTTACCAACTATGGTCGGACATTCACACCGTCTTACAGCGGAACATCTCCGCTCCCGCTTTTGATGGTGTATAGTCAGGCATTTGAACCTTTTCTTACCCGCTTTTTACAAACTATGGTCGGACATTCAAACCTTCTTGTAGCCGAAAACCTCTGCTCCCTCTTTTGATTATACATTGTCGGGCATTCGCACCTTATCTTACCCGCTTTTTACAAACTATAGTCAGACATTCACACATTGGTGCTGAACCACCTCAGCTCCCTGTTTTGATCATGTATGGTCTGGCAATACTACCTTTTCTTACCCGTTTGTGAGTAATTATGGCTGGACATTCACACCTACTTGCAGTCGAACAGCTCTGCTCCCGCTTTTGATTATGTTTGGTTGGATATTCGAACCTTTTCTTAACTGCTTTTTACAAACTTTGGTCGGACGTTCACACCTTCTTGCAGCCGAACACCTCCGCTTCCGCTTTTGATGGTATATATTCGGGCATTCGAACCTTTTCTTACCAGCTTTTTACAAACCATGGTTGGACTTTCACACCTTCTTGTAGCCGAACAACTCCGCTCCCCCTATTGATTGTGTACAGTCAGGTATTTTAACCTTTTCTTACCCGCTTTTTACCAACTATGGTCGGACATTCACACCGTCTTACAGCGGAACACCTCCGCTCCCGCTTTTGATGGTGTATAGTCAGGCATTTAAACCTTTTCTTACCCGCTTTTTACAAACTATGGTCGGACATTCAAACCTTCTTGTAGCCAAAAACCTCCGCACCCTCTTTTGATCATACATTGTCGGGTATTCGCACCTTTTCTTACCCGTTTTTTACAAACCATGGTCGGACTTTCACACATTCTTGTAGCCAAACACATCCGCTCCCGCCATTGATTGTGTACAGTCGGGTATTTTAACCTTTTCTTACCCGCTTTTTACCAACTATGGTCGGACATTCACACCGTCTTACAGCGGAACACCTCCGCTCCCGCTTTTGATGGTGTATAGTCAGGCATTTAAACCTTTTCTTACCCGCTTTTTACAAACTATGGTCGGACATTCAAACCTTCTTGTAGCCAAAAACCTCCGCACCCTCTTTTGATCATACATTGTCGGGTATTCGCACCTTTTCTTACCCGTTTTTTACAAACCATGGTCGGACTTTCACACATTCTTGTAGCCAAACACATCCGCTCCCGCCATTGATTGTGTACAGTCGGGTATTTTAACCTTTTCTTACCTGCTTTTTACAAACTATGGTCGGACATTCAAACCTTCTTGTAGCCAAAAACCTCCGCTCCCTCTTTTGATCATACATTGTCGGGCATTCGCACCTTTTCTTACCCGTTTTTTACAAACTATGGTTGGACTTTCAAACCTTCTTGTAGCCCAACACATCCACTCCTGCTTTTGATGATGTATGTTTGGGCATTCGCACCTTTTCTTACCCATTTTTCAGTAATTATGGGTGGACATTCACACCTTCTTGCAGATGAACACCTCCTCTCCCACTTATGATGGTGTATAGTCGGGCTTTCAAGCCTTTTCTTACCCGGTTTTTACAAATTATAGTTGGACATTCAGACCTTCTTACAGCCGAAAACCTCCACTCCCTCTTTTGATCTTACATTGTCGGGCATTAGCACCTTTTCTTACCCGCTTTTTACAAACCATAGTCGGACTTTCACATCTTTTAGTAGCCGAACAACTCCGCTCCCGCTATTGATTGTGTACAGTCGGGTATTTTAACCCTTTCTTACCCGCTTTTTACCAACTATGGTCGAACATTCACACCTTCTTACAGCGGAACACCTCCGCTCCCTCTTTTGATGGTGTATGTTCGGGCAGTCAAACCTTTTCTTACCTGCTTTTTACAAACTATGGTCAGACATTCAACCCTTCTTGCAGCCGAACACATCCACTCCTGCTTTTGATTATGTATAGTTAGGCATTCGAACCTTTTCTTACCCGCTTTTTACAAACCATAGTCGGACTTTCACATCTTTTAGTAGCCGAACAACTCCGCTCCCGCTATTGATTGTGTACAGTCGGGTATTTTAACCTTTTCTTACCCGCTTTTTACCAACTATGGTCGGACATTCACACCTTCTTACAGCGGAACACCTCCGCTCCCTCCTTTGATGGTGTATGTTCGGGCATTTGAACCTTTTCTTACCCGCTTTTTACAAACTATGGTCAGACGTTCAAACCTTCTTGTAGCCGAACATATCCACTCCTGCTTTTGATGATGTATGGTTGGGCATTCGAACCTACTTGTTGCCTGCTTTTCATTAATTATGGATGGACATTCACACCTTGTCTCAGCCAAACACCTCCGCTCCCTGTTTTGATCATGTATGGTTTGACATTCGCACCTTTGCTTACCTTCTTTTTATACTGATTGCTCAAGATTAAGTTGTTCTTTCTCAAACTACAATTTTTTTTTAATTGTTGAAACTTGATTTGAAGTGGATAAATAAGGAAGACAAACAGTTTTAAGTCAGGCTGATAGCAATTAATTTTATAGCAAAATCTGTATTTCGTCATTTGTCGAGAGATGCTTATTGCTGAAGAAGTTCTTTCTCATTCTACAAAGTACAACGTTGTTTATCATTGAAACTTGATTAGACATGAATAAATATGAAGGACAAAGCAGTCTTAACTTGGTTTGAGTTAAGGAATTCGTTTTATAGGAGAATCCGAATTCGTGCATAACACGTAAAATAGAGCTTATTTTCGGATTCCTAAAGAATGAGTCTGGTTCTTTCTCATAATACAAAGTTTGTTGTTTATTGTTGAAACTTCATCAGACCGTTAGATATAGTCGGACTCACCTCGATGCACGGCTTGGGATCTGGAACCAGTACTCTTGAGAGGGGTTGGACTCTCTTCCACTCTGGAGTTGCCCGTGGTGAGAGGCGCAGAGCAGGTGTGGGCATACTTATTGCCCCCCGGCTGTGTGCCAGTACATTGGGGTTTACCCCAGTGAACGAGAGGGTAGCCTCCCTCCGCCTTGGGTGGGGGGACGAGTCCTGACTGTTGTTTGTGCCTATGCGCCAAACAGCAGTTCAGAGTACCTACCCTTTTTGGAGTCTCTGGGGGAGGCACTGGAGAATGCTCCTACCGGAGACTCCCTCATTCTGCTGGGGGACTTCAATGCTCACGTGGGCAATGACAGTGAGACCTGGAGGGGTGTGATTGGGAGGAACGGCCCCCCCGATCTGAATCAGAGTGGTGTTATGTTGTTGGACTTCTGTGCCAGTCATAGACTGTCCATAACGAACACCATGTTCAGGCATAAGGGTGTCCATATGTGCACTTGGCACCAGGACACCCTTGGCCGCAGTTCGATGATCGACTTTGTGGTTGTATCATCGGACTTGCGGCCGTATGTCCTGGACACTCGGGTGAAGAGAGGGGCGGAGCTGTCAACTGATCACCACCTGGTGGTGAGTTGGCTCCGCTGGTGGGGGAGGATGCCGATCAGACCTGGCAGGCCCAAACGTATTGTGAGGGTCTGCTGGGAGCGTTTGTCAGAATCCCCCGTCAGAAGGAGCTTTAACTCCCACCTCCGGCAGAGCTTCAACCATATTTGAGGTGGGGGACATTGAATGGGCCATGTTCCGTGACTCCATTGCCGAGGCAGCTGGTCGGAGTTGTGGCCGTAAGGTGGTCGGTGCCTGTCGTGGCGGCAACCCTCGAACCTGCTGGTGGACACCACTGGTGAGGGAAGCCGTCAAGCTGAAGAAGGAGTCCTATCGGGCCTTTTTGGCCAGTGGGACCCTGGAAGAAGCTGATAGGTAGTGACGGGCCAGACGGGCCATGGCTTCGGCGGTTGCTGAGGCAAAAACTCGGGCCTGGGAGGAGTTCGGTGAGACCATGGAGAACGATTTCCGGACGGCCTCGAAAAGACTCTGGTCCACCATCCGGCGTCTCAGGGGGGGGAAGCGGCTCACAGTCAACACTGTTTACAGTGCGGACGGGGCTTTGCTGACCTCAACTAGGGATGTTGTGAGTCGGTGGGGGGAGTACTTCGAGGAACTCCTCAATCCTACCAACACGTGCTCGGAAGAGGCAGAGTCGGAGAGCTCGGAGACGGGGCCTCCCATTTCTGGGGCTGAGGTTGCCGAGGTGGTTAAAAAGCTCCTCGGTGGCAAGGCCCCGGGGGTGGATGAGGTCCGTCCTGAGTTTCTCAAGGCTCTGGATGTTGTAGGGCTGTCTTGGCTGACACCCCTCTGCAGTATCGCGTGGACATCGGGGACAGTGCCTCTGAACTGGCAGATTGGGGTGGTGGTCCCCCTCTTTAAAAAGGGGGACCGGAGGGTGTGTTCCAACTATAGGGGTATCACACTCCTCAGCCTCCCTGGTAAGGTCTATTCGGGGGTATTGGAGAGGAGGATCCGTCGGATAATCGAGCCTCGGATTCAGGAGATGCAGTGTGGCTTTCGTCCTGGCCGTGGAACAGTGGACCAGCTCTATACCCTCGTCAGGATCCTGGAGGGTGCATGGGAGTTCGCCCAACCAGTCTACATGTGTTTTGTGGACTTGGAGAAAGCGTTCGACCGTGTCCCTCGTGGAGTCCTGTGGGGGGTGCTCCGGGAATATGGAGTGCCGGACCCCTTGATAGGGGCCGTTCGGTCTCTGTATGACCGGTGCCAGAGTTTGGTCCCCATTGCCGGCAGTAAGTCGGATACGTTTCCGGTGAGAGTTGGACTCCGTCAGGGCTGCCCTTTGTCACCGATTCTGTTCCTAACTTTTATGGACAGAATTTCTAGGCGGAGCCAGGGCGTTGAGGGTGTCCCATTTGGCGACCTCAGAATCGAGTCTCTGCTTTTTGCAGATGATGTGGTTCTGTTAGCGTCGTCAGGCCGTGACCTTCAGCTCTCACTGGAGTGATTCGCAGCCGAGTGTGAAGCGGCTGGGATGAGAATCAGCACCTCCAAATCCGAGACTATGGTTCTCAGCCGGAAAAGGGTGGAATGCTCTCTCCGGGTCGGGAATGAGATCCTTCCCCAAGAGGAGGAGTTCAAGTATCTCGGGGTCTTGTTCACGAGTGACGGACGAATGGAGCGGGAGATTGACGGGCGGATCGGTGCGGCGCCTGCAGTGTTGCAGGCTCTGCACCGACCCGTCGTTGTGAAGAGGGAGCTGAGCCAGAAGGCGAAGCTCTCTACTTACTGGTCAATCTACGTTCCCATCCTCACCTATGGTCACGAGTTGTGGGTAGTGACCGAAAGAACAAGATCGCGAATACAAGCGGCCGAAATGGGTTTCCTCCGCAGGGTGTCTGGGCTCTCCCTTAGAGATAGGGTGAGAAGCTCAGTCATCCGGGAGGGGCTCGGAGTAGAACCGCTGCTCCTCCGCATTGAGAGGAGTCAGATGAGGTGGCTCGGGCATCTGGTTAGGATGCCCCCTGGGCGCCTCCCTGGGGAGGTGTTCCGGGCACGTCTCACTGGGAGGAGACCCCGGGGGAGACCCAGGACACGTTGGAGAGACTATGTCTCTCGGCTGGCCTGGGAACGCCTCGGGGTCCCCCCGGAAGAGCTGGAGGAAGTGGCCAGGGACAGAGACGTCTGGGTTTCTCTGCTCAAGCTGCTGCCCCCGCGACCCGACCCCCGGATAAGCGGCAGATGATGGATGGATGGATGGATATATCCTCCACCAACCAGACTTACAACCCCCGACTAGGGTAGCAGAATTTCTAAGCAGCTGTACCCCAAAACTACTATCAAAAATATATAAATTATTGTCTAAGATAGATGACACAATGTCTCTTCCATCCTCAAAATGGGAGGCAGATTTATCCATCAGTTCTGGTCATAGCTTCTAACCACAAATATGTTTGAACACCTTCATAAAGACTCGAAATCCTAATTTACAGCTCATACAATACAAAATCCTTCATAGAACACACTATACAGGACAAAGGATGTTCAGGATGGGTCTAACACACTCAAACATCTGCTCACATTGCACAGATAACACACCTGATGATTATGCACACGCTTTGTGGTTTTCTGCGCCTGTCCAGAAGTTCTGGCTTGAAGTCTGTGAGGACCTGTCAACATGGCTAAAGTGTAGCATCCCTGCATGCCCCACACTGTGCATACTGGGTGACTTAGACAACATCAACATGGAAATTAATTCAGCACACATGGTTGTCACAGTGTTATGTATCGCAAAGAAAACTATTCTCATGAACTGGAAAGCGAAGAACAATCTGTGTATTAACCAGTTTAGAAATTTTCTTTTAGATTATATTAGCATGGAAACAATGTCTGCCTCCTCAAAACATCAATTGGCTGAATTTCATTCTCTCTGGTCCCCTCTGATTAGTTTTATCACATAGTGGTGGTGGTGGGTTGCTGGGTGATGGTGGGTCTCAGGCCCAGGCTGCTGCAACTGGTGTGACCGGGTGGTTTGTTTGTTTGTTTTTTGTAGAGGTCCTCCTGGGTGGGGTTGGGTTGAGTGGGGTGGGGCGGGATGGGTACCTTCTGGGGGTACAGTAGCTCCCGGAATATGGTCGCTGCAGGCCCCGAGCCTGGTGGACATCAGGCCCTCCTGCCCATTGTTGGCTCCCAGGTAGCGGGGATGCCTATTGCAGCCAGTCCCTGGCTGCCCTCTCTGGGGGAGAGTAGCTCCCCCGGTATATATCCCCATACCCCTCTCCCTTCTGGCTCCTGTACACAGCACACACTCACACATGAAGGGTTTTGGGGGCGTGTGTGTTCGGTGGGGTGTAGTGGATGGGGCCACGTAGGTGGTCCCCTTTGGTTGCACTCTGCAGTTCCCTGCCCCTGTTTTAATTACACCTTAGACATTACTACTTATCAAACACACTCAAACACACACATTAGGTCTTGGGGGGTGGTTACACTGAGTGGCATCTGGTGGGCGGGGCTCCTTGGGTATGTAGGCTGCCCAGAGTGCCGCGCTCCCAGTTCTACAAGTTTGGCTGCCCCTCAATTTTAATTGCTCACTATTAGAAAATATTGAAGAGCCAGAAGGGTGAGGGGAGGGGTCTTCTTCGCACACCCCTGCTTCCTGGTGTCTGCTCGGGGCAGGAGGGGCCAGGAGGATTACTTAATTGTTCTGCTGGTTCGGGGTCTGTGGTGGCTGGGGGGTTGCTGGCCTCCTGGTGTGCCCGCTGCACTACACCCCAGCAGAGTTGAGGGAGATAGGATGTGTGGATGTGTGGATGTATGGGACGTGAAAGTGTGTGTGGTAATGATTGGGCCTGGATCTGGGACTTGCTGTCGCCTGGCCTGCCTGTGTTTCTCCCGATGGGGCATCAGCGTTGCCTCTCCCCACTGCTCGCGACTTCACCCACCTGTGGGCACGTCTTGACTCCCAGGGCACTTGGCCAGGGGCGCTGGGGCAGGCGCTGACCCACTTTGTGGCTGTCTGGGGCGCTTGGCCCTCCTGGGTATTGGGTGGGGCCTCTGCCGGGGGGTTTGGGGGCGCTCGGGCTCCTGGGGCCCAGGTCCAGTGCACGGCCCATGTCTGGGCGGCTGGGGCCTGGCGGGGTCGGTGGGCTCTTGCCCCTGGTTCCCGGAGTGCCTCTGCCCTATGCTTATGGGGGCTCTTTCCGGGGGCTTCCTCTGCAGTCTTCTGGGTGGATGCGTGGTTGCCCCTGCGGTGGGCTGCCTGGGTTCTGTGCTCTGTGGGGGCTGCTGGTGGCCTGGGTCTTGTGGCCCTCTCTGCCTGCTTCTGATTGCTTGGGGGGGGGCTGTGGATTGTGGCCCTGTACGCTTATACACTCATAACTAAGCACGGTTATCATGTAGGTCCTGTGCCATGGGTGTTGCATGTTCTCACACACACACACACACATTCATTAGTCCAGTAGCATGGTCACTAAGCAGTTGATGTATTATCATGTCGTCTCGGGTCATCTATATCCACAGCTGTGTTGTATGCGATTGCCGCTTCTTGTGCTTGTTTTTGTTTGTTTGTGTGTTTGTTTTTTCTCTGCTTGTCTGCTTTCAGGTGCTCCTGGTGGCGCTAAGGCTGGATTCCCCTCATAGGCCATGGATTGTTGTCTGTTTTGTTTTTTACAGGTGTAGCAGCTGGTTGTCTGGTTTTTGTTTCTATTTTTGTTCTGTTTCCTCTTCTTTCCTCTCCTTCTTTCCTTGTCCCCCGGTCCGGTTCAGTTCAGTTCATGTCATATATTGTAAACAGAAATAAATAAATGGGCATCAAGGGGAGCTTTACATTTATAAAACTTCCCTTGGCAAAACAAATCTGTTTGGCATCAAAGGTATTCAGACTACAATTCTTCTGACATAATGCTGAACAGGACAAGGGGAGAAAAAAGTAAAGAAGACAGTTCTGCCGAAAGCCAGGGATAGACCTGTTCTAAGTTCTATACTTTTTAAAAGGGGCGTGTTTATCAACTATGGAATTAGAAGATTTACAAAAATGGTCAAGTGCTAGATCTTCATCTGGGATTTTAACAGTGTCATATAACTATTCAACAGATCAGTTAAAAAAAAGCCTGCTCATGGAGATGTTTCAGGATCTGGATACCAAGCGTGGACCTAATGTTTTCATTTTTGCAATTCTGATACAGGCTATTGAGCAGTGATAACTAACACCAAGTTCGGATACTGCGGATTTTCTACCTTTGATTTGTTAAGATTGAGCCAATCAGGGACAACCTTGAAGGATCTCTTTGGTTTTGTAGGATCTGTAATTACCTGAGAAAGGTTGATATTGGTACACACCTTTTTTAAATGATCAGAGGCAGAGTTCAACTTGTTTAAATTAAAATTGCCACACAGAGATTGGGTTTAGGCCACATGCACACAGAATGACATCAACAAATATAAGAAATATTAAACATTTACACATAGATTTTTGAATATATGTAGAGGAATGATACTTTGAAATGTGCTCATTGCGGAGTTATGATCAGTAGAGTAATGAAGGTTGAACTATTCTGGGAAAGAGGTTCTATTCCCAGCATCATGATGGACACTCCTGATATAGAAGGTTTCGCTAACGCATTGGAATTGTTTTACTATTTTCATATGCATGTGCAATGAAGAATTGCTTGCTGCTGATAAATGCAAAGAAGAACAGCTTACACATAGATGCTCACATATAGGCTGCTGAATGCAATGAAGACCTGCTTATCAAGTAAAGTTCAATGTCAATGTGTAATATTCAATTAGGATTTGCAAAACAGTGAAGATAAACAATGAATGGGTCCATAGTCGGTATGAGAAGACTACAGGAATATTTACCTGGGTGTACGTTCAAACAGAGATGAGAAAATTGCGATAAATAATTGTTTGTTTGTTTGTTAGTATGTATAGGAATGTTATGTGTATAAACTGTGTTGAGTTATAGTTACTCAGTAGTGTCTCAGTGAAACAACCGACGGGGGAAGCCTTGCGGTGACAACAAAAGCAGTGTTTTACTGATCAGTCAAGTTGCTCCAGTGTACTCCATACAAACTGGTTGGCTACTGAAGGGATAGAAAATGGGGAATACTTGTTTTAAAGCAAACAAGGAATTAGATGGGAAAAATACATGTTTTAACGGGACCCAGACAATATTAAATACTCAGACAGATGGGAGAAGAAGTGTAGTTTTGTAGGAAATCACAAAATTATTACATAGAATTAGTGAAATCAATTGAAGAATGCCTTTCTGAAGAGCTGTTTACCACAGATGAGCAGCTTTGCGACCAAGCACATTGTAGATCGCTTTACTGCCAAAATGATCTAATTTAATGGATTGGTTTAGACATGCATAACAGCATTTTAAGAACAAAGAGAGAAACAAAAAGGGACAACGCTTCATGGTGGAAGGTGATGTATAAATAACTGTGTATATGATGAAGGGGGTGGCAACACCCATTCCGAAATCCCGCCATTCCGACATCCCGCTATTCCGACATCCCACCATTCCGACATACCACCATTCCGACATACCACCATTCCGACATGCAAACGTCCCACCATTCCGACATCCCACCATTGCGACATCCCGCTATTCTGACGTTCAAATGTCCCACCATTCCGACAAGGCTTTCCGTATAAGGAAATGTGTGTTACTCAACAGGTGAGTCCCTTCTTTCTGTTCATGCAATTTATATGTTTAACACATGTTTATAGACAAGCGTTATTAAAAACACAAAGTCTCGGCAACTGGAGGAGGAGAAGCAGTCCGCGGTGGTTTTCAATCACACACTCCAATGCCACTTGTTTCAACTTCCGAAAATTTAATCCAGGAAAAAAAGGCTTACAAACATGGACCAAAACGGCTCCATAACACGCACAAGAATCCAAAAGAAACGAAAGTTAACTAAAAGAAAGCAAATAAACAGTATGAAGTGGTCAAAATTGGTTTTACGCATGCCTATGTGCGTCTGGCACATGCGTCTTCGGGCTCTCCCACGTTGGTTTGTGGATGAAAGCTATATGTTCAGCTGTAATGTCATGTAAAAACAATCTCTACATGACATTTACTCCCAGGTGTGACCAGTTAGGTCCTTAAGATATCAACAGGCTGTATAAAGCTACAACCGTTGCGGCTGTGTGTTTGTGCCAAATGCGCAAAACCCATCCGCGCTTCCCAAAATTGGAGTGAGTACTCATAAATCACGTGAATAACATGAATAAACGTTTTTACTGCATTTTGTTGTGTTTTATACGTTCTATGCTGTCATTTCTCTCTTCTCCTATTGGCAAGGCAAGGCAGAGTGCTCGCAACTGTGTCCTGTGCAGTAGCCGTGATATCTGTAATTGCAATTATTACTTTTGCATATGATGACAGCGTGCAAAAGACGCATGGGCTCTGTGGAGAGCTCCGCTCCAGCTGGCTGCTGTGACAGCTCACTGACACTGTATTTCTACTTAATCAGTTTCAGTCTCGCCAGAGTTACATTAATATCTGTATTTTTATATTTGAAATTCAGGGGATTTTGATAATAGATTATTAAAGTTTGTTTGCGAGGCTGTGGCCTCTGCATGTGCAAAGCTTGTGCGCCAAACTTTAGGGCGTATTTGCGCCGGCATATCATTAGTGCAAAATGTTTTGGGTAAAAAATAGGCTATTAAAAGGAACTGTCGGAATGGCGGTATGTTAGAAAAAACAAAAAACATACCGCCATTCCGACCATAGGAGGAAAAAAGTGTCGGAATGGTGGGACGTTTGATAAAAAATTAAGTGTCGCCATTCCGACAATTGGAGACCCATGTCGGAATGGCGAGATGTCGGAATGGCAGCATGTAACCATGATGAAGGAGAGACCATTTGAGCAGCACAGCCATTTCGCAGCACAGGGACAGCAATCCAAGTTACAGGATCTCCCACGTGGTATCACCTGTCACATTGTGTCAAGGCATCAAAAGAAGAAAAAATCACCAAACTCAAGGACAAAAAGACAAAGACTCCGGTGAACGAAGACAGAGGACTGACAAACCAGAAATACAAAAGGATTCTCGATATCAAGATCCAGAAGAAGAGGCTAACAATGCCACGAACACTTACGATGCTGGGAATGATGCCAGCAATGAACAGAGAAGAAGATTCAGTGTCATCAATCTGCATTACGTGCCTCTAATGAGGGGGTGAATATAGAATCCTCAACAATTACAACGTCTCTGGGAACTGTGACAACAACAAGGTTTAAACCATTTTGATATATATTGTAACCTATTGTCTAAGGAAAAGTGCTGAAAATGAGGTAAATCTAATCCACCACTGTCCTTCGTCTTCTGTAGGGTTTTTAAACTAATACGTGGTGGTTTGTTTTTCCACAGAAATTTGGAGATGCATGAATCTAGTGACTTAAACCAGATCATTGAGAACAAATAGTTAACTTTTGGTAGTATCATCATTTTAATGGATGTAACTCTCCCCATAAGTGATATAGGTAAGGACTTCCAACGAGAGATCGTCCTCTACTGTCTTTAATAATTGCACATAATTTAGCTTTGTTAGCTCTGAGAGCCTGGAGGAAATGTTTATGCCTAAATATCTAATATTTCCTGACTGTAAAGTGATCGCAGGTATATTATGGACCCTACAGTTAATGGGCAGAACTGTGGTCTTAGACCAGTTGATAGAGTAGTCAGAAAGTGCTGAGAATTTATTTATGAGTGTGATCGTGTGACTGAGAGACGTCTGTGAGTTCTGAAGGAAAAGTAATACATCATCAGCATAAAGACTTATTTTATGCTCAATATTTTGGGATTAATTACTCACAAACGGGTAAGAAAAGGTAGTATTGCCAGACCATACATGATCAAAACAGGGAGCGGAGGTGGTTCAGCTGCAAGGTGTGAATGTCTGACTATAGTTTGTAAAAAGCGGGTAAGATAAGGTGCGAATGCCCGACAATGTATGATCAAAAGAGGGAGCGGAGGTTTTTGGCTACAAGAAGATTTGAATGTCCATCAATAATTGCTTTAAAACATGAAAGAAAATTTTCGAATATCAAACCGCACATGATCATAAGCGGGAGAGGAGTTGTTCAGCTGCAAGAAGGTGTGAATGTCCACCCATAATTACTGAAAAATAGGTAAGAAAAGGTGAAAATGCCCAACCATACATCATCAAAAGCAGGAGTGGATGTGTTCGGCTACAAGAAGGTTTGAATGTCCGACCATAGTTTGTAAAAAGCGGGTAAGAAAAGGTTAAAATACCCGACTGTACACAATCAATAGCGGGAGCGGAGTTGTTTGGCTACAAGAAGGTGTGAAAGTCCGACCACGGTTTGTAAAAAGTGGGTAAGAAAAGGTTCGAATGCCCGAATATATACCATCAAAAGTGGAAGTGGATGTGTTCGGCTGCAAGAAGGTGTGAACGTCCGACCAAAGTTTGTAAAAAGCAGTTAAGAAAAGGTTCGAATATCCAACCAAACATAATCAAAAGCGGGAGCAGAGCTGTTCGACTGCAAGTAGGTGTGAATGTCAGATCATAATTTGCAAAAAGCTGATGAGAAAGGGTGAGAATGCCCGGCTATACACCATCAAATGCGGGAGCGGAAGTGTTCGGCTGTGAGTAGGTGTGAATGTCCAACCATAATTGCTGAAAAATGTGTTAGAAGAGACTAGAATGCCGGCCAAGACATCATCAAATGCGGGAGCGGAGTTGTTCAGCTGTGAGTAGGTGTGAATCTCCGAGCATAGTTTGTAAAATGGGGGTAAGAATAGGTTCGAATGCCCGAACATACACTACCAAAACAGGGAGCTGAGGTGGCTCAGCTGCAAGGTGTGAATGTCTGACTATAGTTTGTAAATAAGGTGCGAATGCCCAACAATGTATAATCAAAAGAGGGAGCGGAGGTTTTCGGCTACAAGAAGGTTTGAATGTCCGACCATAGTTTGTAAAAAGCGGGTAAGAAAAGGTTCAAATGCCTGACTATACACCATCAAAAGCGGGAGCAGAGGTGTTCCGCTGTAAGACGGTGTGAATGTCCGACCATATTTGGTAAAAAGCGGGTAAGAAAAGGTTAAAATACCCGACTGTACACAATCAATAGCGGGAGAGGAGGTGTTCAGCTGCAAGAAGGTGTGAATGTCCACCCATAATTACTGAAAAATGGGTAAGAAAAGGTGCGAATGCCAAACCATACATTATCAAAAGCAGGTGTGAATGTCAGATCATAATTTGCAAAAAGCTGATGAGAAAGGGTGAGAATGCCCGACTATACACCATCAAATGCGGGAGCGGAGTTGTTCGGCTGTGAGTAAGTGTGAATCTCCTACCATAATTGCTGAAAAATGTGTTAGAAAAGGTAAGAATGCCGGTCCATACATCATCAAAAGCGGGAGAGGTGGTGTTCGGCTGCAAGTAGGTGTGAATGTCCAGCCATAATTACGAACAAACGGGTAAGAAAAGGTAGTATTGCCAGACCATACATGATCAAAACAGGGAGCGGAGGTGGTTCAGCTGCAAGAAGGTGTGAATGTCCGACTAAAGTTCAAATATATTAACAAAAGCGGGAGGAGAGGTCTTCGGATGAGAGTGGTTGAGAATTTCCAACCATAATCTATAAAATGCGGTGAAAAAAAAGGTGTGATAGAACACTAAAAGGTGGAGCGGAAGTGTTCGGCTGCAAGAAGGTGTGAATGTCCGACTATATTTGGTGAAAAGCAGGTGAAGCAAGGTCTGAATGCCCAACCTTACATCATCAAAAGCGAGATCAGAGGTGTTTGGCTGCATGAAGGCCATAGTTTGCCAAAACTAAGCTGCGAATGACCGACTAAATATCAACAAAAGGTCTTCGGATGCAAGTGGGTGTGAATATCCCACCCTACAAGTATGGTGGAGAGGAAGCTGTGAACATCCGACCATAGTTGGCAAAAAAGCGGGTGAGAAAAGGTGCGAATGTCCAACCATACATGATCAAAACAGGGAGCGGAGGTGTTTGGCTGTGACAAGGTGTGAATGTCCACCCAAAATGAATGAAAAGCGGGCAACAAGTAGGTTTGAATGCCCAACCATACATCATCAAAAGCAGGAGTGGATGTGTTCGGCTACAAGAAGGTTTGAATGTCCGAGCATAGTTTGTAAAAAGCGAGTAAGAAAAGGGTCGAATGCCCAAACATACACCATCAAAAGAGGGAGCGGAGGTGTTCCGCTGTAAGAAAGTGTGAATGTCCGACCATAGTTGGTAAAAAACGGGTAAGAAAAGGTTAAAATACCCGACTGTACACAATCAATAGCGGGAGCGGATGTGTTTGGCTACAAGAATGTGTGACAGTCCGACGATGGTTTGTAAAAAACGGGTAAGAAAAGGTGCGAATGCCCGACAATGTATGATCAAAAGAGGGAGCGGAGGTTTTCGGCTACAAGAAGGTTTGAATGTCCGACCATAGTTTGTAAAAAGCGGGTAAGAAAAGGTTCAAATGCCTGACTATACACCATCAAAAGCGGGAGCGGAGGTGTTCGGCTACAAGAAGGTGTGAAAGTTCAACCATGGTTTGTAAAAAGCTGCTAAGAAAAGGTTCGAATGCCCGAATATATACCATCAAAAGCGGAAGCGGAGGTGTTCGGCTGCAAGAAGGTGTGAACGTCCGACCAAAGTTGTCAAAAAGCAGTAAAGAAAAGGTTCGAATATCCAAACATAATTAAAAGCGAGAGAGATTGTGTTCAGCTGCAAGTAGGTGTGAATATCCTGCCATAATTACAAACAAACGGGTAAGAAAATGTAGTATTGCCAGACCATACATGATCAAAACAGGGAGCGGAGGTGGTTTAGCTGCAAAAAGGGGTGAATGTCCAACTAAAGTTCAAATATATTAACAAAAGCGGGAGGAGAGGTCTTCGGATTAGAGTGGTTGAAATTTCCAACCATAATCTATAAAATGCGGTGAAAAAAAAAGGTGTGAAGAAATGAATTTTATAGCAAAATCCGAAATCATGCATAACTCCGCAAAAGGAACGTATTGCTCAACCAAAGGGGATGCTTCTTTCTCATTCAGGGTAATATGAGGAACTTTATGCTTGATACATTTTAGACATGGATAACTATGAAGGACAAAGCAATTTTAACTTGGTTTGAGCAAAGCAATTCATTTTATAGGAAAATCCGAAATCGTGCAGGACTCATGAAAGTAAGCTTATTCTCGGATTCCTGATCCTCCAGTGTTGCTCTTTCCTATACTGAAAAATACAGCCTTGTTCTTTGTTGAAATCGATATAGACATTGATAAATATGAAGGACAAAGCAGTTTCCACTTTGTTTGAGTGAAGGAAATAATTTTATACATAAAATCCCAAATCATGCAGAACGTATGAAAATAAGCTTATTCTCGGATTCCTAAACCTTTTGATTTGCTCTTTCTTTACTGCAAAGTACAATGTTGTTCTTTGATGAAGTCGATCTAGACATTGATAAATATGAAGGACAAAGCAGTTTTAACATAGTTTGAGTGAAGGCATTCATTTATAGTAAAATCAATAATCGTGCAGAACTCATGAAAATAAGCTTATTCTCGGATTCCTAAAACTTTTGATTTGCTCTTTCTTTACTGCAAAGTACAATGTTGTTCTTTGTTGAAGTCGATCTAGACTTTGATAAATATGAAGGACAAAGCAGTTTTCACTTGGTTTGAGTGAAGGATTTGCAGCTGAAAACCTCCCGCTCCCGCTTTTGATTGTGTATAGTCGGGCTTTCGAGCCTTTTCTTACCCGGTTTTTAGAAATTATGGTTGGACATTCAGACCTTGCAGCCGAAGACCTCCACTCCCTCTTTTGATCATACATTGTCGGGCATTCGCACCTTGTCTTACCCGCTTTTTACAAACTATAGTCAGACATTCACACCTTGCAGCTGAACCACCTCAGCTCCCTGTTTTGATCATGTATGGTCTGGCAATACTACCTTTTCTTACCCGTTTGTGAGTAAATATGGCTGGACATTCACACCTACTTGCAGTCGAACAGCTCTGCTCCCGCTTTTGATGGTATATATTCGGGCATTCGAACCTTTTCTTAACTGCTTTTTACAAACTTTGGTCGGACGTTCACACCTTCTTGCAGCCGAACATCTCCGCTTCCGCTTTTGATGGTATATATTCGGGCATTCGAACCTTTTCTTAGCAGCTTTTTACAAACCATGGTTGAAATTTCACACCTTCTTGTAGCCGAACACCTCCGCTCCCGCTTTTGATGGCGTATAGTCAGGCATTTGCACCTTTTCTTACCCGCTTTTTACAAACTATGGTCGGACATTCAAACCTTCTTGTAGCCGAAAACCTCCGCTCCCTCTTTTGATCATACATTGTCGGGCATTCGCACCTTTTCTTACCCGTTTTTTACAAACCATGGTCGGACTGTCACACCTTCTTACAGCGGAACACCTCCGCTCCCTCTTTTGATGGTGTATGTTTGGGCATTCGAACCTTTTCTTACCCGCTTTTTACAAACTATGCTCGGACATTCAAACCTTCTTGTAGCCGAACACATCCACTCCTGCTTTTGATGATGTATGGTTGGGCATTCAAACCTACTTGTTGCCTCCTTTTCATTAATTTTGGGTGGATATTCACACCTTGTCACAGCCAAACACCTCCGCTCCCTGTTTTGATTATGTATGGTTGGACATTCGCACCTTTTCTCACCCGCTTTTTGCCAACTATGGTCGGCTCTTCACAGCTTCCTCTCCACCATACTTGTATGGTGGGATATTCACACCCACTTGCATCCGAAGACCTTTTGTTGATATTTAGTCGGTCATTCGCAGCTTACCCGCTTTTGGCAAACTATGGCCTTCATGCAGCCAAACACCTCTGATCTCGCTTTTGATGATGTAAGGTTGGGCATTCAGACCTTGCTTCACCTGCTTTTCACCAAATATAGTCGGACATTCACACCTTCTTGCAGCCGAACACTTCCGCTCCACCTTTTAGTGTTCTATCACACCTTTTTTTTCACCGCATTTTATAGATTATGGTTGGAAATTCTCAACCACTCTCATCCGAAGACCTCTCCTCCCGCTTTTGTTAATATATTTGAACTTTAGTCGGACATTCACACCTTCTTGCAGCTGAACCACCTCCGCTCCCTGTTTTGATCATGTATGGTCTGGCAATACTACCTTTTCTTACCCGTTTGTTAGTAATTATGGCTGGACATTCACACCTACTTGCAGCCGAACACCACCTCTCCCGCTTTTGATGATGTATGGACCGGCATTCTTACCTTTTCTAACACATTTTTCAGCAATTATGGTTGGAGATTCACACTTACTCACAGCCGAACAACTCCGCTCCCGCATTTGATGGTGTATAGTCGGGCATTCTCACCCTTTCTCATCAGCTTTTTGCAAATTATGATCTGACATTCACACCTGCTTTTGATAATGTATGGTTGGGCATTCGCACCTTTTCTTACCCATTTTTCAGTAATTATGGGTGGACATTCACACCTTCTTGCAGCTGAACACCTCCTCTCCCGCTATTGATTGTGTACTGTCGGGTATTTTAACCTTTTCTTACCCGCTTTTTACCAAATATGGTCGGACATTCACACCGTCTTACAGCGGAACACCTCTGCTCCCGCTTTTGATGGTGTATAGTCAGGCATTTGAACCTTTTCTTACCCGCTTTTTACAAACTATGGTCGGACAATCAAACCTTCTTGTAGCCGAAAACCTCCGCTTCCTCTTTTGATTATACATTGTTGGGCATTCGCACCTTATTTACAAACTATAGTCAGACATTCACACCTTGCAGCTGAGCCACCTCAGCTCCCTGTTTTGATAGTGTATGTTCGGGCATTCGAACCTATTCTTACCCCCTTTTTACAAACTATGCTCGGAGATTCACACCTACTCACAGCCGAACAACTCCGCTCCCGGATTTGATGATGTCTTGTCCGGCATTCTAGTCTCTTCTAACACATTTTTCAGCAATTATGGTCGGACATTCACACCTACTCACAGCCGAACACTTCCGCTCCCGCATTTGATGGTGTATAGCCGGGCATTCTCACCCTTTCTCATCAGCTTTTTGCAAATTATGATCTGACATTCACACCTACTTGCAGTCGAACAGCTCTGCTCCCGCTTTTGATTATGTTTGGTTGGATATTCGAACCTTTTCTTAACTGCTTTTTACAAACTTTGGTCGGACATTCACACCTACTTGCAGCCGAACACATCCACTTCCACTTTTGATGGTATATATTCGGGCATTCGAACCTTTTCTTACCCGCTTTTTACAAACCGTGGTCGGACTTTCACACCTTCTTGTAGCCAAACAACTCCGCTCCCGCTATTGATTGTGTACAGTCGGGTATTTTAACCTTTTCTTACCCGCTTTTTACCAACTATGGTCGGACATTTACACCTTCTTACAGCAGAACACCTCCGCTCCCTCTTTTGATGGTCTATGTTCGGGCATTCGAACCTTTTCTTACCCGCTTTTTACAAACTATGGTCGGACATTCAAACCTTCTTGTAGCCGAACACATCCACTCCTGCTTTTGATGATGTATGGTTGGGCATTTTCACCTTTTCTTACCCATTTTTCAGTAATTATGGGTGGACATTCACACCTTCTTGCAGCTGAACAACTCCTCTCCCGCTTATGATCATGTGCGGTTTGATATTCGAAAATTTTCTTTCATGTTTTAAAGCAATTATTGATGGACATTCAAATCTTCTTGTAGCCGAACACATCCACTCCTGCTTTTGATGATGTATGGTTTGGCATTCGCACCCTTTTTTTACCCATTTTTCAGGAATTTTGGGTGGACATTCAGACCTTCTTGCAGCCGAAAACCTCCGCTCCCTCTTTTGATCATACATTGTCGGGCATTCGCACCTTATCTTACCCGGTTTTTACAAACTATAGTCAGACATTCACACCTTGCAGCTGAACCACCTCCGCTCCCTGTTTTGATCATGTATGGTCTGGCAATACTACCTTTTCTTACCCGTTTGTGAGTAATTAATCCCAAAATATTGAGCATAAAATAAGTCTTTATGCTGATGATGTATTACTTTTCCTTCAGAACTCACAGACGTCTCTCAGTCACACTATCACACTCATAAATAAATTCTCAGCACTTTCTGACTACTCTATCAACTGGTCTAAGACCACAGTTCTGCCCATTAACTGTAGGGTCCATAATATACCTGCGATCACTTTACAGTCAGGAAATATTAGATATTTAGGCATAAACATTTCCTCCAGGCTCTCAGAGCTAACAAAGCTAAATTATGTGCAATTATTAAAGACAGTAGAGGACGATCGCTCGTTGGAAGTCCTTACCTATATCCCTTATGGGGAGAGTTACATCCATTAAAATGATGATACTACCAAAAGTTAACTATTTGTTCTCAATGATCCCCATAAAACCATCTGCTACTTGGTTTAAGTCACTAGATTCATGCATCTCCAAATTTCTGTGGAAAAACAAACCACCACGTATTAGTTTAAAAACCCTACAGAAGACCAAGGACAGTGGTGGATTAGATTTACCTCATTTTCAGCACTATTCCTTAGACAATAGGTTACAATATATATCAAAATGGTTTAAACCTTGTTGTTGTCACAGTTCCCAGAGACGTTGTAATCGTTGAGGATTCTATATTCACCCCCTCATTAGAGGCACGTAATGCAGATTGATGACACTGAATCTTCTTCTCTGTTCATTGCTGGCATCATTCCCAGCATCGTAAGTGTTCGTGGCATTGTTAGCCTCTTCTTCTGGATCTTGATATCGAGAATCCTTTTGTATTTCTGGTTTGTCAGTCCTCTGTCTTCGTTCACCGGAGTCTTTGTCTTTTTGTCCTTGAGTTTGGTGATTTTTTCTTCTTTTGATGCCTTGACACAATGTGACAGGTGATACCACGTGGGAGATCCTGTAACTTGGATTGCTGTCCCTGTGCTGCGAAATGGCTGTGCTGCTCAAATGGTCTCTCCTTCATCATGGTTACATGCTGCCATTCCGACATCTCGCCATTCCGACATGGGTCTCCAATTGTCGGAATGGCGACACTTAATTTTTTATCAAACGTCCCACCATTCCGACACTTTTTTCCTCCTATGGTCGGAATGGCGGTATGTTTTTTGTTTTTTTTTAACATTCCGACAGTTCCTTTTAATAGCCTATTTTTTACCCAAAACATTTTGCACTAATGATATGCCGGCGCAAATACGCCCTAAAGTCTGGCGCACAAGCTTTGCACATGCAGAGGCCACATCCTCGCAAACAAACTTTAATAATCTATTATCAAAATCCCCTGAATTTCAAATATAAAAATACAGATATTAATGTAACTCTGGCGAGACTGAAACTGATTAAGCAGAAATACAGTGTCAGTGAGCTGTCACAGCAGCCAGCTGGAGCGGAGCTCTCCACAGAGCCCATGCGTCTTTTGCACGCTGTCATCATATGCAAAAGTAATAATTGCAATTACAGATATCACGGCTACTGCACAGGACACAGTTGCGAGCACTCTGCCTTGCCTTGCCAATAGGAGAAGAGAGAAATGACAGCATAGAACGTATAAAACACAACAAAATGCAGTAAAAACGTTTATTCATGTTATTCACGTGATTTATGAGTACTCACTCCAATTTTGGGAAGCGCGGATGGGTTTTGCGCATTTGGCACAAACACACAGCCGCAACGGTTGTAGCTTTATACAGCCTGTTGATATCTTAAGAACCTAACTGGTCACACCTGGGAGTAAATGTCATGTAGAGATTGTTTTTACATGACATTACAGCTGAACATATAGCTTTCATCCACAAACCAACGTCGGAGAGCCCGAAGACGCATGTGCCAGACGCACATAGGCATGCGTAAAACCAATTTTGACCACTTCATACTGTTTATTTGCTTTCTTTTAGTTAACTTTCGTTTCTTTTGGATTCTTGTGCGTGTTATGGAGCCGTTTTGGTCCATGTTTGTAAGCCTTTTTTTCCTGGATTAAATTTTCGGAAGTTGAAACAAGTGGCATTGGAGTGTGTGATTGAAAACCACCGCGGACTGCTTCTCCTCCTCCAGTTGCCGAGACTTTGTGTTTTTAATAACGCTTGTCTATAAACATGTGTTAAACATATAAATTGCATGAACAGAAAGAAGGGACTCACCTGTTGAGTAACACACATTTCCTTATACGGAAAGCCTTGTCGGAATGGTGGGACATTTGAACGTCAGAATAGCGGGATGTCGCAATGGTGGGATGTCGGAATGGTGGGACGTTTGCATGTCGGAATGGTGGTATGTCGGAATGGTGGGATGTCGGAATGGTGGGATGTCGGAATAGCGGGATGTCGGAATGGCTGGATTTCGGAATGGGTGTTGCCACCCCCTTCATCATATACACAGTTATTTATACATCACCTTCCACCATGAAGCGTTGTCCCTTTTTGTTTCTCTCTTTTTTCTTAAAATGCTGTTATGCATGTCTAAACCAATCCATTAAATTAGATCATTTTGGCAGTAAAGCGATCTACAATGTGCTTGGTCGCAAAGCTGCTCATCTATGGTAAACAGCTCTTCAGAAAGGCATTCTTCAATTGATTTCACTAATTCTATGTAATAATTTTGTGATTTCCTACAAAACTACACTTCTTCTCCCATCTGTCTGAGTATTTAATATTGTCTGGGTCCCGTTAAAACATGTATTTTTCCCATCTAATTCCTTGTTTGCTTTAAAACAAGTATTCCCCATTTTCTATCCCTTCAGTAGCCAACCAGTTTGTATGGAGTACACTGGAGCAACTTGACTGATCAGTAAAACACTGCTTTTGTTGTCACCGCAAGGCTTCCCCCGTCGGTTGTTTCACTGAGACACTACTGAGTAACTATAACTCAACACAGTTTATACACATAACATTCATATACATACTAACAAACAAACAAACAATTATTTATCGCAATTTTCTCATCTCTGTTTGAACGTACACCCAGGTAAATATTCCTGTAGTCTTCTCATACCGACTATGGACCCATTCATTGTTTAACTTCACTGTTTTGCAAATCCTAATTGAATATTACACATTGACATTGAACTTTACTTGATAAGCAGGTCTTCATTGCATTCAGCAGCCTATATGTGAGCATCTATGAGTAAGCTGTTCTTCTTTGCATTTATCAGCAGCAAGCAATTCTTCATTGCACATGCATATGAAAATAGTAAAACAATTCCAATGCATTAGCGAAACCTTCTATATCAGGAGTGTCCATCATGATGCTGGGAATAGAACCTCTTTCCCAGAATAGTTCAACCTTCATTACTCAACTGATCATAACTCCGCAACTCCAATCAAAGTATCATTCCTCTACATATATTCAAAAATCTATGTGTAAATGTTTAATATTTCTTATATTTGTTGATGTCATTCTGTGTGCATGTGGCCTAAACCCAATCTCTGTGTGGCAATTTTAATTTAAACAAGTTGAACTCTGCCTCTGATCATTTAAAAAAGGTGTGTACCAATATCAACCTTTCTCAGGTAATTACAGATCCTACAAAACCAAAGAGATCCTTCAAGGTTGTCCCTGATTGGCTCAATCTTAACAAATCAAAGGTAGAAAATCCGCAGTATCCGAACTTGGTGTTAGTTATCACTGCTATATAGCCTGTATCAGAATTGCAAAAATGAAAACATTAGGTCCACGCTTGGTATCCAGATCCTGAAACATCTCCATGAGCAGGCTTTTTTTTAACTGATCTGTTGAATAGTTATATGACACTGTTAAAATCCCAGATGAAGATCTAGCACTTGACCATTTTTGTAAATCTTCTAATTCCATAGTTGATAAACACGCCCCTTTTAAAAAGTATAGAACTTAGAACAGGTCTATCCCTGGCTTTCGGCAGAACTGTCTTCTTTACTTTTTTTTCCCCTTGTCCTGTTCAGCATTATGTCAGAAGAATTGTAGTCTGAATACCTTTGATGCCAAACAGATTTGTTTTGCCAAGGGAAGTTTTATAAATGTAAAGCTCCCCTTGATGCCCATTTATTTATTTCTGTTTACAATATATGACATGAACTGAACTGAACCGGACCGGGGGACAAGGAAAGAAGAAGAGGAAAGAAGAGGAAACAGAACAAAAATAGAAACAAAAACCAGACAACCAGCTGCTACACCTGTAAAAAACAAAACAGACAACAATCCATGGCCTATGAGGGGAATCCAGCCTTAGCGCCACCAGGAGCACCTGAAAGCAGACAAGCAGAGAAAAAACAAACACACAAACAAACAAAAACAAGCACAAGAAGCGGCAATCATATACAACACAGCTGTGGATATAGATGACCTGAGACGACATGATAATACATCAACTGCTTAGTGACCATGCTACTGGACTAATGAATGTGTGTGTGTGTGTGTGAGAACATGCAACACCCATGGCACAGGACCTACATGATAACCGTGCTTAGTTATGAGTGTATAAGCGTACAGGGCCACAATCCACAGCCCCCCCCCAAGCAATCAGAAGCAGGCAGAGAGGGCCACAAGACCCAGGCCACCAGCAGCCCCCACAGAGCACAGAACCCAGGCAGCCCACCGCAGGGGCAACCACGCATCCACCCAGAAGACTGCAGAGGAAGCCCCCGGAAAGAGCCCCCATAAGCATAGGGCAGAGGCACTCCGGGACCTGGGCCCCAGGAGCCCGAGCACCCCCAAACCCCCCGGCAGAGGCCCCACCCAATACCCAGGAGGGCCAAGCGCCCCAGACAGCCACAAAGTGGGTCAGCGCCTGCCCCAGCGCCCCTGGCCAAGTGCCCTGGGAGTCAAGACGTGCCCACAGGTGGGTGAAGTCGCGAGCAGTGGGGAGAGTCAACGCTGATGCCCCATCGGGAGAAACAGGCAGGCCAGGCGACAGCAAGTCCCAGATCCAGGCCCAATCATTACCACACACACTTTCACGTCCCATACATCCACACATCCACACATCCTACCTCCCTCGACTCTGCTGGGGTGTAGTGCAGCGGGCACACCAGGAGGCCAGCAACCCCCCAGCCACCACAGACCCCGAACCAGCAGAAAAATTAATTAATCCTCCTGGCCCCTCCTGCCCCGAGCAGACACCAGGAAGCAGGGGTGTGCGAAGAAGACCCCTCCCCTCACCCTTCTGGCTCTTCAATATTTTCTAATAGTGAGCAATTAAAATTGAGGGGCAGCCAAACTTGTAGAACTGGGAGCGCGGCACTCTGGGCAGCCTACATACCCAAAGAGCCCCGCCCACCAGATGCCACTCAGTGTAACCACCCCCCAAGACCTAATGTGTGTGTGTGAGTGTGTTTGATAAGAGGTAATGTCTAAGGTGTAATTAAAAAAGGGGCAGGGAACTGCAGAGTGCAACCAAAGGGGACCACCTACGTGGCCCCATCCACTACATCACGTCATCTATCTTAGACAATAATTTATATATTTTTGATAGTAGTTTTGGGGTACAGATGCTTAGAAATTCTGCTACCCTAGTCGGGGGTTGTAAGTCTGGTTGGTGGAGGATATATCCATCCATCCATCCATCATCTGCCGCTTATCCGGGGGTCGGGTCGCGGGGGCAGCAGCTTGAGCAGAGAAACCCAGACGTCTCTGTCCCCGGCCACTTCCTCCAGCTCTTCCGGGGGGACCCCGAGGCGTTCCCAGGCCAGCCGAGAGACATAGTCTCTCCAACGTGTCCTGGGTCTCCCCCGGGGTCTCCTCCCAGTGGGAAGTGCCCGGAACACCTCCCCAGGGAGGCGCCCAGGGGGCATCCTAACCAGATGCCCGAGCCACCTCATCTGACTCCTCTCAATGCGGAGGAGCAGCGGTTCTACTCCGAGCCCCTCCCGGATGACTGAGCTTCTCACCCTATCTCTAAGGGAGAGCCCAGACACCCTGCGGAGGAAACCCATTTCGGCCACTTGTATTCGCGATCTTGTTCTTTCGGTCACTACCCACAACTCGTGACCATAGGTGAGGATGGGAACGTAGATTGACCAGTAAGTAGAGAGCTTCGCCTTCTGGCTCAGCTCTCTCTTCACAGCGACGGGTCGGTGCAGAGCCTGCAACACTGCAGGCGCCGCACCGATCCGTCCGTCAATCTCCCGCTCCATTCGTTCGTCACTCGTGAACAAGACCCCGAGATACTTGAACTCCTCCTCTTGGGGAAGGATCTCATTCCCGACCCGGAGAGAGCATTCCACCCTTTTCCGGCTGAGAACCATAGTCTCGGATTTGGAGGTGCTGATTCTCATCCCAGCCGCTTCACACTCGGCTGCGAATCACTCCAGTGAGAGCTGAAGGTCACGGCCTGACGACGCTAACAGAACCACATCATCTGCAAAAAGCAGAGACCCGATTCTGAGGTCGCCAAATGGGACACCCTCAACGCCCTGGCTCCGCCTAGAAATTCTGTCCATAAAAGTTAGGAACAGAATCGGTGACAAAGGGCAGCCCTGACGGAGTCCAACTCTCACCGGAAACGTATCCGACTTACTGCCGGCAATGCGGACCAAACTCTGGCACCGGTCATACAGAGACCGAACGGCCCCTATCAAGGGGTCCGGCACTCCATATTCCCGGAGCACCCCCCACAGGACTCCACGAGGGACACGGTCGAACGCTTTCTCCAAGTCCACAAAACACATGTAGACTGATTGGGCGAACTCCCATGCACCCTCCAGGATCCTGCCGAGGGTATAGAGCTGGTCCACTGTTGCACGGCCAGGACGAAAGCCACACTGCATCTCCTGAATCCGAGGCTCGATTATCCGACGGATCCTCCTCTCCAATACCCCCGAATAGACCTTACCAGGGAGGCTGAGGAGTGTGATACCCCTATAGTTGGAACACACCCTCCGGTCCCCCTTTTTAAAGAGGGGGACCACCACCCCAATCTGCCAGTCAAGAGGCACTGTCCACGATGTCCACGCGATACTGCAGAGGCGTGTCAGCCAAGACAGCCCTACAACATCCAGAGCCTTGAGAAACTCAGGACGGACCTCATCCACCCTTGCCTTGCCACCGAGGAGCTTTTTAACCACCTCGGCAACCTCAGCCACAGAAATGGGAGGCCCCGTCTCCGAGCTCTCCGACTCTGCCTCTTCCGAGCACGTGTTGGTAGGATTGAGGAGTTCCTCGAAGTACTCCCCCCACCGACTCACAACATCCCGAGTTGAGGTCAGCAAAGCCCCGTCCCCACTGTAAACAGTGTTGACTGTGAGCCGCTTCCCCCCCCTGAGACGCCGGATGGTGGACAAGAATCTTTTCGAGGCCGTCCGGAAATCGTTCTCCATGGTCTCACCGAACTCCTCCCAGGCCCGAGTTTTTGCCTCAGCAACCGCCGAAGCCGCGGCCCGTCTGGCCCGTCGGTACCTATCAGCTTCTTCCAGGGTCCCACTGGCCAAAAAGGCCCGATAGGACTCCTTCTTCAGCTTGACGGCTTCCCTCACCACTGGTGTCCACCAGCAGGTTCGAGGGTTGCCGCCACGACAGGCACCGACCACCTTACGGCCACAACTCCGACCAGCTGCCTCGGCAATGGAGTCACGGAACATGGCCCATTCAATGTCCCCCACCTCAAATATGGTTGAAGCTCTGCCGGAGGTGGGAGTTAAAGCTCCTTCTGACGGGGGATTCTGACAAACGCTCCCAGCAGACCCTCACAATACGTTTGGGCCTGCCAGGTCTGATCGGCATCCTCCCCCACCAGCGGAGCCACCTCACCACCAGGTGGTGATCAGTTGACAGCTCCGCCCCTCTCTTCACCCGAGTGTCCAGGACATACGGCCGCAAGTCCGATGATACAACCACAAAGTCGATCATCGAACTGCGGCCAAGGGTGTCCTGGTGCCAAGTGCACATATGGACACCCTTATGCCTGAACATGGTGTTCGTTATGGACAGTCTATGACTGGCACAGAAGTCCAACAACATAACACCACTCTGATTCAGATCGGGGGGGCCGTTCCTCCCAATCACACCCCTCCAGGTCTCACTGTCATTGCCCACGTGAGCATTGAAGTCCCCCAGCAGATTGAGGGAGTCTCCGGTAGGAGCATTCTCCAGTGCCTCCCCCAGAGACTCCAAAAAGGGTAGGTACTCTGAACTGCTGTTTGGCGCATAGGCACAAACAACAGTCAGGACTCGTCCCCCCACCCAAGGCGGAGGGAGGCTACCCTCTCGTTCACTGGGGTAAACCCCAATGTACTGGCACACAGCCGGGGGGCAATAAGTATGCCCACACCTGCTCTGCGCCTCTCACCACGGGCAACTCCAGAGTGGAAGAGAGTCCAACCCCTCTCAAGAGTACTGGTTCCAGATCCCAAGCCGTGCATCGAGATGAGTCCGACTATATCTAACGGTCTGATGAAGTTTCAACAATAAACCACAAACTTTGTATTATGAGAAAGAACCAGACTCATTCTTCAGGAATCCGAAAATAAGCTCTATTTTACGAGTTATGCACGAATTCGGATTCTCCTATAAAACGAATTCCTTAACTCAAACCAAGTTAAGACTGCTTTGTCCTTCATATTTATTCATGTCTAATCAAGTTTCAATGATAAACAACGTTGTACTTTGTAGAATGAGAAAGAACTTCTTCAGCAATAAGCATCTCTCGACAAATGACGAAATACAGATTTTGCTATAAAATTAATTGCTATCAGCCTGACTTAAAACTGTTTGTCTTCCTTATTTATCCACTTCAAATCAAGTTTCAACAATAAAAAAAATTTTGTAGTTTGAGAAAGAACAACTTAATCTTGAGCAATCAGTATAAAAAGAGGGTAAGTAAAGGTGCGAATGTCAAACCATACATGATCAAAACAGGGAGCGGAGGTGTTTGGCTGAGACAAGGTGTGAATGTCCACCCATAATTAATGAAAAGCGGGCAACAAGTAGGTTCGAATGCCCAACCATACATCATCAAAAGCAGGAGTGGATATGTTCGGCTACAAGAAGGTTTGAACGTCTGACCATAGTTTGTAAAAAGCGGGTAAGAAAAGGTTCGAATGCCCGAACATACACCATCAAAGGAGGGAGCGGAGGTGTTCCGCTGTAAGAAGGTGTGAATGTCCGCCCGTAGTTGGTAAAAAACGGGTAAGAAAAGGTTAAAATACCCGACTGTACACAATCAGTAGCGGGTGCGGAGTTGTTCGGCTACTAAAAGGTGTGAAAGTCCGACCATGGTTTGTAAAAAGCGGGTAAGAAAAGGTGCGAATGCCCGAAAATGTATGATAAAAAGAGGGAGCGGAGGTGTTCGGCTGCAAGAAGGTGTGAATGTACACCCATAATTACTGAAAAATGGGTAAGAAAAGGTGCGAATGCCCAACTATACATAATCAAAAGCAGGAGTGGATGTGTTCGGCTCCAAGAAGGGTTGAACGTCTGACCATAGTTTGTAAAAAGCAGGTAAGAAAAGGTTTGACTGCCCGAACATAAACCATCAAAAGAGGGAGCGGAGGTGTTCCGCTGTGAGAAGGTGTGAATGTCCGACCATAGTTGGTAAAAAGCGGGTAAGAAAAGGTTAAAATACCCGACTGTGCACAATCAATAGCGGGAGCGGAGTTGTTCGGCTACTAAAAGATGTGAAAGTCCGACTATGGTGTGTAAAAAGCGGGTAAGAAAAGGTGCTAATGCCCGACAATGTATGATCAAAAGAGGGAGTGGAGGTTTTCGGCTGTAAGAAGGTCTGAATGTCCAACTATAATTTGTAAAAACCGGGTAAGAAAAGGCTTGAAAGCCCGACTATACACCATCATAAGCGGGAGAGGAGGTGTTCAGCTGCAAGAAGGTGTGAATGTCCACCCATAATTACTGAAAAATGGGTAAGAAAAGGTGCGAATGCCCAAACATACATCATCAAAAGCAGGAGTGGATGTGTTGGGCTACAAGAAGGTTTGAAAGTCCGACCATGGTTGTAAAAAACGGGTAAGAAAAGGTGCGAATGCCCGACAATGTATGATCAAAAGAGGGAGCGGAGATTTTTGGCTACAAGAAGGTTTAAATGTCCGACCATAGTTTGTAAAAAGCGGGTAAGAAAAGGTTCAAATGCCTGACAATACACCATCAAAAGCGGGAGCGGAGGTGTTCCGCTGTAAGACGGTGTGAATGTCCGACCATAGTTGGTAAAAAGCGGGTAAGAAAAGGTTAAAATACCCGACTGTGCACAATCAATAGCGGGAGCGGAGTTGTTCGGCTACTAAAAGATGTGAAAGTCCGACTATGGTGTGTAAAAAGCGGGTAAGAAAAGGTGCTAATGCCCGACAATGTATGATCAAAAGAGGGAGTGGAGGTTTTCGGCTGTAAGAAGGTCTGAATGTCCAACTATAATTTGTAAAAACCGGGTAAGAAAAGGCTTGAAAGCCCGACTATACACCATCATAAGCGGGAGAGGAGGTGTTCAGCTGCAAGAAGGTGTGAATGTCCACCCATAATTACTGAAAAATGGGTAAGAAAAGGTGCGAATGCCCAAACATACATCATCAAAAGCAGGAGTGGATGTGTTGGGCTACAAGAAGGTTTGAAAGTCCGACCATGGTTGTAAAAAACGGGTAAGAAAAGGTGCGAATGCCCGACAATGTATGATCAAAAGAGGGAGCGGAGATTTTTGGCTACAAGAAGGTTTGAATGTCCGACCATAGTTTGTAAAAAGCGGGTAAGAAAAGGTTCAAATGCCTGACAATACACCATCAAAAGCGGGAGTGAAGGTGTTCCGCTGTAAGATGGTGTGAATGTCCGACCATAGTTGGTAAAAAGCGGGTAAGAAAAGGTTAAAATACCTGACTGTACACAATCAATAGCGGGAGAGGAGGTGTTCGGCTACAAGAAGGTGTGAAAGTCCAACCATGGTTTGTAAAAAGCTGCTTAGAAAAGGTTCGAATGCCCGAATATATACCATCAAAAGCGGAAGCGGAGGTGTTCGGCTGCAAGAAGGTGTGAACGTCCGACCAAAGTTTGTAAAAAGCAGTTAAGAAAAGGTTCGAATATCCAACCAAACATAATCAAAAGCGGGAGCAGAGCTGTTCGACTGCAAGTAGGTGTGAATGTCCAGCCATAATTACTCACAAACGGGTAAGAAAAGGTAGTATTGCCAGACCATACATGATCAAAACAGGGAGCTGAGGTGGTTCAGCACCAAGGTGTGAATGTCTGACTATAGTTTGTATAAAGCGGGTAAGATAAGGTGCGAATGCCCGACAATGTATGATCAAAAGAGGGAGCGGAGGTTTTTGGCTACAAGAAGGTTTGAATGTCCGACCATAGTTTGTAAAAAGCGGATAAGAAAAGGTTCAAATGCCTGACTATACACCATCAAAAGCGGGAGCGGAGGTGTTCCGCTGTAAGACGGTGTGAATGTCCGACCATAGTTGGTAAAAAGCGGGTAAGAAAAGGTTAAAATACCCGACTGTACACAATCAATAGGAGGAGCGGAGTTGTTCGGCTACAAGAAGGTGTGAAAGTCCAACCATGGTTTGTAAAAAGCTGGTAAGAAAAGGTTCGAATGCCCGAATATATACCATCAAAAGCGGAAGCGGAGGTGTTCGGCTGCAAGAAGGTGTGAACGTCCGACCAAAGTTTGTAAAAAGCAGTTAAGAAAAGGTTCGAATATCCAACCAAACATAATCAAAAGCGGGAGCAGAGCTGTTCGACTGCAAGTAGGTGTGAATGTCAGATCATAATTTGCAAAAAGCTGATGAGAAAGGGTGAGAATGCCCGACTATACACCATCAAATGCGGGAGCGGAAGTGTTCGGCTGTGAGTAGGTGTGAATGTCCGACCATAATTGCTGAAAAATGTGTTAGAAGAGACTAGAATGCCGGACAATACATCATCAAATGCGGGAGCGGAGTTGTTCGCCTGTGAGTAGGTGTGAATCTCCGAGCATAGTTTGTAAAAAGGGGGTAAGAATAGGTTCGAATGCCCGAACATACACTATCAAAACAGGGAGCTGAGGTGGCTCAGCTGCAAGGTGTGAATGTCTGACTATAGTTTGTAAATAAGGTGCGAATGCCCAACAATGTATAATCAAAAGAGGGAGCGGAGGTTTTCGGCTACAAGAAGGTTTGAATGTCCAACCATAGTTTGTAAAAAGCGGGTAAGAAAAGGTTCAAATGCCTGACTATACACCATCAAAAGCGGGAGCAGAGGTGTTCCGCTGTAAGACGGTGTGAATGTCCGACCATATTTGGTAAAAAGCGGGTAAGAAAAGGTTAAAATACCCGACTGTACACAATCAATAGCGGGAGAGGAGGTGTTCAGTTGCAAGAAGGTGTGAATGTCCACCCATAATTCCTGAAAAATGGGTAAGAAAAGGTGCGAATGCCCAACCATACATTATCAAAAGCAGGTGTGAATGTCAGATCATAATTTGCAAAAAGCTGATGAGAAAGGGTGAGAATGCCCGACTATACACCATCAAATGCGGGAGCGGAGTTGTTCGGCTGTGAGTAAGTGTGAATCTCCGACCATAATTGCTGAAAAATGTGTTAGAAAAGGTAAGAATGCCGGTCCATACATCATCAAAAGCGGGAGAGGTGGTGTTCGGCTGCAAGTAGGTGTGAATGTCCAGCCATAATTACTAACAAACGGGTAAGAAAAGGCAGTATTGCCAGACCATACATGATCAAAACAGGGAGCGGAGGTGGTTCAGCTGCAAGAAGGTGTGAATGTCCGACTAAAGTTCAAATATATTAACAAAAGCGGGAGGAGAGGTCTTCGGATGAGAGTGGTTGAGAATTTCCAACCATAATCTATAAAATGCGGTGAAAAAAAAGGTGTGATAGAACACTAAAAGGTGGAGCGGAAGTGTTCAGCTGCAAGAAGGTGTGAATGTCCGACTATATTTGGTGAAAAGCAGGTGAAGCAAGGTCTGAATGCCCAACCTTACATCATCAAAAGCGAAATCAGAGGTGTTTGGCTGCATGAAGGCCATAGTTTGCCAAAAGCGGGTAAGCTGCGAATGACCGGCTAAATATCAACAAAAGGTCTTCGGATGCAAGTGGGTGTGAATATCCCACCATACAAGTATGGTGGAGAGGAAGCTGTGAACAGCCGACCATAGTTGGCAAAAAGCGGGTGAGAAAAGGTGCGAATGTCCAACCATACATGATCAAAACAGGGAGCGGAGGTGTTTGGCTGTGACAAGGTGTGAATGTCCACCCAAAATTAATGAAAAGCGGGCAACAAGTAGGTTTGAATGCCCAACCATACATCATCAAAAGCAGGAGTGGATGTGTTCGGCTACAAGGTTTGAATGTCCGAGCATAGTTTGTAAAAAGCGGGTAAGAAAAGGTTCGAATGCCCAAACATACACCATCAAAAGAGGGAGCGGATGTGTTCCGCTGTAAGAAGGTGTGAATGTCCGACCATAGTTGGTAAAAAACGGGTAAGAAAAGGTTAAAATACCCGACTGTACACAATCAATAGCGGGAGCGGATGTGTTTGGCTACAAGAATGTGTGACAATCCGACCATGGTTTGTAAAAAACGGGTAAGAAAAGGTGCGAATGCCCGACAATGTATGATCAAAAGAGGGAGCGGAGGTTTTCGGCTACAAGGTTTGAATGTACGACCATAGTTTGTAAAAAGCGGGTAAGAAAAGGTTCAAATGCCTGACTATACACCATCAAAAGCGGGAGCGGAGGTGTTCCGCTGTAAGACGGTGTGAATGTCCGACCATAGTTGGTAAAAAGCGGGTAAAAAAGGTTAAAATACCTGACTGTACACAATCAATAGCGGGAGCGGAGTTGTTCGGCTACAAGAAGGTGTGAAAGTTCAACCATGGTTTGTAAAAAGCTGCTAAGAAAAGGTTCGAATGCCCGAATATATACCATCAAAAGCGGAAGCGGAGGTGTTCGGCTGCAAGAAGGTGTGAACGTCCGACCAAAGTTTGCAAAAAGCAGTTAAGAAAAGGTTCGAATGCCCGAATATATACCATCAAAAGCGGGAGCAGAGCTGTTTGACTGCAAGTAGGTGTGAATGTCCAGCCATAATTACTCACAAACGGGTAAGAAAAGGTAGTATTGCCAGACCATACATGATCAAAAATGGAAGTGGAGGTGGTTCAGCTGCAAGGTGTGAATGTCTGACTATAGTTTGTAAAAAGCGGGTAAGACAAGGTGCGAATGCCCGACAATGTATGATCAAAAGCGGGAGCGAGAGGTTTTCAGCTGCAAATCCTTCACTCAAACCAAGTGAAAACTGCTTTGTCCTTCATATTTATCAATGTCTAGATCGACTTCAACAAAGAACAACATTGTACTTTGCAGTAAAGAAAGAGCAAATCAAAAGTTTTAGGAATCCGAGAATAAGCTTATTTTCATGAGTTCTGCACGATTATTGATTTTACTATAAATGAACGCCTTCACTCCAACTATGTTAAAACTGCTTTGTCCTTCATATTTATCAATGTCTAGATTGACTTCAACAAAGAACAACACTGGATTTTGCAGTAGAAGAAAGAGCAACACTGAAGGATCAGTAATCCGAGAATAAGCTTATTTTCATACGTTCTGCATGATTTGGGATTTTATGTATAAAATGAATTCCTTCACTCAAACCAAGTTAAAACTGCTTTGTCCTTCATATTTATCAATGTCTAGATGGACTTCAACAAAGAACAACATTGTATTTTGCAGTAGAAGAAAGAGCAAATCAAAAGTTTTAGGAATCCGAGAATAAGCTTATTTTCATGAGTTCTGCACGATTATTGATTTTACTATAAATGAACGCCTTCACTCCAACTATGTTAAAACTGCATTGTCCTTCATATTTATCAATGTCTAGATTGACTTCAACAAAGAACAACACTGGATTTTGCAGTAGAAGAAAGAGCAACACTGAAGGATCAGTAATCCGAAAATAAGCTTATTTTCATACGTTCTGCATGATTTGGGATTTTATGTATAAAATGAATTCCTTCACTCAAACCAAGTTAAAACTGCTTTGTCCTTCATATTTATCAATGTCTAGATCGACTTCAACAAAGAACAACATTGTATTTTGCAGTAGAAGAAAAAGCAACACTGAAGGATCAGGAATCCGAGAATAAGCTTCTTTTCATACGTTTTGCATGATTTGGGATTTTATGTATAAAATGAATTCCTTCACTCAAACCAAGTGAAAACTGCTTTGTCCTTCATATTTATCAATGTCTAGATTTATTTCAACAAAGAACAACATTGTATTTTGCAGTAGAAGAAAGAGCAAATCAAAAGTTTTAGGAATCCGAGAATAAGCTTATTTTCATGAGTTCTGCACGATTATTGATTTTACTATAAATGAACGCCTTCACTCCAACTATGTTAAAACTGCTTTGTCCTTCATATTTATCAATGTCTAGATTTATTTCAACAAAGAACAACATTGTATTTTGCAGTAGTAGAAATAGCAACACTGAAGGATCAGGAATCCGAGAATAAGCTTATTTTCATACGTTCTGCATGATTTGGGATTTTATGTATAAAATGAATTCCTTCACTCAAACCAAGTTAAAACTGCTTTGTCCTTCATATTTATCAATGTCTAGATCGACTTCAACAAAGAACAACATTGTATTTTGCAGTAGAAGAAAAAGCAACACTGAAGGATCAGGAATCCGAGAATAAGCTTCTTTTCATACGTTTTGCATGATTTGGGATTTTATGTATAAAATGAATTCCTTCACTCAAACCAAGTGAAAACTGCTTTGTCCTTCATATTTATCAATGTCTAGATTTATTTCAACAAAGAACAACATTGTATTTTGCAGTAGTAGAAATAGCAACACTGAAGGATCAGGAATCCGAGAATAAGCTTATTTTCATACGTTCTGCTTGATTTGGGATTTTGCTATAAAATTAATTCCTTCACTCAAACAAAGTGGAAACTGCTTTGTTCTTCATATTTATCAATGTCTATATAAATTTCAACAAAGAACAAGGCTGTATTTTTCATTATAGGAAAGAGCAACACTGGAGGATCAGGAATCCAAGAAAAAGCTTACTTTCATGAGTCCTGTACGATTTCGGATTTTCCTATAAAATGAATTGCTTTGCTCAAACCAAGTTAAAATTGCTTTGTCCTTCATAGTTATCCATGTCTAAAATGTATCAAGCATAAAGTTCCTCATATTACCCTGAATGAGAAAGAAGCATCCCTTTGGTTGAGCAATACGTTCCTTTTGCGGAGTTATGCATGATTTCGGATTTTGCTATAAAATTCATTCCTTCACACCTTTTTTTTTCACCACATTTTATAGATTATGGTTGGAAATTCTCAACCACTCTAATCCGAAGACCTCTCCTCCCGCTTTTGTTAATATATTTGAACTTTAGTTGGACATTCACCCCTTTTTGCAGCTAAACCACCTCCGCTCCCTGTTTTGATCATGTATGGTCTGGCAATACTACATTTTCTTAACCGTTTGTGAGTAATTATGGCTGGATATTCACACCTACTTGCAGCTGAACACAATCTCTCTCGATTTTAATTATGTTTGGATATTCGAACCTTTTCTTTACTGCTTTTTGCCAACTTTGGTCAGACGTTCACACCTTCTTGCAGCCGAACACCTCCGCTTCCGCTTTTGATGGTATATATTCGGGCATTCGAACCTTTTCTTACCAGCTTTTTACAAACGATGGTTGGACATTCAAACCTTCTTGTAGCCGAACACATCCACTCCTGCTTTTGATGATGTATGGTTGGGCATTTTCACCTTTTCTTACCCATTTTTCAGTAATTATGGGTGGACATTCACACCTTCTTGCAGCTGAACAACTCCTCTCCCGCTTATGATCATGTGCGGTTTGATATTCGAAAATTTTCTTTCATGTTTTAAAGCAATTATTGATGGACATTCAAATCTTCTTGTAGCCGAACACATCCACTCCTGCTTTTGATGATGTATGGTTTGGCATTCGCACCCTTTTTTTACCCATTTTTCAGGAATTTTGGGTGGACATTCAGACCTTCTTGCAGCCGAAAACCAACGCTCCCTCTTTTGATCATACATTGTCGGGCATTCGCACCTTTTCTTACCCGTTTTTTACAAACCATGGTCGGACTTTCACACATTCTTGTAGCCAAACACATCCACTCCCGCTATTGATTGTGTACAGTCGGGTATTTTAACCTTTTCTTACACACTTTTTACCAACTATGGTCGGACATTCATACCTTCTTACAGCGGAACACCTCCGCTCCCTCTTTTGATGGTGTATGTTTGGGCATTCGAACCTTTTCTTACCCGCCTTTTACAAACTATGCTCGGACATTCAAACCTTCTTGTAGCCGAACACATCCACTCCTTCTTTTGATGATGTATGCTTGGGCATTCAAACCTAGTTTTTTGCCCGCTTTTCATTAATTTTGGGTGGACATTCACACCTTGTCACAGCCAAACACCTCCGCTCCCTGTTTTGATCATGTATGGTTGGACATTCGCACCTTTTCTCACCCGCTTTTTGCAAACTATGGTTGGCTGTTCACAGCTTCCTCTCCACCATACTTGTATCGTGGGATGTTCACACCCAGTTGCATCCGAAGACCTCCGCCCCCACTTTTGTTGATATTTAGTTGGTCATTCGCAGCTTACCCGCTTTTGGCAAACTATGGCCTTCTTGCAGCCAAACACCTCTGATCTCGCTTTTGATGATGTAAGGTTGGGCATTCAGACCTTGCTTCACCTGCTTTTCACCAAATATAGTCGGACATTCACACCTTCTTGCAGCCGAACACTTCCGCTCCACCTTTTAGTGTTCTATCACACCTTTTTTTCACCGAATTTTATAGATTATGGTTGGAAATTCTCAACCACTCTCATCCGAAGACCTCTCCTCCCGCTTTTGTTAATATATTTGAACTTTAGTTGGACATTCACACCTTCTTGCAGCTGAACCACCTCCGCTCCCTGTTTTGATCATGTATGGTCTGGCAATACAACCTTTTCTTACCCGTTTGTGAGTAATTATGGCTGGACATTCACACTTACTTGCAGCCGAACACCACCTCTCTCGCTTTTGATGATGTATGGACCGGCATTCTTACCTTTTCTAACACATTTTTCAGAAATTACAGTCTGATATTCACACCTACTCACAGCCGAACAACTCCGCTCCCGCATTTGATGGTGTGCAGTCGGACATTCTCACCCTTTCTCATAAGCTTTTTGCAAATTATGATCTGACATTCACACCTACTTGCAGTGGAAAAGCTATGCTCCCGCTTTTGATTATGTTTGGTTGGATATTCAAACCTTTCTTAACTGCTTTTTACAAACTTTGGTTGGACGTTCACACCTTCTTGTAGCCGAACACATCCACTCCTGCTTTTGATGATGTATGGTTTGGCATTCGCACCTTTTTTTTACCCATTTTTCAGGAATTATGGGTGGACATTCACACCTTCTTGCAGCTGAACACCTCTCCTTCTTATGATCATGTGCGGATGATATTCGAAAATTTTCTTTCATGTTTTAAAGCAATTATTGATGGACATTCAAATCTTCTTGTAGCCGAACACATCCACTCCTGCTTTTGATGATGTATGGTTTGGCATTCGCACCCTTTTTTTACCCATTTTTCAGGAATTTTGGGTGGACATTCAGACCTTCTTGCAGCCGAAAACCTCCGCTCCCTCTTTTGATCATACATTGTCGGGCATTCGCACCTTTTCTTACCCGTTTTTTACAAACCATGGTCGGACTTTCACACATTCTTGTAGCCAAACACATCCACTCCCGCTATTGATTGTGTACAGTCGGGTATTTTAACCTTTTCTTACACACTTTTTACCAACTATGGTCGGACATTCATACCTTCTTACAGCGGAACACCTCCGCTCCCTCTTTTGATGGTGTATGTTTGGGCATTCGAACCTTTTCTTACCCGCTTTTTACAAACTATGCTCGGACATTCAAACCTTCTTGTAGCCGAACACATCCACTCCTTCTTTTGATGATGTATGCTTGGGCATTCAAACCTGGTTTTTTGCCCGCTTTTCATTAATTTTGGGTGGACATTCACACCTTGTCACAGCCAAACACCTCCGCTCCCTGTTTTGATCATGTATGGTTGGACATTCGCACCTTTTCTCACCCGCTTTTTGCAAACTATGGTTGGCTGTTCACAGCTTCCTCTCCACCATACTTGTATCGTGGGATGTTCACACCCAGTTGCATCCGAAGACCTCCGCCCCCACTTTTGTTGATATTTAGTTGGTCATTCGCAGCTTACCCGCTTTTGGCAAACTATGGCCTTCTTGCAGCCAAACACCTCTGATCTCGCTTTTGATGATGTAAGGTTGGGCATTCAGACCTTGCTTCACCTGCTTTTCACCAAACATAGTCGGACATTCACACCTTCTTGCAGCCGAACACTTCCGCTCCACCTTTTAGTGTTCTATCACACCTTTTTTTCACCGAATTTTATAGATTATGGTTGGAAATTCTCAACCACTCTCATCCGAAGACCTCTCCTCCCGCTTTTGTTAATATATTTGAACTTTAGTTGGACATTCACACCTTCTTGCAGCTGAACCACCTCCGCTCCCTGTTTTGATCATGTATGGTCTGGCAATACAACCTTTTCTTACCCGTTTGTGAGTAATTATGGCTGGACATTCACACTTACTTGCAGCCGAACACCACCTCTCTCGCTTTTGATGATGTATGGACCGGCATTCTTACCTTTTCTAACACATTTTTCAGAAATTACAGTCTGATATTCACACCTACTCACAGCCGAACAACTCCGCTCCCGCATTTGATGGTGTGCAGTCGGACATTCTCACCCTTTCTCATAAGCTTTTTGCAAATTATGATCTGACATTCACACCTACTTGCAGTGGAAAAGCTATGCTCCCGCTTTTGATTATGTTTGGTTGGATATTCAAACCTTTCTTAACTGCTTTTTACAAACTTTGGTTGGACGTTCACACCTTCTTGTAGCCGAACACATCCACTCCTGCTTTTGATGATGTATGGTTTGGCATTCGCACCTTTTTTTTACCCATTTTTCAGGAATTATGGGTGGACATTCACACCTTCTTGCAGCTGAACACCTCTCCTTCTTATGATCATGTGCGGATGATATTCGAAAATTTTCTTTCATGTTTTAAAGCAATTATTGATGGACAATCAGACCTTCTTGCAGCTGAACCACTCTGCTCGCGCTTTTGATGGTGTATAGTCGGTCTTTCGAGCCTTTCCTTCCCGGTTTTTACAAATTATGGTTGGACATTCAGACCTTCTTGCAGCCGAACACCTCCGCTCCCTCTTTTGATCATACATTGTCTGGCATTCGAACCTTTTCTCACCAGCTTTTTACAAACCATGGTTGGACTTTCACACCTTCTTGTAGCCGAACAACTCCGCTCCCGCTATTGATTGTGTACAGTCGGGTATTTTAACCTTTTCTTACCTGCTTTTTACCAACTATGGTCGGACATTCACACCGTCTTACAGCGGAACACCTCCGCTCCGCGCTTTTGATGGTGTATAGTCAGGCATTTGAACCTTTTCTTACCCGCTTTTTATAAACTATGGTCGGACATTCAAACCTTCTTGTAGCCGAAAACCTCCGCTCTCTCTTTTGATTATACAATGTTGGGCATTCGCACCTTATCTTACCCGCTTTTTACAAACTATAGTCAGACATTCACACCTTGCAGCTGAACAACCTCAGCTCCCTGTTTTGATCATGTATGGTCTGGCAATACTACCTTTTCTTACAAGTTTGTGAGTAATTATGGCTGGACATTCACACCTACTTGCAGTCGAAAAGCTCTGCTCCCGCTTTTGATTATGTTTGGTTGGATATTCGAAACTTTTCTTAACTGCTTTTTACAAACTTTGGTCGGACGTTCACACCTTCTTGCAGCCGAACACCTCCACTTCCGCTTTTGATGGTATATATTCGGGCATTCGAACCTTTTCTTAGCAGCTTTTTACAAACCATGGTTGAACTTTCACACCTTCTTGTAGCCGAAAAACTCCGCTCCCGCTATTTATTGTGTACAGTCGGGTATTTTAACCTTTTCTTACCCACTTTTTACCAACAATGGTCGGACATTCACACCGTCTTACAGTGGAACACCTCCGCTCCCGCTTTTGATGGTGTATAGTCAGGCATTTGAACCTTTTCTTACCCGCTTTTTTTTTTTTATGGTCGGACATTCAAACCTTCTTGTAGCCGAAAACCTCCGCTTCCTCTTTTGATCATACATTGTCGGGCATTCGCACCTTTTCTTACCCGTTTTTTACAAACCATGGTCGGACTGTCACACATTCTTGTAGCCAAACACATCCGCTCCCGCTATTGATTGTGTACAGTCGGGTATTTTAACCTTTTCTTACCCGTTTTTTACCAACTATGGTCGGACATTCACACCTTCTTACAGCGGAACACCTCCGCTCCCTCTTTTGATAGTGTATGTTCGGGCATTCGAATCTATTCTTACCCCCTTTTTACAAAATATGCTCGGAGATTCACACCTACTCAAAGCCGAACAACTCCGCTCCCGCATTTGATGGTGTATAGTCGGGCATTCTCACCCTTTCTCATCAGCTTTTTGCAAATTATGATCTGACATTCACACATTCTTGTAGCCAAACAACTCCGCTCCCGCTATTGATTGTGTACAGTCGGGTATTTTAACCTTTTCTTACCCGCTTTTTACCAACTATGGTCGGACATTTACACCTTCTTACAGCGGAACACCTCCGCTCCCTCCTTTGATGGTCTATGTTTGGGCATTCGAACCTTTTCTTACCCGCTTTTTACAAACTATGGTCGGACATTCAAACCTTCTTCTAGCCGAACACATCCACTCCTGCTTTTGATGATGTATGGTTTGGCATTCGCACCCTTTTCTTACCCATTTTCAGCAATTATGGGTGGACATTCAGACCTTCTTGCAGCCGAAAACCTCCGCTCCCTCTTTTGATCATGCATTGTCGGGCATTCGCACCTTGTCTTACCCGCTTTTTATAAACTTTAGTTGGACATTCACACCTTCTTGCAGCTGAACGACCTCCGCTCCCTTTTTTGATCATGTATAGTCTGGCAATACTACCTTTTCTTACCCGTTTGTGAGTAATTAATCCCAAAATATTGAGCATAAAATAAGTCTTTATGCCGATGATGTATTAATTTTCCTTCAGAACTCACAGACGTCTCTCACTCACACGATCACACTCATAAATAAATTCTCAACACTTTCTGCCCATTAACTGTAGGGTCCATAATATACCTGCGATCACTTTACAGTCAGGAAATATTAGATATTTAGGCATAAACATTTCCTCCAGGCTCTCAGAGCTAACAAAGCTAAATTATGTGCAATTATTAAAGACAGTAGAGGACGATCTCTCTCGTTGGAAGTCCTTACCTATATCACTTATGGGGAGAATTACATCCATTAAAATGATGATACTACCAAAAGTTAACTATTTGTTCTCAATGATCCCCATAAAACCATCTGCTACTTGGTTTAAGTAACTAGATTCATGCATCTCCAAATTTCTGTGGAAAAACAAACCACCACGTATTAGTTTAAAAACCCTACAGAAGACCAAGGACAATGGTGGATTAGATTTACCTCATTTTCAGCACTATTCCTTAGCCAATAGGTTACAATATATATCAAAATGGTTTAAACCTTGTTTTTGTCACAGTTCCCAGAGACGTTGTAATCGTTGAGGATTCTATATTCACCCCCTCATTAGAGGCACGTGTTGCAGATTGATGACACTGAATCTTCTCCTCTGTTCATTGCTGGCATCATTCCCAGCATCGTAAGTGTTCGTGGCATTGTTAGCCTCTTCTTCTGGATCTTGATATCGAGAATCCTTTTCTATTTCTGGTTTGTCAGTACTCTCTCTTCATTCACCGGCGTCTTCGTCTTTTTGTCCTTGAGTTTGGTGATTTTTTCTTCTTTTGATGCCTTGACACAATGTGACAGGTGATACCACGTGGGAGATCCTGTAACTTGGACTGCTGTCCCTGTGCTGCGAAATGGCTGTGCTGCTCAAATGGTCTCTCCTTCATCATGGTTACATGCTGCCATTCCGACATCTCGCCATTCCGACATGGGTCTCCAATTGTCGGAATGGCGACACTTAATTTTTTATCAAACGTCCCACCATTCCGACACTTTTTTCCTCCTATGGTCGGAATGGCGGTATGTTTTTTGTTTTTTTTAACATACCGCCATTCCGACAGTTCCTTTTAATAGCCTATTTTTTACCCAATACATTTTGCACTAATGATATGCCGGCGCAAAGACGCCCTAAAGTTTGGCGCACAAGCTTTGCACATGCAGAGGCCACAGCCTCGCAAACAAACTTTAATAATCTATTATCAAAATCCCCTGAATTTCAAATATAAAAATACAGATATTAATGTAACTCTGGCGAGACTGAAACTGATTAAGCAGAAATACAGTGTCAGTGAGCTGTCACAGCAGCCAGCTGGAGCGGAGCTCTCCACAGAGCCCATGCGTCTTTTGCACGCTGTCATCATATGCAAAAGTAATAATTGCAATAACAGATATCACGGCTACGGCACAGGACACAGTTGCGAGCACTCTGCCTTGCCTTGCCAATAGGAGAAGAGAGAAATGACAGCATAGAACGTATAAAACACAACAAAATGCAGTAAAACCGTTTATTCATGTTATTCACGTGATTTATGAGTACTCGCTCCAATTTTGGGAAGCGCGGATGGGCTTTGTGCATTTCTCACAAACACACAGCCGTTGCGCAAGGCTTTATACAGCCTGTTGATATCTTAAGGACGTAACTGGTCACACCTGGGAGTAAATGTCATGTAGAGATTGTTTTTACATGACATTACAGCTGAACATATAGCTTTCATCCACAAACCAATGTGGGAGAGCCCGAAGACGCATGTGCCAGACGCACATAGGCATGCGTAAAACCAATTTTGACCACTTCATACTGTTTATTTGCTTTCTTTTAGTTAATTTTCGTTTCTTTTGGATTTTTGTGCGTGTTATGGAGCCGTTTTGGTCCATGTTTGTAAGCCTTTTTTTCCTGGATTAAATTTTCGGAAGTTGAAACAAGTGGCATTGGAGTGTGTGATTGAAAACCACCGCGGACTGCTTCTCCTCCTCCAGTTGCCGAGACTTTGTGTTTTTAATAACGCTTGTCTATAAACATGTGTTAAACATATAAATTGCATGAACAGAAAGAAGGGACTCACCTGTTGAGTAACACACATTTCCTTATACAGAAAGCCTTGTCGGAATGGTGGGACATTTGAACGTCGGATTGGTGGGACGTTTGCATGTCGGAATGGTGGTATGTCGGAATGGTGGTATGTCGGAATGGTGGTATGTCGGAATAGCGGGATGTCGGAATGGCGGGATTTCGGAATGGGTGTTGCCACCCCCTTCATCATATACACTTTTATTTATACATCACCTTCCACCATGAAGCGTTGTCCCTTTTTGTTTCTCTCTTTGTTCTTAAAATGCTGTTATGCATGTCTAAACCAATCCATTAAATTAGATCATTTTGGCAGTAAAGCGATCTACAATGTGCTTGGTCGCAAAGCTGCTCATCTGTGGTAAACAGCTCTTCAGAAAGGCATTCTTCAATTGATTTCACTAATTCTATGTAATAATTTTGTGATTTCCTACAAAACTACACTTCTTCTCCCATCTGTCTGAGTATTTAATATTGTCTGGGTCCCGTTAAAACATGTATTTTTCCCATCTAATTCCTTGTTTGCTTTAAAACAAGAATTCCCCATTTTCTATCCCTTCAGTAGCCAACCAGTTTGTATGGAGTACACTGGAGCAACTTGACTGATCAGTAAAACACTGCTTTTGTTGTCACCGCAAGGCATCCCCCGTCGGTTGTTTCACTGAGACACTACTGAGTAACTATAACTCAACACAGTTTATACACATAACATTCATATACATACTAACAAACAAACAAACAATTATTTATCGCGATTTTCTCATCTCTGTTTGAACGTACACCCAGGTAAATATTCCTGTAGTCTTCTCATACCGACTATGGACCCATTCATTGTTTAACTTCACTGTTTTGCAAATCCTAATTGAATATTACACATTGACATTGAACTTTACTGGATAAGCAGGTCTTCATTGCATTCAGCAACCTATATGTGAGCATCTATGTGTAAGCTGTTCTTCTTTGCATTTATCAGCAGCAAGCAATTCTTCATTGCACATGCATATGAAAATAGTAAAACAATTCCAATGCGTTAGCGAAACCTTCTATATCAGGAGTGTCCATCATGATGCTGGGAATAGAACCTCTTTCCCATATAGTTCAACCTTCATTACTCAACTGATCATAACTCCGCAATGAGCACATTTCAAAGTATCATTCCTCTACATGTATTCAAAAATCTATGTGTAAATGTTTAATATTTCTTATATTTGTTGATGTCATTCTGTGTGCATGTGGCCTAAACCCAATCTCTGTGTGGCAATTTTAATTTAAACAAGTTGAACTCTGCCTCTGATCATTTAAAAAAGGTGTGTACCAATATCAACCTTTCTCAGGTAATTACTACATGATAACCGTGCTTAGTTATGAGTGTATAAGCGTACAGGGCCACAATCCACAGCGCCCCCCAAGCAATCAGAAGCAGGCAGAGAGGGCCACAAGACCCAGGCCACCAGCAGCCCCCACAGAGCACAGAACCCAGGCAGCCCACCGCAGGGGCAACCACGCATCCACCCAGAAGACTGCAGAGGAAGCCCCCGGAAAGAGCCCCCATAAGCATAGGGCAGAGGCCCTCCGGGAGCCAGGGGCAACAGCCCACCGACCCCGCCAGGCCCCAGCCGCCCAGACATGGGCCGTGCACTGGACCCGGGCCCCAGGGGCCCGAGCGCCCCCAAACCCCCCGGCAGAGGCCCCACCCAATACCCAGGAGGGCAAAGCGCCCCAGACAGCCACAAAGTGGGTCAGCGCCTGCCCCAGCGCCCCTTGCCAAGTGCCCTGGGAGTCAAGACGTGCCCACAGGTGGGTGAAGTTGCGAGCAGTGGGGAGAGGCAACGCTGACGCCCCATCGGGAGAAGCACAGGCAGGCCAGGCGACAGCAAGTCCCAGATCCAGGCCCAATCATTACCACACACACTTTCACGTCCCATACATCCACACATCCACACGTCCTACCTCCCTCGACTCTGCTGGGGTGTAGTGCAGCGGGCACACCAGGGGGCCAGCAACCCCTCAGCCACCACAGACCCCGAACCAGCAGAACAATTAATTAATCCTCCTGGCCCCTTCTGCCCCGAACAGACACCAGGAAGCAGGGGTGTGCGAAGAAGACCCCTCCCCTCACCCTTCTGGCTCTTCAATATTTTCTAATAGTGAGCAATTAAAATTGAGGGGCAGCCAAACTTGTAGAACTGGGAGCGCGGCACTCTGGGCAGCCTACATACCCAAAGAGCCCCGCCCACCAGATGCCACTCAGTGTAACCACCCCCCAAGACCTAATGTGTGTGTGTGAGTGTGTTTGATAAGTAGTAATGTCTAAGGTGTAATTAAAACAGGGGCAGGGAACTGCAGAGTGCAACCAAAGGGGACCACCTACGTGGCCCCATCCACTACACCCCACCGAACACACACGCCCCCAAAACCCTTCATGTGTGAGTGTGTGCTGTGTACAGGAGCCAGAAGGGAGAGGGGTATGGGGATATATACCGGGGGAGCTACTCTCCCCCAGAGAGGGCAGCCAGGGACTGGCTGTAATAGGCATCCCTGCTACCTGGGAGCCAACAATGGGCAGGAGGGCCTGATGTCCACCAGGCTCGGGGCCTGCAGCGACCATATTCCGGGAGCTACTGTACCCCCAGAAGGTACCCATCCCGCCCCACCCCACTCAACCCAACCCCACCCCGGAGGACCTCTACAAAAAACAAACAAACAACATAAAAAAACAATCAAACAAACCACCCGGTCACACCAGTTGCAGCAGCCCGGGCCTGAGACCCACCATCACCCAGCAACCCACGACCACCACTATGTGATAAAACTAATCAGAGGGGACCAGAGAGAATGAAATTCAGCCAATTGATGTTTTGAGGAGGCAGACATTGTTTCCATGCTAATATAATCTAAAAGAAAATTTCTAAACTGGTTAATACACAGATTGTTCTTCGCTTTCCAGTTCATGAGAATAGTTTTCTTTGCGATACATAACACTGTGACAACCATGTGTGCTGAGTTCATTTCCATGTTGATGTTGTCTAAGTCACCCAGTATGCACAGTGTGGGGCATGCAGGGATGCTACACTTTAGCCATGTTGATAGGTCCTCACAGACTTCAAGCCAGAACTTCTGGACAGGCGCAGAAAACCACAAAGCGTGTGCATAATAATCAGGTGTGTTTTCTGTGCAATGTGAGCAGATGTTTGAGTGTGTTAGACCCATCCTGAACATCCTTTGTCCTGTATAGTGTGTTCTATGAAGGATTTTGTATTGTATGAGCTGTAAATTAGGATTTCGAGTCTTTATGAAGGTGTTCAAACATATTTGTGGTTAGAAGTTATGACCAGAACTGATGAATAAATCTGCCTCCCATTTTGAGGATGGAAGAGACATTGTGTCATCTATCTTAGACAATAATTTATATATTTTTGATAGTAGTTTTGGGGTACAGATGCTTAGAAATTCTGCTACCCTAGTCGGGGGTTGTAAGTCTGGTTGGTGGAGGATATATCCATCCATCCATCCATCATCTGCCGCTTATCCGGGGGTCGGGTCGCGGGGGCAGCAGCTTGAGCAGAGAAACCCAGACGTCTCTGTCCCCGGCCACTTCCTCCAGCTCTTCCGGGGGGACCCCGAGGCGTTCCCAGGCCAGCCGAGAGACATAGTCTCTCCAACGTGTCCTGGGTCTCCCCCGGGGTCTCCTCCCAGTGGGACGTGCCCGGAACACCTCTCCAGGGAGGCGCCCAGGGGGCATCCTAACCAGATGCCCGAGCCACCTCATCTGACTCCTCTCAATGCGGAGGAGCAGCAGTTCTACTCCGAGCCCCTCCCGGATGACTGAGCTTCTCACCCTATCTCTAAGGGAGAGCCCAGACACCCTGCGGAGGAAACCCATTTCGGCCGCTTGTATTCGCGATCTTGTTCTTTCGGTCACTACCCACAACTCGTGACCATAGGTGAGGATGGGAACGTAGATTGACCAGTAAGTAGAGAGCTTCGCCTTCTGGCTCAGCTCCCTCTTCACAACGACAGGTCGGTGCAGAGCCTGCAACACTGCAGGCGCCGCACCGATCCGCCCGTCAATCTCCCGCTCCATTCGTCCGTCACTCGTGAACAAGACCCCGAGATACTTGAACTCCTCCTCTTGGGGAAGGATCTCATTCCCGACCCGGAGAGAGCATTCCACCCTTTTCCGGCTGAGAACCATAGTCTCGGATTTGGAGGTGCTGATTCTCATCCCAGCCGCTTCACACTCGGCTGCGAATCACTCCAGTGAGAGCTTAAGGTCACGGCCTGACGACGCTAACAGAACCACATCATCTGCAAAAAGCAGAGACCCGATTCTGAGGTCGCCAAATGGGACACCCTCAACGCCCTGGCCCCGCCTAGAAATTCTGTGACAGAATCGGTGACAAAGGGCAGCCCTGACGGAGTCCAACTCTCACCGGAAACGTATCCGACTTACTGCCAGCAATGCGGACCAAACTCTGGCACCGGTCATACAGAGACCGAACGGCCCCTATCAAGGGGTCCGGCACTCCATATTCCCGGAGCACCCCCCACAGGACTCCACGAGGGACACGGTCGAACGCTTTCTCCAAGTCCACAAAACACATGTAGACTGGTTGGGCGAACTTCCATGCACCCTCCAGGATCCTGCCGAGGGTATAGAGCTGGTCCACTGTTCCACGGCCATGACGAAAGCCACACTGCATCTCCTGAATCCGAGGCTCGATTATCCAACGGATCCTCCTCTCCAATACCCCCGAATAGACCTTACCAGGGAGGCTGAGGAGTGTGATACCCCTATAGTTGGAACACACCCTCCGGTCCCCCTTTTTAAAGAGGGGGACCACCACCCCAATCTGCCAGTTCAGAGGCACTGTCCCCGATGTCCACGCGATACTGCAGAGGCGTGTCAGCCAAGACAGCCCTACAACATCCAGAGCCTTGAGAAACTCAGGACGGACCTCATCCACCCCCGGGGCCTTGCCACCGAGGAGCTTTTTAACCACCTCGGCAACCTCAGCCCCAGAAATGGGAGGCCCCGTCTCCGAGCTCTCCGACTCTGCCTCTTCCGAGCACGTGTTGGTAGGATTGAGGAGTTCCTCGAAGTACTCCCCCCACCGACTCACAACATCCCTAGTTGAGGTCAGCAAAGCCCCGTCCCCACTGTAAACAGTGTTGACTGTGAGCCGCTTCCCCCCCCCTGAGACGCCGGATGGTGGACCAGAATCTTTTCGAGGCCGTCCGGAAATCGTTCTCCATGGTCTCACCGAACTCCTCCCAGGCCCGAGTTTTTGCCTCAGCAACTGCCGAAGCCGTGGCCCGTCTGGCCCGTCGGTACCTATCAGCTTCTTCCAGGGTCCCACTGGCCAAAAAGGCCCGATAGGACTCCTTCTTCAGCTTGATGGCTTCCCTCACCACTGGTGTCCACCAGCAGGTTGGAGGGTTGCCGCCACGACAGGCACCGACCACCTTACGGCCACAACTCCGACCAGCTGCCTCGGCAATGGAGTCACGGAACATGGCCCATTCGGACTCAATGTCCCCCACCTCAAATATGGTTGAAGCTCTGCCGGAGGTGGGAGTTAAAGCTCCTTCTGACGGGGGATTCTGACAAACGCTCCCAGCAGACCCTCACAATACGTTTGGGCCTGCCAGGTCTGATCGGCATCCTCCCCCACCAGCGGAGCCAACTCACCACCAGGTGGTGATCAGTTGACAGCTCCGCCCCTCTCTTCACCCGAGTGTCCAGGACATACGGCCGCAAGTCCGATGATACAACCACAAAGTCGATCATCGAACTGCGGCCAAGGGTGTCCTGGTGCCAAGTGCACATATGGACACCCTTATGCCTGAACATGGTGTTCGTTATGGACAGTCTATGACTGGCACAGAAGTCCAACAACATAACACCACTCTGATTCAGATCGGGGGGGCATTTCCTCCCAATCACACCCCTCCAGGTCTCACTCTCATTGCCCACGTGAGCATTGAAGTCCCCCAGCAGAATGAGGGAGTCTCCGGTAGGAGCATTCTCCAGTGCCTCCCCCAGAGACTCCAAAAAGGGTAGGTACTCTGAACTGCTGTTTGGCGCATAGGCACAAACAACAGTCAGGACTCGTCCCCCCACCCAAAGGCGGAGGGAGGCTACCCTCTGTGCTCCCCAATGTACTGGCACACAGCCGGGGGGCAATAAGTATGCCCACACCTGCTCTGCGCCTCTCACCACGGGCAACTCCAGAGTGGAAGAGAGTCCAACCCCTCTCAAGAGTACTGGTTCCAGATCCCAAGCCGTGCGTCGAGGTGAGTCCGACTATATCTAACGGTCTGATGAAGTTTCAACAATAAACAACAAACTTTGTATTATGAGAAAGAACCAGACTCATTCTTCAGGAATCCGAAAATAAGCTCTATTTTACGAGTTATGCACGAATTCGGATTCTCCTATAAAACGAATTCCTTAACTCAAACCAAGTTAAGACTGCTTTGTCCTTCATATTTATTCATGTCTAATCAAGTTTCAATGATAAACAACGTTGTACTTTGTAGAATGAGAAAGAACTTCTTCAGCAATAAGCATCTCTCGACAAATGACGAAATACAGATTTTGCTATAAAATTAATTGCTATCAGCCTGACTTAAAACTGTTTGTCTTCCTTATTTATCCACTTCAAATCAAGTTTCAACAATTAAAAAAATTTTGTAGTTTGAGAAAGAACAACTTAATCTTGAGCAATCAGTATAAAAAGAGGGTAAGCAAAGGTGCGAATGTCAAACCATACATGATCAAAACAGGGAGCGGAGGTGTTTGGCTGAGACAAGGTGTGAATGTCCACCCATAATTAATGAAAAGCGGGCAACAAGTAGGTTCGAATGCCCAACCATACATCATCAAAAGCAGGAGTGGATATGTTCGGCTACAAGAAGGTTTGAACGTCTGACCATAGTTTGTAAAAAGCGGGTAAGAAAAGGTTCGAATGCCCGAACATACACCATCAAAGGAGGGAGCGGAGGTGTTCCGCTGTAAGAAGGTGTGAATGTCCGACCATAGTTGGTAAAAAACGGGTAAGAAAAGGTTAAAATACCCGACTGTACACAATCAGTAGCGGGTGCAGAGTTGTTCGGCTACTAAAAGGTGTGAAAGTCCGACCATGGTTTGTAAAAAGCGGGTAAGAAAAGGTGCGAATGCCCGAAAATGTATGATCAAAAGAGGGAGCGGAGGTGTTCGGCTGCAAGAAGGTGTGAATGTACACCCATAATTACTGAAAAATGGGTAAGAAAAGGTGCGAATGCCCAACTATACATCATCAAAAGCAGGAGTGGATGTGTTCGGCTACAAGAAGGTGTGAACGACCAACCAAAGTTTGTAAAAAGCAGTTAAGAAAAGGTTTGAATATCCAACCAAACATAATCAAAAGCGGGAGCATAGCTTTTCGACTGCAAGTAGGTGTGAATGTCAGATCATAATTTGCAAAAAGCTGATGAGAAAGGGTGAGAATGTCCGACTGCACACCATCAAATGCGGGAGCGGAGTTGTTCGGCTGTGAGTAGGTGTGAATCTCCGACCGTAATTTCTGAAAAATGTGTCAGAAAAGGTAAGAATGCCGGTCCATACATCATCAAAAGCGAGAGAGGTGGTGTTCGGCTGCAAGTAGGTGTGAATGTCCAGCCATAATTACTCACAAACGGGTAAGAAAAGGTAGTATTGCCAGACCATACATGATCAAAACAGGGAGCGGAGGTGGTTCAGCTGCAAGAAGGTGTGAATGTCCGACTAAAGTTCAAATATATTAACAAAAGCGGGAGGAGAGGTCTTCGGATGAGAGTGGTTGAGAATTTCCAACCATAATCTATAAAATTCGGTGAAAAAAAGGTGTGATAGAACACTAAAAGGTGGAGCGGAAGTGTTCGGCTGCAAGAAGGTGTGAATGTCCGACTATATTTGGTGAAAAGCAGGTGAAGCAAGGTCTGAATGCCCAACCTTACATTATCAAAAGCGAGGTCAGAGGTGTTTGGCTGCAAGAAGGCCATAGTTTGCCAAAAGCGGGTAAGCTGCGAATGACCAGCTAAATATCAACAAAAGTGGGGGCGGAGGTCTTCGGATGCAACTGGGTGTGAACATCCCTCCATACAAGTATGGTGGAGAGGAAGCTGTGAACAGCCGACCATAGTTTGCAAAGAGCGGGTGAGACAAGGTGCGAATGTCCAACCATACATGATCAAAACAGGGAGCGGAGGTGTTTGGCTGTGACAAGGTGTGAATGTCCACCCAAAATTAATGAAAAGCGGGCAAAAAGTAGGTTTGAATGCCCAAGCATACATCATCAAAAGAAGGAGTGGATGTGTTCGGCTACAAGAAGGTTTGAATGTCCGAGCATAGTTTGTAAAAAGCGAGTAAGAAAAGGGTCGAATGCCCAAACATACACCATCAAAAGAGGGAGCGGAGGTGTTCCGCTGTAAGAAAGTGTGAATGTCCGACCATAGTTTGTAAAAAGCGGGTAAGAAAAGGTTCGAATGCCCAAACATACACCATCAAAAGAGGGAGCGGAGGTGTTCCGCTGTAAGAAGGTGTGAATGTCCGACCATAGTTGGTAAAAAGTGGGTAAGAAAAGGTTAAAATACCCGACTGTACACAATCAATAGGGGGAGCGGAGTTGTTCGGCTACAAGAAGGTGTGAAAGTCCAACCATGGTTTGTAAAAAGCTGGTAAGAAAAGGTTCGAATGCCCGAATATATACCATCAAAAGCGGAAGCGGAGGTGTTCGGCTGCAAGAAGGTGTGAACGTCCGACCAAAGTTTGTAAAAAGCAGTTAAGAAAAGGTTCGAATATCCAACCAAACATAATCAAAAGCGGGAGCAGAGCTGTTCGACTGCAAGTAGGTGTGAATGTCCAGCCATAATTACTCAGAAACGGGTAAGAAAAGGTAGTATTGCCAGACCATACATGATCAAAACAGGGAGCTGAGGTGGTTCAGAACCAAGGTGTGAATGTCTGACTATAGTTTGTAAAAAGCGGGTAAGATAAGGTGCGAATGCCCGACAATGTATAACCAAAAGAGGGAGCAGAGGTTTTCGGCTACAAGAAGGTTTGAATGTCCGACCATAGTTTGTAAAAAGCGGGTAAGAAAAGGTTCAAATGCCTGACTATACACCATCAAAAGCGGGAGCAGAGATGTTCCGCTGTAAGACGGTGTGAATGTCCGACCATAGTTGGTAAAAAGCGGGTAAGAAAAGGTTAAAATACCCGACTGTACACAATCAATAGCGGGAGCGGAGTTGTTCGGCTACAAGAAGGTGTGAAAGTCCAACCATCGTTTGTAAAAAGCTGGTAAGAAAAGGTTCGAATGCCAGAATATATACCATCAAAAGCGGATGCGGAGGTGTTCGGCTGCAAGAAGGTGTGAACGTCCGACCAAAGTTGGCAAAAAGCAGTTAAGAAAAGGTTCGAATATCCAACCAAACATAATCAAAAGCGGGAGCAGAGCTGTTCGACTGCAAGTAGGTGTGAATGTCCAGCCATAATTACTCACAAACGGGTAAGAAAAGGTAGTATTGCCAGACCATACATGATCAAAACAGGGAGCTGAGGTGGTTCAGCACCAAGGTGTGAATGTCTGACTATAGTTTGTAAAAAGCGGGTAAGATAAGGTGCGAATGCCCGACAATGTATAATCAAAAGAGGGAGCAGAGGTTTTCGGCTACAAGAAGGTTTGAATGTCCAACCATAGTTTGTAAAAAGCGGGTAAGAAAAGGTTCAAATGCCTGACTATACACCATCAAAAGCGGGAGCGGAGATGTTCCGCTGTAAGACGGTGTGAATGTCCGACCATAGTTGGTAAAAAGCGGGTAAGAAAAGGTTAAAATACCCGACTGTACACAATCAATAGCGGGAGCGGAGTTGTTCGGCTACAAGAAGGTGTGAAAGTCCAACCATCGTTTGTAAAAAGCTGGTAAGAAAAGGTTCGAATGCCAGAATATATACCATCAAAAGCGGATGCGGAGGTGTTCGGCTGCAAGAAGGTGTGAACGTCCGACCAAAGTTGGCAAAAAGCAGTAAAGAAAAGGTTCGAATATCCAAACATAATTAAAAGCGAGAGAGATTGTGTTCAGCTGCAAGTAGGTGTGAATATCCAGCAATAATTTCTCACAAACGGGTAAGAAAATGTAGTATTGCCAGACCATACATGATCAAAACAGGGAGCGGAGGTGGTTTAACTGCAAAAAGGGGTGAATGTCCAACTAAAGTTCAAATATATTAACAAAAGCGGGAGGAGAGGTCTTCGGATTAGAGTGGTTGAAATTTCCAACCATAATCTATAAAATGCGGTGAAAAAAAAAGGTGTGAAGGAATGAATTTTATAGCAAAATCCGAAATCATGCATAACTCCGCAAAAGGAACGTATTGCTCAACCAAAGGGATGCTTCTTTCTCATTCAGGGTAATATGAGGAACTTTATGCTTGATACATTTTAGACATGGATAACTATGAAGGACAAAGCAATTTTAACTTGGTTTGAGCAAAGCAATTCATTTTATAGGAAAATCCGAAATCGTGCAGGACTCATGAAAGTAAGCTTATTCTCGGATTCCTGATCCTCCAGTGTTGCTCTTTCCTATACTGCAAAATACAGCCTTGTTCTTTGTTGAAATCGATATAGACATTGATAAATATGAAGGACAAAGCAGTTTCCACTTTGTTTGAGTGAAGGAATTAATTTTATAGCAAAATCCCAAATCAAGCAGAAAGTATGAAAATAAGCTTGTTTTCGGATTCCTGATCCTTCAGTGTTGCTATTTCTTCTACTGCTAAATACAATGTTGTTCTTTGTTGAAGTCAATCTAGACATTGATAAATATGAAGGACAAAGCAGTGTTAACATAGTTTGAGTAAAGGAATTCATTTTATACATAAAATCCCAAATCATGCAGAACGTATGAAAATAAGCTTATTCTCGGATTCCTGTTCCTTCAAGTGCTGCTCGTTCTACTACTGCAAAATACAATGTTGTTCTTTGTTGAAGTAAATCTAGACATTGATAAATATGAAGGACAAAGCAGTTTCCACTTTGTTTGAGTGAAGGAATTAATTTTATAGCAAAATCCCAAATCAAGCAGAACGTATGACAATAAGCTTGTTTTCGGATTCCTGATCCTTCAGTGTTGCTATTTCTTCTACTGCAAAATACATTGTTGTTCTTTGTTGAAGTCAATCTAGACATTGATAAATATGAAGGACAAAGCAGTTTTAACATAGTTTGAGTAAAGGAATTCATTTTATACATAAAATCCCAAATCATGCAGAACGTATGAAAATAAGCTTATTCTCGGATTCCTGTTCCTTCAAGTGTTGCTCTTTCTACTACTGCAAAATACAATGTTGTTCTTTGTTGAAGTAAATCTAGACATTGATAAATATGAAGGACAAAGCCGTTTTCACTTGGTTTGAGTGAAGGATTTGCAGCTGAAAACCTCCCGCTCCCGCTTTTGATTGTGTATAGTCGGGCTTTCGAGCCTTTTCTTACCCGGTTTTTAGAAATTATGGTTGGACATTCAGACCTTGCAGCCGAAGACCTCCACTCCCTCTTTTGATCATACATTGTCGGGCATTCGCACCTTGTCTTACCCGCTTTTTACAAACTATAGTCAGACATTCACACCTTGCAGCTGAACCACCTCAGCTCCCTGTTTTGATCATGTATGGTCTGGCAATACTACCTTTTCTTACCCGTTTGTGAGTAATTATGGCTGGACATTCACACCTACTTGCAGTCGAACAGCTCTGCTCCCGCTTTTGATGGTATATATTCGGGCATTCGAACCTTTTCTTAGCAGCTTTTTACAAACCATGGTTGAACTTTCACACCGTCTTACAGCAGAACACCTCCGCTCCCGCTTTTGATGGTGTATAGTCAGGCATTTGAACCTTTTCTTACCCGCTTTTTACAAACTATGGTCGGACATTCAAACCTTCTTGTAGCCGAAAACCTCCGCTCCCTCTTTTGATTATACATTGTTGGGCATTCGCACCTTATTTACAAACTATAGTCAGACATTCACACCTTGCAGCTGAGCCACCTCAGCTCCCTGTTTTGATAGTGTATGTTCGGGCATTCGAACCTATTCTTACCCCCTTTTTACAAACTATGCTCGGAGATTCACACCTACTCACAGCCGAACAACTCCGCTCCCGCATTCTCTTCTAACACATTTTTCAGCAATTATGGTCGGACATTCACACCTACTCACAGCCGAACACTTCCGCTCCCGCATTTGATGGTGTATAGCCGGGCATTCTCACCCTTTCTCATCAGCTTTTTGCAAATTATGATCTGACATTCACACCTACTTGCAGTCGAACAGCTCTGCTCCCGCTTTTGATTATGTTTGGTTGGATATTCGAACCTTTTCTTAACTGCTTTTTACAAACTTTGGTCGGACGTTCACACCTTCTTGCAGCCGAACACATCCACTTCCACTTTTGATGGTATATATTCGGGCATTCGAACCTTTTCTTACCAGCTTTTTACAAACCATGGTTGGACTTTCACACCTTCTTGTAGCCGAACAACTCCGCTCCCCCTATTGATTGTGTACAGTCGGGTATTTTAACCTTTTCTTACCGACTTTTTACCAGCTATGGTCGGACATTCACACCGTCTTACAGCGGAACACCTCCACTCCCTCTTTTGATGGTGTATGTTTGGGCATTCGAACCTTTTCTTACCCGCTTTTTACAAACTATGCTCGGACATTCAAACCTTCTTGTAGCCGAACACATCCACTCCTTCTTTTGATGATGTATGCTTGGGCATTCAAACCTACTTTTTGCCCGCTTTTCATTAATTTTGGGTGGACATTCACACCTTGTCACAGCCAAACACCTCCGCTCCCTGTTTTGATCATGTATGGTTGGACATTCGCACCTTGTCTCACCCGCTTTTTGCAAACTATGGTCGGCTGTTCACAGCTTCCTCTCCACCATACTTGTATGGTGGGATATTCACACCCACTTGCATCCGAAGACCTTTTGTTGATATTTAGTCGGTCATTCGCAGCTTACCCGCTTTTGGCAAACTATGGCCTTCATGCAGCCAAACACCTCTGATCTCGCTTTTGATGATGTAAGGTTGGGCATTCAGACCTTGCTTCACCTGCTTTTCATCAAATATAGGAGGACATTCACACCTTCTTGCAGCCGAACACTTCCGCTCCACCTTTTAGTGTTCTATCACACCTTTTTTTTCACCGCATTTTATAGATTATGGTTGGAAATTCTCAACCACTCTCATCCGAAGACCTCTCCTCCCGCTTTTGTTAATATATTTGAACTTTAGTCGGACATTCACACCTTCTTGCAGCTGAACCACCTCCGCTCCCTGTTTTGATCATGTATGGTCTGGCAATACTACCTTTTCTTACCCGTTTGTTAGTAATTATGGCTGGACATTCACACCTACTTGCAGCCGAACACCACCTCTCCCGCTTTTGATGATGTATGGACCGGCATTCTTACCTTTTCTAACACATTTTTCAGCAATTATGGTCGGACATTCACACTTGCTCACAGCCGAACAACTCCGCTCCCGCATTTGATGGTGTATAGTCGGGCATTCTCACCCTTTCTCATCAGCTTTTTGCAAATTATGATCTGACATTCACACCTGCTTTTGATAATGTATGGTTGGGCATTCGCACCTTTTCTTACCCATTTTTCAGTAATTATGGGTGGACATTCACACCTTCTTGCAGCTGAACACCTCCTCTCCCGCTATTGATTGTGTACAGTCGGGTATTTTAACCTTTTCTTACCCGCTTTTTACCAAATATGGTCGGACATTCACACCGTCTTACAGCGGAACACCTCTGCTCCCGCTTTTGATGGTGTATAGTCAGTTATTTGAACCTTTTCTTACCCGCTTTTTACAAACTATGGTCGGACATTCAAACCTTCTTGTAGCCCAAAACCTCCGCTCCCTCTTTTGATTATACATTGTTGGGCATTCGCACCTTATTTACAAACTATAGTCAGACATTCACACCTTGCAGCTGAGCCACCTCAGCTCCCTGTTTTGATAGTGTATGTTCGGGCATTCGAACCTATTCTTACCCCCTTTTTACAAACTATGCTCGGAGATTCACACCTACTCACAGCCGAACAACTCCGCTCCCGCATTTGAATATGTATTGTCCGGAATTCTAGTCTCTTCTAACACATTTTTCAGCAATTATGGTCGGACATTCACACCTACTCACAGCCGAACACTTCCGCTCCCGCATTTGATGGTGTATAGCCGGGCATTCTCACCCTTTCTCATCAGCTTTTTGCAAATTATGATCTGACATTCACACCTACTTGCAGTCGAACAGCTCTGCTCCCGCTTTTGATTATGTTTGGTTGGATATTCGAACCTTTTCTTAACTGCTTTTTACAAACTTTGGTCGGACGTTCACACCTTCTTGCAGCCGAACACATCCACTTCCACTTTTGATGGTATATATTCGGGCATTCGAACCTTTTCTTACCCGCTTTTTACAAACCGTGGTCGGACTTTCACACCTTCTTGTAGCCAAACAACTCCGCTCCCGCTATTGATTGTGTACAGTCGGGTATTTTAACCTTTTCTTACCCGCTTTTTACCAACTATGGTCGGACATTTACACCTTCTTACAGCGGAACACCTCCGCTCCCTCTTTTGATGGTCTATGTTCGGGCATTCGAACCTTTTCTTACCCGCTTTTTACAAACTATGGTCGGACATTCAAACCTTCTTGTAGCCGAACACATCCACTCCTGCTTTTGATAATGTATGGTTGGGCATTTTCACCTTTTCTTACCCATTTTTCAGTAATTATGGGTGGACGTTCACACCTTCTTGCAGCTGAACAACTCCTCTCCCGCTTATGATCATGTGCGGTTTGATATTCGAAAATTTTCTTTCATGTTTTAAAGCAATTATTGATGGACATTCAAATCTTCTTGTAGCCGAACACATCCACTCCTGCTTTTGATGATGTATGGTTTGGCATTCGCACCCTTTTTTTACCCATTTTTCAGGAATTTTGGGTGGACATTCAGACCTTCTTGCAGCCGAAAACCTCCGCTCCCTCTTTTGATCATACATTGTCGGGCATTCGCACCTTATCTTACCCGCTTTTTACAAACTATAGTCAGACATTCACACCTTGCAGCTGAACCACCTCCGCTCCCTGTTTTGATCATGTATGGTCTGGCAATACTACCTTTTCTTACCCGTTTGTGAGTAATTAATCCCAAAATATTGAGCATAAAATAAGTCTTTATGCTGATGATGTATTACTTTTCCTTCAGAACTCACAGACGTCTCTCAGTCACACGATCACACTCATAAATAAATTCTCAGCACTTTCTGACTACTCTATCAACTGGTCTAAGACCACAGTTCTGCCCATTAACTGTAGGGTCCATAATATACCTGCGATCACTTTACAGTCAGGAAATATTAGATATTTAGGCATAAACATTTCCTCCAGGCTCTCAGAGCTAACAAAGCTAAATTATGTGCAATTATTAAAGACAGTAGAGAACGATCTCTCGTTGGAAGTCCTTACCTATATCACTTATGGGGAGAGTTACATCCATTAAAATGATGATACTACCAAAAGTTAACTATTTGTTCTCAATGATCCCCATAAAACCATCTGCTACTTGGTTTAAGTCACTAGATTCATGCATCTCCAAATTTCTGTGGAAAAACAAACCAGTTTAAAAACCCTACAGAAGACCAAGGACAGTGGTGGATTAGATTTACCTCATTTTCAGCACTATTCCTTAGACAATAGGTTACAATATATATCAAAATGGTTTAAACCTTGTTGTTGTCACAGTTCCCAGAGACGTTGTAATCGTTGAGGATTCTATATTCACCCCCTCATTAGAGGCACGTAATGCAGATTGATGACACTGAATCTTCTTCTCTGTTCATTGCTGGCATCATTCCCAGCATCGTAAGTGTTCGTGGCATTGTTAGCCTCTTCTTCTGGATCTTGATATCGAGAATCCTTTTGTATTTCTGGTTTGTCAGTCCTCTGTCTTCGTTCACCGGAGTCTTTGTCTTTTTGTCCTTGAGTTTGGTGATTTTTTCTTCTTTTGATGCCTTGACACAATGTGACAGGTGATACCACGTGGGAGATCCTGTAACTTGGACTGCTGTCCCTGTGCTGCGAAATGGCTGTGCTGCTCAAATGGTCTCTCCTTCATCATGGTTACATGCTGCCATTCCGACATCTCGCCATTCCGACATGGGTCTCCAATTGTCGGAATGGCGACACTTAATTTTTTATCAAACGTCCCACCATTCCGACACTTTTTTCCTCCTATGGTCGGAATGGCGGTATGTTTTTTGTTTTTTTTTAACATACCGCCATTCCGACAGTTCCTTTTAATAGCCTATTTTTTACCCAAAACATTTTGCACTAATGATATGCCGGTGCAAATACAACCTAAAGTTTGGCGCACAAGCTTTGCACATGCAGAGGCCACAGCCTCGCAAACAAACTTTAATAATCTATTATCAAAATCCCCTGAATTTCAAATATAAAAATACAGATATTAATGTAACTCTGGCGAGACTGAAACTGATTAAGCAGAAATACAGTGTCAGTGAGCTGTCACAGCAGCCAGCTGGAGCGGAGCTCTCCACAGAGCCCATGCGTCTTTTGCACGCTGTCATCATATGCAAAAGTAATAATTGCAATTACAGATATCACGGCTACTGCACAGGACACAGTTGCGAGCACTCTGCCTTGCCTTGCCAATAGGAGAAGAGAGAAATGACAGCATAGAACGTATAAAACACAACAAAATTCAGTAAAAACGTTTATTCATGTTATTCACGTGATTTATGAGTACTCACTCCAATTTTGGGAAGCGCGGATGGGCTTTGCGCATTTGGCACAAACACACAGCCGCAACGGTTGTAGCTTTATACAGCCTGTTGATATCTTAAGGACCTAACTGGTCACACCTGGGAGTAAATGTCATGTAGAGATTGTTTTTACATGACATTACAGCTGAACATATAGCTTTCATCCACAAACCAACGTGAGAGAGCCCGAAGACGCATGTGCCAGACGAACATAGGCATGCGTAAAACCAATTTTGACCACTTCATACTGTTTATTTGCTTTCTTTTAGTTAACTTTCGTTTCTTTTGGATTCTTGTGCGTGTTATGGAGCCGTTTTGGTCCATGTTTGTAAGCCTTTTTTTCCTGGATTAAATTTTCGGAAGTTGAAACAAGTGGCATTGGAGTGTGTGATTGAAAACCACCGCGGACTGCTTCTCCTCCTCCAGTTACAGAGACTTTGTGTTTTTAATAACGCTTGTCTATAAACATGTGTTAAACATATAAATTGCATGAACAGAAAGAAGGGACTCACCTGTTGAGTAACACACATTTCCTTATACGGAAAGCCTTGTCGGAATGGTGGGACATTTGAACGTCAGAATAGCAGGATGTCGCAATGGTGGGATGTCGGAATGGTGGGACGTTTGCATGTCGGAATGGTGGTATGTCGGAATGGTGGGATGTCAGAATAGCGGAATGTCGGAATGGCGGGATTTCGGAATGGGTGTTGCCACCCCCTTCATCATATACACAGTTATTTATACATCACCTTCCACCATGAAGCGTTGTCCCTTTTTGTTTCTCTCTTTGTTCTTAAAATGCTGTTATGCATGTCTAAACCAATCCATTAAATTAGATCATTTTGGCAGTAAAGCGATCTACAATGTGCTTGGTCGCAAAGCTGCTCATCTGTGGTAAACAGCTCTTCAGAAAGGCATTCTTCAATTGATTTCACTAATTCTATGTAATAATTTTGTGATTTCCTACAAAACTACACTTCTTCTCCCATCTGTCTGAGTATTTAATATTGTCTGGGTCCCGTTAAAACATGTATTTTTCCCATCTAATTCCTTGTTTGCTTTAAACAAGTATTCCCCATTTTCTATCCCTTCAGTAGCCAACCAGTTTGTATGGAGTACACTGGAGCAACTTGACTGATCAGTAAAACACTGCTTTTGTTGTCACCGCAAGGCTTCCCCCGTCGGTTGTTTCACTGAGACACTACTGAGTAACTATAACTCAACACAGTTTATACACATAACATTCCTATACATACTAACAAACAAACAAACAATTATTTATCGCAATTTTCTCATCTCTGTTTGAACGTACACCCAGGTAAATATTCCTGTAGTCTTCTCATACCGACTATGGACCCATTCATTGTGTAACTTCACTGTTTTGCAAATCCTAATTGAATATTACACATTGACATTGAACTTTACTTGATAAGCAGGTCTTCATTGCATTCAGCAGCCTATATGTGAGCATCTATGTGTAAGCTGTTCTTCTTTGCATTTATCAGCAGCAAGCAATTCTTCATTGCACATGCATATGAAAATAGTAAAACAATTCCAATGCGTTAGCGAAACCTTCTATATCAGGAGTGTCCATCATGATGCTGGGAATAGAACCTCTTTCCTAGAATAGTTCAACCTTCATTACTCAACTGATCATAACTCCGCAATGAGCACATTTCAAAGTATCATTCCTCTACATGTATTCAAAAATCTATGTGTAAATGTTTAATATTTCTTATATTTGTTGATGTCATTCTGTGTGCATGTGGCCTAAACCCAATCTCTTTTAATTTAAACAAGTTGAACTCTGCCTCTGATCATTTAAAAAAGGTGTGTACCAATATCAACCTTTCTCAGGTAATTACTGATCCTACAAAACCAAAGAGATCCTTCAAGGTTGTCCCTGATTGGCTCAATCTTAACATATCAAAGGTAGAAAATCCGCAGTATCTGAACTTGGTGTTAGTTATCACTGCTCAATAGCCTGTATCAGAATGGCAAAAATGAAAACATTAGGTCCACGCTTGGTATCCAGATCCTGAAACATCTCCATGAGTAGGCTTTTTTTTAACTGATCTGTTGAATAGTTATATGACACTGTTAAAATCCCAGATGAAGATCTAGCACTTGACCATTTTTGTAAATCTTCTAATTCCATAGTTGATAAACACGCCCCTTTTAAAAAGTATAGAACTTAGAACAGGTCTATCCCTGGCTTTCGGCAGAACTGTCTTCTTTACTTTTTTTTCCCCTTGTCCTGTTCAGCATTATGTCAGAAGAATTGTAGTCTGAATACCTTTGATGCCAAACAGATTTGTTTTGCCAAGGGAAGTTTTATAAATGTAAAGCTCCCCTTGATGCCCATTTATTTATTTCTGTTTACAATATATGACATGAACTGAACTGAACCGGACCGGGGGACAAGGAAAGAAGAAGAGGAAAGAAGAGGAAACAGAACAAAAATAGAAACAAAAACCAGACAACCAGCTGCTACACCTGTAAAAAACAAAACAGACAACAATCCATGGCCTATGAGGGGAATCCAGCCTTAGCGCCACCAGGAGCACCTGAAAGCAGACAAGCAGAGAAAAAACAAACACACAAAGAAACAAAAACAAGCACAAGAAGCGGCAATCGCATACAACACAGCTGTGGATATAGATGACCTGAGACGACATGATAATACATCAACTGCTTAGTGACCATGCTACTGGACTAATGAATGTGTGTGTGTGTGTGTGAGAACATGCAACACCCATGGCACAGGACCTACATGATAACCGTGCTTAGTTATGAGTGTATAAGCGTACAGGGCCACAATCCACAGCCCCCCCCCCCCCCCCCCCCCCCCCCCAAGCAATCAGAAGCAGGCAGAGAGGGCCACAAGACCCAGGCCACCAGCAGCCCCCACAGAGCACAGAACCCAGGCAGCCCACTGCAGGGGCAACCACGCATCCACCCAGAAGACTGCAGAGGAAGCCCCCGGAAAGAGCCCCCATAAGCATAGGGCAGAGGCACTCCGGGAACCAGGGGTAACAGCCCACCGACCCCGCCAGGCCCCAGCCGCCCAGACATGGGCCGTGCACTGGACCTGGGCCCCAGGAGCCCGAGCGCCCCCAAACCCCCCGGCAGAGGCCCCACCCAATACCCAGGAGGGCCAAGCGCCCCAGACAGCCACAAAGTGGGTCAGCGCCTGCCCCAGCGCCCCTGGCCAAGTGCCCTGGGAGTCAAGACGTGCCCACAGGTGGGTGAAGTCGCGAGCAGTGGGGAGAGGCAACGCTGATGCCCCATCGGGAGAAACACAGGCAGGCCAGGCGACAGCAAGTCCCAGATCCAGGCCCAATCATTACCACACACACTTTCACGTCCCATACATCCACACATCCACACATCCTACCTCCCTCGACTCTGCTGGGGTGTAGTGCAGCGGGCACACCAGGAGGCCAGCAACCCCCCAGCCACCACAGACCCCGAACCAGCAGAACAATTAATTAATCCTCCTGGCCCCTCCTGCCCCGAGCAGACACCAGGAAGCAGGGGTGTGCGAAGAAGACCCCTCCCCTCACCCTTCTGGCTCTTCAATATTTTCTAATAGTGAGCAATTAAAATTGAGGGGCAGCCAAACTTGTAGAACTGGGAGCGCGGCACTCTGGGCAGCCTACATACCCAAAGAGCCCCGCCCACCAGATGCCACTCAGTGTAACCACCCCCCAAGACCTAATGTGTGTGTGTGAGTGTGTTTGATAAGTAGTAATGTCTAAGGTGTAATTAAAACAGGGGCAGGGAACTGCAGAGTGCAACCAAAGGGGACCACCTACGTGGCCCCATCCACTACACCCCACCGAACACACACGCCCCCAAAACCCTTCATGTGTGAGTGTGTGCTGTGTACAGGAGCCAGAAGGGAGAGGGGTAAGGGGATATATACCGGGGGAGCTACTCTCCCCCAGAGAGGGCAGCCAGGGACTGGCTGCAATAGGCATCCCCGCTACCTGGGAGCCAACAATGGGCAGGAGGGCCTGATGTCCACCAGGCTCGGGGCCTGCAGCGACCATATTCCGGGAGCTACTGTACCCCCAGAAGGTACCCATCCCGCCCCACCCCACTCAACCCAACCCCACCCAGGAGGACCTCTACAAAAAACAAACAAACAACATCAAAAAACAAACAAACAAACCACCCGGTCACACCAGTCGCAGCAGCCCGGGCCTGAGACCCACCACCACCACTATGTGATAAAACTAATCAGAGGGGACCAGAGAGAATGAAATTCAGCCAATTGATGTTTTGAGGAGGCAGACATTGTTTCCATGCTAATATAATCTAAAAGAAAATTTCTAAACTGGTTAATACAAAGATTGTTCTTCGCTTTCCAGTTCATGAGAATAGTTTTCTTTGCGATACATAACACTGTGACAACCATGTGTGCTGAGTTAATTTCCATGTTGATGTTGTCTAAGTCACCCAGTATGCACAGTGTGGGGCATGCAGGGATGCTACACTTTAGCCATGTTGATAGGTCCTCACAGACTTCAAGCCAGAACTTCCGGACAGGAGCAGAAAACCCCAAAGCGTGTGCATAATAATAAGGTGTGTTTTCTGTGCAATGTGAGCAGATGTTTGAGTGTGTTAGACCCATCCTGAACATCCTTTGTCCTGTATAGTGTGTTCTATGAAGGATTTTGTATTGTATGAGCTGTAAATTAGGATTTCGAGTCTTTATGAAGGTGTTCAAACATATTTGTGGTTAGAAGCTATGACCAGAACTGATGAATAAATCTGCCTCCCATTTTGAGGATGGAAGAGACATTGTGTCATCTATCTTAGACAATAATTTATATATTTTTGATAGTAGTTTTGGGGTACAGATGCTTAGAAATTCTGCTACCCTAGTCGGGGGTTGTAAGTCTGGTTGGTGGAGGATATATCCATCCATCCATCCATCATCTGCCGCTTATCCGGGGGTCGGGTCGCGGGGGCAGCAGCTTGAGCAGAGAAACCCAGACGTCTCTGTCCCCGGCCACTTCCTCCAGCTCTTCTGGGGGGACCCCGAGGCGTTCCCAGGCCAGCCGAGAGACATAGTCTCTCCAACGTGTCCTGGGTCTCCCCCGGGGTCTCCTCCCAGTGGGACGTGCCCGGAACACCTCCCCAGGGAGGCGCCCAGGGGGCATCCTAACCAGGTGCCCGAGCCACCTCATCTGACTCCTCTCAATGCGGAGGAGCAGCGGTTCTACTCCGAGCCCCTCCCGGATGACTGAGCTTCTCACCCTATCTCTAAGGGAGAGCCCAGACACCCTGCGGAGGAAACCCATTTCGGCCGCTTGTATTCGCGATCTTGTTCTTTCGGTCACTACCCACAACTCGTGACCATAGGTGAGGATGGGAACGTAGATTGACCAGTAAGTAGAGAGCTTCACCTTCTGGCTCAGCTCCCTCTTCACAACGACGGGTCGGTGCAGAGCCTGCAACACTGCAGGCGCCGCACCGATCCGCCCGTCAATCTCCCGCTCCATTCGTCCGTCACTCGTGAACAAGACCCCAAGATACTTGAACTCCTCCTCTTGGGGAAGGATCTCATTCCCGACCCGGAGAGAGCATTCCACCCTTTTCCGGCTGAGAACCATAGTCTCGGATTTGGAGGTGCTGATTCTCATCCCAGCCGCTTCACACTCGGCTGCGAATCACTCCAGTGAGAGCTTAAGGTCACGGCCTGACGACGCTAACAGAACCACATCATCTGCAAAAAGCAGAGACCCGATTCTGAGGTCGCCAAATGGGACACCCTCAACGCCCTGGCTCCGCCTAGAAATTCTGTCCATAAAAGTTAGGAACAGAATCGGTGACAAAGGGCAGCCCTGACAGAGTCCAACTCTCACCGGAAACGTATCCGACTTACTGCCAGCAATGCGGACCAAACTCTGGCACCGGTCATACAGAGACCGAACGGCCCCTATCAAGGGGTCCGGCACTCCATATTCCCGGAGCACCCCCCACAGGACTCCACGAGGGACACGGTCGAACGCTTTCTCCAAGTCCACAAAACACATGTAGACTGGTTGGGCGAACTCCCATGCACCCTCCAGGATCCTGCCGAGGGTATAGAGCTGGTCCACTGTTCCACAGCCATGACGAAAGCCACACTGCATCTCCTGAATCCGAGGCTCGATTATCCGACGGATCCTCCTCTCCAATACCCCCGAATAGACCTTACCAGGGAGGCTGAGGAGTGTGATACCCCTATAGTTGGAACACACCCTCCGGTCCCCCTTTTTAAAGAGGGGGACCACCACCCCAATCTGCCAGTTCAGAGGCACTGTCCCCGATGTCCACGCGATACTGCAGAGGCGTGTCAGCCAAGACAGCCCTACAACATCCAGAGCCTTGAGAAACTCAGGACGGACCTCATCCACCCCCGGGGCCTTGCCACCGAGGAGCTTTTTAACCACCTCGGCAACCTCAGCCCCAGAAATGGGAGGCCCCGTCTCCGAGCTCTCCGACTCTGCCTCTTCCGAGCACGTGTTGGTAGGATTGAGGAGTTCCTCGAAGTACTCCCCCCACCGACTCACAACATCCCTAGTTGAGGTCAGCAAAGACCCGTCCCCACTGTAAACAGTGTTGACTGTGAGCCGCTTCCCCCCCCCTGAGACGCCGGATGGTGGACCAGAATCTTTTCGAGGCCGTCCGGAAATCGTTCTCCATGGTCTCACCGAACTCCTCCCAGGCCCGAGTTTTTGCCTCAGCAACTGCCGAAGCCGTGGCCCGTCTGGCCCGTCGGTACCTATCAGCTTTTTCCAGGGTCCCACTGGCCAAAAAGGCCCGATAGGACTCCTTCTTCAGCTTGATGGCTTCCCTCACCACTGGTGTCCACCAGCAGGTTCGAGGGTTGCCGCCACGACAGGCACCGACCACCTTACGGCCACAACTCCGACCAGCTGCCTCGGCAATGGAGTCACGGAACATGGCCCATTCGGACTCAATGTCCCCCACCTCAAATATGGTTGAAGCTCTGCCGGAGGTGGGAGTTAAAGCTCCTTCTGACGGGGGATTCTGACAAACGCTCCCAGCAGACCCTCACAATACGTTTGGGCCTGCCAGGTCTGATCGGCATCCTCCCCCACCAGCGGAGCCAACTCACCACCAGGTGGTGATCAGTTGACAGCTCCGCCCCTCTCTTCACCCGAGTGTCCAGGACATACGGCCTTAAGTCCGTTGATACAACCACAAAGTCGATCATCGAACTGCGGCCAAGGGTGTCCTGGTACCAAGTGCACATATGGACACCCTTATGCCTGAACATGGTGTTCGTTATGGACAGTCTATGACTGGCACAGAAGTCCAACAACATAACACCACTCTGATTCAGATCGGGGGGGCATTTCCTCCCAATCACACCCCTCCAGGTCTCACTCTCATTGCCCACGTGAGCATTGAAGTCCCCCAGCAGAATGAGGGAGTCTCCGGTAGGAGCATTCTCCAGTGCCTCCCCCAGAGACTCCAAAAAGGGTAGGTACTCTGAACTGCTGTTTGGCGCATAGGCACAAACAACAGTCAGGACTCGTCCCCCCACCCAAAGGCGGAGGGAGGCTACCCTCTCGTTCACTGGGGTAAACCCCAATGTACTGGCACACAGCCGGGGGGCAATAAGTATGCCCACACCTGCTCTGCGCCTCTCACCACGGGCAACTCCAGAGTGGAAGAGAGTCCAACCCCTCTCAAGAGTACTGGTTCCAGATCCCAAGCCGTGCGTCGAGGTGAGTCCGACTATATCTAACGGTCTGATGAAGTTTCAACAATAAACAACAAACTTTGTATTATGAGAAAGAACCAGACTCATTCTTCAGGAATCCGAAAATAAGCTCTATTTTACGAGTTATGCACGAATTCGGATTCTCCTATAAAACGAATTCCTTAACTCAAACCAAGTTAAGACTGCTTTGTCCTTCATATTTATTCATGTCTAATCAAGTTTCAATGATAAACAACGTTGTACTTTGTAGAATGAGAAAGAACTTCTTCAGCAATAAGCATCTCTCGACAAATGACGAAATACAGATTTTGCTATAAAATTAATTGCTATCAGCCTGACTTAAAACTGTTTGTCTTCCTTATTTATCCACTTCAAATCAAGTTTCAACAATTAAAAAAAATTTGTAGTTTGAGAAAGAACAACTTAATCTTGAGCAATCAGTATAAAAAGAGGGTAAGCAAAGGTGCGAATGTCAAACCATACATGATCAAAACAGGGAGCGGAGGTGTTTGGCTGAGACAAGGTGTGAATGTCCACCCATAATTAATGAAAAGCGGGCAACAAGTAGGTTCGAATGCCCAACCATACATCATCAAAAGCAGGAGTGGATATGTTCGGCTACAAGAAGGTTTGAACGTCTGACCATAGTTTGTACAAAGCGGGTAAGAAAAGGTTCGAATGCCCGAACATACACCATCAAAGGAGGGAGCGGAGGTGTTCCGCTGTAAGAAGGTGTGAATGTCCGACCATAGTTGGTAAAAAACGGGTAAGAAAAGGTTAAAATACCCGACTGTACACAATCAGTAGCGGGTGCAGAGTTGTTCGGCTACTAAAAGGTGTGAAAGTCCGACCATGGTTTGTAAAAAGCGGGTAAGAAAAGGTGCGAATGCCCGAAAATGTATGATCAAAAGAGGGAGCGGAGGTGTTCGGCTGCAAGAAGGTGTGAATGTACACCCATAATTACTGAAAAATGGGTAAGAAAAGGTGCGAATGCCCAACTATACATCATCAAAAGCAGGAGTGGATGTGTTCGGCTACAAGAAGGTGTGAAAGTCCAACCATGGCTTGTAAAAAGCTGGTAAGAAAAGGTTCGAATGCCCGAATATATACCATCAAAAGCGGAAGCGGAGGTGTTCGGCTGCAAGAAGGTGTGAACGTCCGACCAAAGTTTGTAAAAAGCAGTTAAGAAAAGGTTCGAATATCCAACCAAACATAATCAAAAGCGGGAGCAGAGCTGTTCGACTGCAAGTAGGTGTGAATGTCCAGCCATAATTACTCACAAACGGGTAAGAAAAGGTAGTATTGCCAGACCATACATGATCAAAACAGGGAGCTGAGGTGGTTCAGCACCAAGGTGTGAATGTCTGACTATAGTTTGTAAAAAGCGGGTAAGATAAGGTGCGAATGCCCGACAATGTATAATCAAAAGAGGGAGCAGAGGTTTTCGGCTACAAGAAGGTTTGAATGTCCGACCATAGTTTGTAAAAAGCGGGTAAGAAAAGGTTCAAATGCCTGACTATACACCATCAAAAGCGGGAGCGGAGATGTTCCGCTGTAAGACGGTGTGAATGTCCGACCATAGTTGGTAAAAAGCGGGTAAGAAAAGGTTAAAATACCCGACTGTACACAATCAATAGCGGGTGCAGAGTTATTCGGCTACTAAAAGGTGTGAAAGTCCGACCATGGTTTGTAAAAAGCGGGTAAGAAAAGGTGCGAATGCCCGAAAATGTATGATCAAAAGAGGGAGCGGAGGTGTTCGGCTGCAAGAAGGTGTGAATGTACACCCATAATTACTGAAAAATGGGTAAGAAAAGGTGCGAATGCCCAACTATACATCATCAAAAGCAGGAGTGGATGTGTTCGGCTACAAGAAGGTGTGAACGTCCAACCAAAGTTTGTAAAAAGCAGTTAAGAAAAGGTTTGAATATCCAACCAAACATAATCAAAAGCGGGAGCATAGCTTTTCGACTGCAAGTAGGTGTGAATGTCAGATCATAATTTGCAAAAAGCTGATGAGAAAGGGTGAGAATGTCCGACTGCACACCATCAAATGCGGGAGCGGAGTTGTTCGGCTGTGAGTAGGTGTGAATCTCCGACCGTAATTTCTGAAAAATGTGTCAGAAAAGGTAAGAATGCCGGTCCATACATCATCAAAAGCGAGAGAGGTGGTGTTCGGCTGCAAGTAGGTGTGAATGTCCAGCCATAATTACTCACAAACGGGTAAGAAAAGGTAGTATTGCCAGACCATACATGATCAAAACAGGGAGCGGAGGTGGTTCAGCTGCAAGAAGGTGTGAATGTCCGACTAAAGTTCAAATATATTAACAAAAGCGGGAGGAGAGGTCTTCGGATGAGAGTGGTTGAGAATTTCCAACCATAATCTATAAAATTCGGTGAAAAAAAGGTGTGATAGAACACTAAAAGGTGGAGCGGAAGTGTTCGGCTGCAAGAAGGTGTGAATGTCCGACTATATTTGGTGAAAAGCAGGTGAAGCAAGGTCTGAATGCCCAACCTTACATTATCAAAAGCGAGATCAGAGGTGTTTGGCTGCAAGAAGGCCATAGTTTGCCAAAAGCGGGTAAGCTGCGAATGACCAACTAAATATACACAAAAGTGGGGGCGGAGGTCTTCGGATGCAACTGGGTGTGAACATCCCTCCATACAAGTATGGTGGAGAGGAAGCTGTGAACAGCCGACCATAGTTTGCAAAGAGCGGGTGAGACAAGGTGCGAATGTCCAACCATACATGATCAAAACAGGGAGCGGAGGTGTTTGGCTGTGACAAGGTGTGAATGTCCACCCAAAATTAATGAAAAGCGGGCAAAAAGTAGGTTTGAATGCCCAAGCATACATCATCAAAAGAAGGAGTGGATGTGTTCGGCTACAAGAAGGTTTGAATGTCCGAGCATAGTTTGTAAAAAGCGGGTAAGAAAAGGTTCGAATGCCCAAACATACACCATCAAAAGAGGGAGCGGAGGTGTTCCGCTGTAAGAAAGTGTGAATGTCCGACCATAGTTGGTAAAAAGTGGGTAAGAAAAGGTTAAAATACCCGACTGTACACATTCAATAGGGGGAGCGGAGTTGTTCGGCTACAAGAAGGTGTGAAAGTCCAACCATGGTTTGTAAAAAGCTGGTAAGAAAAGGTTCGAATGCCCGAATATATACCATCAAAAGCGGAAGCGGAGGTGTTCGGCTGCAAGAAGGTGTGAACGTCCGACCAAAGTTTGTAAAAAGCAGTTAAGAAAAGGTTCGAATATCCAACCAAACATAATCAAAAGCGGGAGCAGAGCTGTTCGACTGCAAGTAGGTGTGAATGTCCAGCCATAATTACTCACAAACGGGTAAGAAAAGGTAGTATTGCCAGACCATACATGATCAAAACAGGGAGCTGAGGTGGTTCAGCACCAAGGTGTGAATGTCTGACTATAGTTTGTAAAAAGCGGGTAAGATAAGGTGCGAATGCCCGACAATGTATAATCAAAAGAGGGAGCAGAGGTTTTCGGCTACAAGAAGGTTTGAATGTCCGACCATAGTTTGTAAAAAGCGGGTAAGAAAAGGTTCAAATGCCTGACTATACACCATCAAAAGCGGGAGCGGAGATGTTCCGCTGTAAGACGGTGTGAATGTCCGACCATAGTTGGTAAAAAGCGGGTAAGAAAAGGTTAAAATACCCGACTGTACACAATCAATAGCGGGAGCGGAGTTGTTCGGCTACAAGAAGGTGTGAAAGTCCAACCATCGTTTGTAAAAAGCTGGTAAGAAAAGGTTCGAAAACCAGAATATATACCATCAAAAGCGGATGCGGAGGTGTTCGGCTGCAAGAAGGTGTGAACGTCCGACCAAAGTTGGCAAAAAGCAGTAAAGAAAAGGTTTGAATATCAAAACATAATTAAAAGCGAGAGAGATTGTGTTCAGCTGCAAGTAGGTGTGAATATCCAGCCATAATTTCTCACAAACGGGTAAGAAAATGTAGTATTGCCAGACCATACATGATCAAAACAGGGAGCGGAGGTGGTTTAGCTGCAAAAAGGGGTGAATGTCCAACTAAAGTTCAAATATATTAACAAAAGCGGGAGGAGAGGTCTTCGGATTAGAGTGGTTGAAATTTCCAACCATAATCTATAAAATGCGGTGAAAAAAAAAGGTGTGAAGGAATGAATTTTATAGCAAAATCCGAAATCATGCATAACTCCGCAAAAGGAACGTATTGCTCAACCAAAGGGATGCTTCTTTCTCATTCAGGGTAATATGAGGAACTTTATGCTTGATACATTTTAGACATGGATAACTATGAAGGACAAAGCAATTTTAACTTGGTTTGAGCAAAGCAATTCATTTTATAGGAAAATCCGAAATCGTGCAGGACTCATGAAAGTAAAATTATTCTCGGATTCCTGATCCTCCAGTGTTGCTCTTTCCTATACTGCAAAATACAGCCTTGTTCTTTGTTGAAATCGATATAGACATTGATAAATATGAAGGACAAAGCAGTTTCCACTTTGTTTGAGTGAAGGAATTAATTTTATAGCAAAATCCCAAATCAAGCAGAATGTATGAAAATAAGCTTGTTTTCGGATTCCTGATCCTTCAGTGTTGCTATTTCTTCTACTGCTAAATACAATGTTGTTCTTTGTTGAAGTCAATCTAGACATTGATAAATATGAAGGACAAAGCAGTTTTAACATAGTTTGAGTAAAGGAATTCATTTTATACATAAAATCCCAAATCATGCAGAACGTATGAAAATAAGCTTATTCTCGGATTCCTGTTCCTTCAAGTGCTGCTCGTTCTACTACTGCAAAATACAATGTTGTTCTTTGTTGAAGTAAATCTAGACATTGATAAATATGAAGGACAAAGCAGTTTCCACTTTGTTTGAGTGAAGGAATTAATTTTATAGCAAAATCCCAAATCAAGCAGAACGTATGACAATAAGCTTGTTTTCGGATTCCTGATCCTTCAGTGTTGCTATTTCTTCTACTGCAAAATACATTGTTGTTCTTTGTTGAAGTCAATCTAGACATTGATAAATATGAAGGACAAAGCAGTTTTAACATAGTTTGAGTAAAGGAATTCATTTTATACATAAAATCCCAAATCATGCAGAACGTATGAAAATAAGCTTATTCTCGGATTCCTGTTCCTTCAAGTGTTGCTCTTTCTACTACTGCAAAATACAATGTTGTTCTTTGTTGAAGTAAATCTAGACATTGATAAATATGAAGGACAAAGCCGTTTTCACTTGGTTTGAGTGAAGGATTTGCAGCTGAAAACCTCCCGCTCCCGCTTTTGATTGTGTATAGTCGGGCTTTCGAGCCTTTTCTTACCCGGTTTTTAGAAATTATGGTTGGACATTCAGACCTTGCAGCCGAAGACCTCCACTCCCTCTTTTGATCATACATTGTCGGGCATTCGCACCTTGTCTTACCCGCTTTTTACAAACTATAGTCAGACATTCACACCTTGCAGCTGAACCACCTCAGCTCCCTGTTTTGATCATGTATGGTCTGGCAATACTACCTTTTCTTACCCGTTTGTGAGTAATTATGGCTGGACATTCACACCTACTTGCAGTCGAACAGCTCTGCTCCCGCTTTTGATGGTATATATTCGGGCATTCGAACCTTTTCTTAGCAGCTTTTTACAAACCATGGTTGAACTTTCACACCGTCTTACAGCAGAACACCTCCGCTCCCGCTTTTGATGGTGTATAGTCAGGCATTTGAACCTTTTCTTACCCGCTTTTTACAAACTATGGTCGGACATTCAAACCTTCTTGTAGCCGAAAACCTCCGCTCCCTCTTTTGATTATACATTGTTGGGCATTCGCACCTTATTTACAAACTATAGTCAGACATTCACACCTTGCAGCTGAGCCACCTCAGCTCCCTGTTTTGATAGTGTATGTTCGGGCATTCGAACCTATTCTTACCCCCTTTTTACAAACTATGCTCGGAGATTCACACCTACTCACAGCCGAACAACTCCGCTCCCGCATTCTCTTCTAACACATTTTTCAGCAATTATGGTCGGACATTCACACCTACTCACAGCCGAACACTTCCGCTCCCGCATTTGATGGTGTATAGCCGGGCATTCTCACCCTTTCTCATCAGCTTTTTGCAAATTATGATCTGACATTCACACCTACTTGCAGTCGAACAGCTCTGCTCCCGCTTTTGATTATGTTTGGTTGGATATTCGAACCTTTTCTTAACTGCTTTTTACAAACTTTGGTCGGACGTTCACACCTTCTTGCAGCCGAACACATCCACTTCCACTTTTGATGGTATATATTCGGGCATTCGAACCTTTTCTTACCAGCTTTTTACAAACCATGGTTGGACTTTCACACCTTCTTGTAGCCGAACAACTCCGCTCCCCCTATTGATTGTGTACAGTCGGGTATTTTAACCTTTTCTTACCGACTTTTTACCAGCTATGGTCGGACATTCACACCGTCTTACAGCGGAACACCTCCACTCCCTCTTTTGATGGTGTATGTTTGGGCATTCGAACCTTTTCTTACCCGCTTTTTACAAACTATGCTCGGACATTCAAACCTTCTTGTAGCCGAACACATCCACTCCTTCTTTTGATGATGTATGCTTGGGCATTCAAACCTACTTTTTGCCCGCTTTTCATTAATTTTGGGTGGACATTCACACCTTGTCACAGCCAAACACCTCCGCTCCCTGTTTTGATCATGTATGGTTGGACATTCGCACCTTGTCTCACCCGCTTTTTGCAAACTATGGTCGGCTGTTCACAGCTTCCTCTCCACCATACTTGTATGGTGGGATATTCACACCCACTTGCATCCGAAGACCTTTTGTTGATATTTAGTCGGTCATTCGCAGCTTACCCGCTTTTGGCAAACTATGGCCTTCATGCAGCCAAACACCTCTGATCTCGCTTTTGATGATGTAAGGTTGGGCATTCAGACCTTGCTTCACCTGCTTTTCATCAAATATAGGAGGACATTCACACCTTCTTGCAGCCGAACACTTCCGCTCCACCTTTTAGTGTTCTATCACACCTTTTTTTTCACCGCATTTTATAGATTATGGTTGGAAATTCTCAACCACTCTCATCCGAAGACCTCTCCTCCCGCTTTTGTTAATATATTTGAACTTTAGTCGGACATTCACACCTTCTTGCAGCTGAACCACCTCCGCTCCCTGTTTTGATCATGTATGGTCTGGCAATACTACCTTTTCTTACCCGTTTGTTAGTAATTATGGCTGGACATTCACACCTACTTGCAGCCGAACACCACCTCTCCCGCTTTTGATGATGTATGGACCGGCATTCTTACCTTTTCTAACACATTTTTCAGCAATTATGGTCGGACATTCACACTTGCTCACAGCCGAACAACTCCGCTCCCGCATTTGATGGTGTATAGTCGGGCATTCTCACCCTTTCTCATCAGCTTTTTGCAAATTATGATCTGACATTCACACCTGCTTTTGATAATGTATGGTTGGGCATTCGCACCTTTTCTTACCCATTTTTCAGTAATTATGGGTGGACATTCACACCTTCTTGCAGCTGAACACCTCCTCTCCCGCTATTGATTGTGTACAGTCGGGTATTTTAACCTTTTCTTACCCGCTTTTTACCAAATATGGTCGGACATTCACACCGTCTTACAGCGGAACACCTCTGCTCCCGCTTTTGATGGTGTATAGTCAGTTATTTGAACCTTTTCTTACCCGCTTTTTACAAACTATGGTCGGACATTCAAACCTTCTTGTAGCCGAAAACCTCCGCTCCCTCTTTTGATTATACATTGTTGGGCATTCGCACCTTATTTACAAACTATAGTCAGACATTCACACCTTGCAGCTGAGCCACCTCAGCTCCCTGTTTTGATAGTGTATGTTCGGGCATTCGAACCTATTCTTACCCCCTTTTTACAAACTATGCTCGGAGATTCACACCTACTCACAGCCGAACAACTCCGCTCCCGCATTTGAATATGTATTGTCCGGAATTCTAGTCTCTTCTAACACATTTTTCAGCAATTATGGTCGGACATTCACACCTACTCACAGCCGAACACTTCCGCTCCCGCATTTGATGGTGTATAGCCGGGCATTCTCACCCTTTCTCATCAGCTTTTTGCAAATTATGATCTGACATTCACACCTACTTGCAGTCGAACAGCTCTGCTCCCGCTTTTGATTATGTTTGGTTGGATATTCGAACCTTTTCTTAACTGCTTTTTACAAACTTTGGTCGGACGTTCACACCTTCTTGCAGCCGAACACATCCACTTCCACTTTTGATGGTATATATTCGGGCATTCGAACCTTTTCTTACCCGCTTTTTACAAACCGTGGTCGGACTTTCACACCTTCTTGTAGCCAAACAACTCCGCTCCCGCTATTGATTGTGTACAGTCGGGTATTTTAACCTTTTCTTACCCGCTTTTTACCAACTATGGTCGGACATTTACACCTTCTTACAGCGGAACACCTCCGCTCCCTCTTTTGATGGTCTATGTTCGGGCATTCGAACCTTTTCTTACCCGCTTTTTACAAACTATGGTCGGACATTCAAACCTTCTTGTAGCCGAACACATCCACTCCTGCTTTTGATAATGTATGGTTGGGCATTTTCACCTTTTCTTACCCATTTTTCAGTAATTATGGGTGGACGTTCACACCTTCTTGCAGCTGAACAACTCCTCTCCCGCTTATGATCATGTGCGGTTTGATATTCGAAAATTTTCTTTCATGTTTTAAAGCAATTATTGATGGACATTCAAATCTTCTTGTAGCCGAACACATCCACTCCTGCTTTTGATGATGTATGGTTTGGCATTCGCACCCTTTTTTTACCCATTTTTCAGGAATTTTGGGTGGACATTCAGACCTTCTTGCAGCCGAAAACCTCCGCTCCCTCTTTTGATCATACATTGTCGGGCATTCGCACCTTATCTTACCCGCTTTTTACAAACTATAGTCAGACATTCACACCTTGCAGCTGAACCACCTCCGCTCCCTGTTTTGATCATGTATGGTCTGGCAATACTACCTTTTCTTACCCGTTTGTGAGTAATTAATCCCAAAATATTGAGCATAAAATAAGTCTTTATGCTGATGATGTATTACTTTTCCTTCAGAACTCACAGACGTCTCTCAGTCACACGATCACACTCATAAATAAATTCTCAGCACTTTCTGACTACTCTATCAACTGGTCTAAGACCACAGTTCTGCCCATTAACTGTAGGGTCCATAATATACCTGCGATCACTTTACAGTCAGGAAATATTAGATATTTAGGCATAAACATTTCCTCCAGGCTCTCAGAGCTAACAAAGCTAAATTATGTGCAATTATTAAAGACAGTAGAGAACGATCTCTCGTTGGAAGTCCTTACCTATATCACTTATGGGGAGAGTTACATCCATTAAAATGATGATACTACCAAAAGTTAACTATTTGTTCTCAATGATCCCCATAAAACCATCTGCTACTTGGTTTAAGTCACTAGATTCATGCATCTCCAAATTTCTGTGGAAAAACAAACCAGTTTAAAAACCCTACAGAAGACCAAGGACAGTGGTGGATTAGATTTACCTCATTTTCAGCACTATTCCTTAGACAATAGGTTACAATATATATCAAAATGGTTTAAACCTTGTTGTTGTCACAGTTCCCAGAGACGTTGTAATCGTTGAGGATTCTATATTCACCCCCTCATTAGAGGCACGTAATGCAGATTGATGACACTGAATCTTCTTCTCTGTTCATTGCTGGCATCATTCCCAGCATCGTAAGTGTTCGTGGCATTGTTAGCCTCTTCTTCTGGATCTTGATATCGAGAATCCTTTTGTATTTCTGGTTTGTCAGTCCTCTGTCTTCGTTCACCGGAGTCTTTGTCTTTTTGTCCTTGAGTTTGGTGATTTTTTCTTCTTTTGATGCCTTGACACAATGTGACAGGTGATACCACGTGGGAGATCCTGTAACTTGGACTGCTGTCCCTGTGCTGCGAAATGGCTGTGCTGCTCAAATGGTCTCTCCTTCATCATGGTTACATGCTGCCATTCCGACATCTCGCCATTCCGACATGGGTCTCCAATTGTCGGAATGGCGACACTTAATTTTTTATCAAACGTCCCACCATTCCGACACTTTTTTCCTCCTATGGTCGGAATGGCGGTATGTTTTTTGTTTTTTTTTAACATACCGCCATTCCGACAGTTCCTTTTAATAGCCTATTTTTTACCCAAAACATTTTGCACTAATGATATGCCGGTGCAAATACAACCTAAAGTTTGGCGCACAAGCTTTGCACATGCAGAGGCCACAGCCTCGCAAACAAACTTTAATAATCTATTATCAAAATCCCCTGAATTTCAAATATAAAAATACAGATATTAATGTAACTCTGGCGAGACTGAAACTGATTAAGCAGAAATACAGTGTCAGTGAGCTGTCACAGCAGCCAGCTGGAGCGGAGCTCTCCACAGAGCCCATGCGTCTTTTGCACGCTGTCATCATATGCAAAAGTAATAATTGCAATTACAGATATCACGGCTACTGCACAGGACACAGTTGCGAGCACTCTGCCTTGCCTTGCCAATAGGAGAAGAGAGAAATGACAGCATAGAACGTATAAAACACAACAAAATTCAGTAAAAACGTTTATTCATGTTATTCACGTGATTTATGAGTACTCACTCCAATTTTGGGAAGCGCGGATGGGCTTTGCGCATTTGGCACAAACACACAGCCGCAACGGTTGTAGCTTTATACAGCCTGTTGATATCTTAAGGACCTAACTGGTCACACCTGGGAGTAAATGTCATGTAGAGATTGTTTTTACATGACATTACAGCTGAACATATAGCTTTCATCCACAAACCAACGTGAGAGAGCCCGAAGACGCATGTGCCAGACGAACATAGGCATGCGTAAAACCAATTTTGACCACTTCATACTGTTTATTTGCTTTCTTTTAGTTAACTTTCGTTTCTTTTGGATTCTTGTGCGTGTTATGGAGCCGTTTTGGTCCATGTTTGTAAGCCTTTTTTTCCTGGATTAAATTTTCGGAAGTTGAAACAAGTGGCATTGGAGTGTGTGATTGAAAACCACCGCGGACTGCTTCTCCTCCTCCAGTTACAGAGACTTTGTGTTTTTAATAACGCTTGTCTATAAACATGTGTTAAACATATAAATTGCATGAACAGAAAGAAGGGACTCACCTGTTGAGTAACACACATTTCCTTATACGGAAAGCCTTGTCGGAATGGTGGGACATTTGAACGTCAGAATAGCAGGATGTCGCAATGGTGGGATGTCGGAATGGTGGGACGTTTGCATGTCGGAATGGTGGTATGTCGGAATGGTGGGATGTCAGAATAGCGGAATGTCGGAATGGCGGGATTTCGGAATGGGTGTTGCCACCCCCTTCATCATATACACAGTTATTTATACATCACCTTCCACCATGAAGCGTTGTCCCTTTTTGTTTCTCTCTTTGTTCTTAAAATGCTGTTATGCATGTCTAAACCAATCCATTAAATTAGATCATTTTGGCAGTAAAGCGATCTACAATGTGCTTGGTCGCAAAGCTGCTCATCTGTGGTAAACAGCTCTTCAGAAAGGCATTCTTCAATTGATTTCACTAATTCTATGTAATAATTTTGTGATTTCCTACAAAACTACACTTCTTCTCCCATCTGTCTGAGTATTTAATATTGTCTGGGTCCCGTTAAAACATGTATTTTTCCCATCTAATTCCTTGTTTGCTTTAAACAAGTATTCCCCATTTTCTATCCCTTCAGTAGCCAACCAGTTTGTATGGAGTACACTGGAGCAACTTGACTGATCAGTAAAACACTGCTTTTGTTGTCACCGCAAGGCTTCCCCCGTCGGTTGTTTCACTGAGACACTACTGAGTAACTATAACTCAACACAGTTTATACACATAACATTCCTATACATACTAACAAACAAACAAACAATTATTTATCGCAATTTTCTCATCTCTGTTTGAACGTACACCCAGGTAAATATTCCTGTAGTCTTCTCATACCGACTATGGACCCATTCATTGTGTAACTTCACTGTTTTGCAAATCCTAATTGAATATTACACATTGACATTGAACTTTACTTGATAAGCAGGTCTTCATTGCATTCAGCAGCCTATATGTGAGCATCTATGTGTAAGCTGTTCTTCTTTGCATTTATCAGCAGCAAGCAATTCTTCATTGCACATGCATATGAAAATAGTAAAACAATTCCAATGCGTTAGCGAAACCTTCTATATCAGGAGTGTCCATCATGATGCTGGGAATAGAACCTCTTTCCTAGAATAGTTCAACCTTCATTACTCAACTGATCATAACTCCGCAATGAGCACATTTCAAAGTATCATTCCTCTACATGTATTCAAAAATCTATGTGTAAATGTTTAATATTTCTTATATTTGTTGATGTCATTCTGTGTGCATGTGGCCTAAACCCAATCTCTTTTAATTTAAACAAGTTGAACTCTGCCTCTGATCATTTAAAAAAGGTGTGTACCAATATCAACCTTTCTCAGGTAATTACTGATCCTACAAAACCAAAGAGATCCTTCAAGGTTGTCCCTGATTGGCTCAATCTTAACATATCAAAGGTAGAAAATCCGCAGTATCTGAACTTGGTGTTAGTTATCACTGCTCAATAGCCTGTATCAGAATGGCAAAAATGAAAACATTAGGTCCACGCTTGGTATCCAGATCCTGAAACATCTCCATGAGTAGGCTTTTTTTTAACTGATCTGTTGAATAGTTATATGACACTGTTAAAATCCCAGATGAAGATCTAGCACTTGACCATTTTTGTAAATCTTCTAATTCCATAGTTGATAAACACGCCCCTTTTAAAAAGTATAGAACTTAGAACAGGTCTATCCCTGGCTTTCGGCAGAACTGTCTTCTTTACTTTTTTTTCCCCTTGTCCTGTTCAGCATTATGTCAGAAGAATTGTAGTCTGAATACCTTTGATGCCAAACAGATTTGTTTTGCCAAGGGAAGTTTTATAAATGTAAAGCTCCCCTTGATGCCCATTTATTTATTTCTGTTTACAATATATGACATGAACTGAACTGAACCGGACCGGGGGACAAGGAAAGAAGAAGAGGAAAGAAGAGGAAACAGAACAAAAATAGAAACAAAAACCAGACAACCAGCTGCTACACCTGTAAAAAACAAAACAGACAACAATCCATGGCCTATGAGGGGAATCCAGCCTTAGCGCCACCAGGAGCACCTGAAAGCAGACAAGCAGAGAAAAAACAAACACACAAAGAAACAAAAACAAGCACAAGAAGCGGCAATCGCATACAACACAGCTGTGGATATAGATGACCTGAGACGACATGATAATACATCAACTGCTTAGTGACCATGCTACTGGACTAATGAATGTGTGTGTGTGTGTGTGAGAACATGCAACACCCATGGCACAGGACCTACATGATAACCGTGCTTAGTTATGAGTGTATAAGCGTACAGGGCCACAATCCACAGCCCCCCCCCCCCCCCCCCCCCCCCCCCAAGCAATCAGAAGCAGGCAGAGAGGGCCACAAGACCCAGGCCACCAGCAGCCCCCACAGAGCACAGAACCCAGGCAGCCCACTGCAGGGGCAACCACGCATCCACCCAGAAGACTGCAGAGGAAGCCCCCGGAAAGAGCCCCCATAAGCATAGGGCAGAGGCACTCCGGGAACCAGGGGTAACAGCCCACCGACCCCGCCAGGCCCCAGCCGCCCAGACATGGGCCGTGCACTGGACCTGGGCCCCAGGAGCCCGAGCGCCCCCAAACCCCCCGGCAGAGGCCCCACCCAATACCCAGGAGGGCCAAGCGCCCCAGACAGCCACAAAGTGGGTCAGCGCCTGCCCCAGCGCCCCTGGCCAAGTGCCCTGGGAGTCAAGACGTGCCCACAGGTGGGTGAAGTCGCGAGCAGTGGGGAGAGGCAACGCTGATGCCCCATCGGGAGAAACACAGGCAGGCCAGGCGACAGCAAGTCCCAGATCCAGGCCCAATCATTACCACACACACTTTCACGTCCCATACATCCACACATCCACACATCCTACCTCCCTCGACTCTGCTGGGGTGTAGTGCAGCGGGCACACCAGGAGGCCAGCAACCCCCCAGCCACCACAGACCCCGAACCAGCAGAACAATTAATTAATCCTCCTGGCCCCTCCTGCCCCGAGCAGACACCAGGAAGCAGGGGTGTGCGAAGAAGACCCCTCCCCTCACCCTTCTGGCTCTTCAATATTTTCTAATAGTGAGCAATTAAAATTGAGGGGCAGCCAAACTTGTAGAACTGGGAGCGCGGCACTCTGGGCAGCCTACATACCCAAAGAGCCCCGCCCACCAGATGCCACTCAGTGTAACCACCCCCCAAGACCTAATGTGTGTGTGTGAGTGTGTTTGATAAGTAGTAATGTCTAAGGTGTAATTAAAACAGGGGCAGGGAACTGCAGAGTGCAACCAAAGGGGACCACCTACGTGGCCCCATCCACTACACCCCACCGAACACACACGCCCCCAAAACCCTTCATGTGTGAGTGTGTGCTGTGTACAGGAGCCAGAAGGGAGAGGGGTAAGGGGATATATACCGGGGGAGCTACTCTCCCCCAGAGAGGGCAGCCAGGGACTGGCTGCAATAGGCATCCCCGCTACCTGGGAGCCAACAATGGGCAGGAGGGCCTGATGTCCACCAGGCTCGGGGCCTGCAGCGACCATATTCCGGGAGCTACTGTACCCCCAGAAGGTACCCATCCCGCCCCACCCCACTCAACCCAACCCCACCCAGGAGGACCTCTACAAAAAACAAACAAACAACATCAAAAAACAAACAAACAAACCACCCGGTCACACCAGTCGCAGCAGCCCGGGCCTGAGACCCACCACCACCACTATGTGATAAAACTAATCAGAGGGGACCAGAGAGAATGAAATTCAGCCAATTGATGTTTTGAGGAGGCAGACATTGTTTCCATGCTAATATAATCTAAAAGAAAATTTCTAAACTGGTTAATACAAAGATTGTTCTTCGCTTTCCAGTTCATGAGAATAGTTTTCTTTGCGATACATAACACTGTGACAACCATGTGTGCTGAGTTAATTTCCATGTTGATGTTGTCTAAGTCACCCAGTATGCACAGTGTGGGGCATGCAGGGATGCTACACTTTAGCCATGTTGATAGGTCCTCACAGACTTCAAGCCAGAACTTCCGGACAGGAGCAGAAAACCCCAAAGCGTGTGCATAATAATAAGGTGTGTTTTCTGTGCAATGTGAGCAGATGTTTGAGTGTGTTAGACCCATCCTGAACATCCTTTGTCCTGTATAGTGTGTTCTATGAAGGATTTTGTATTGTATGAGCTGTAAATTAGGATTTCGAGTCTTTATGAAGGTGTTCAAACATATTTGTGGTTAGAAGCTATGACCAGAACTGATGAATAAATCTGCCTCCCATTTTGAGGATGGAAGAGACATTGTGTCATCTATCTTAGACAATAATTTATATATTTTTGATAGTAGTTTTGGGGTACAGATGCTTAGAAATTCTGCTACCCTAGTCGGGGGTTGTAAGTCTGGTTGGTGGAGGATATATCCATCCATCCATCCATCATCTGCCGCTTATCCGGGGGTCGGGTCGCGGGGGCAGCAGCTTGAGCAGAGAAACCCAGACGTCTCTGTCCCCGGCCACTTCCTCCAGCTCTTCTGGGGGGACCCCGAGGCGTTCCCAGGCCAGCCGAGAGACATAGTCTCTCCAACGTGTCCTGGGTCTCCCCCGGGGTCTCCTCCCAGTGGGACGTGCCCGGAACACCTCCCCAGGGAGGCGCCCAGGGGGCATCCTAACCAGGTGCCCGAGCCACCTCATCTGACTCCTCTCAATGCGGAGGAGCAGCGGTTCTACTCCGAGCCCCTCCCGGATGACTGAGCTTCTCACCCTATCTCTAAGGGAGAGCCCAGACACCCTGCGGAGGAAACCCATTTCGGCCGCTTGTATTCGCGATCTTGTTCTTTCGGTCACTACCCACAACTCGTGACCATAGGTGAGGATGGGAACGTAGATTGACCAGTAAGTAGAGAGCTTCACCTTCTGGCTCAGCTCCCTCTTCACAACGACGGGTCGGTGCAGAGCCTGCAACACTGCAGGCGCCGCACCGATCCGCCCGTCAATCTCCCGCTCCATTCGTCCGTCACTCGTGAACAAGACCCCAAGATACTTGAACTCCTCCTCTTGGGGAAGGATCTCATTCCCGACCCGGAGAGAGCATTCCACCCTTTTCCGGCTGAGAACCATAGTCTCGGATTTGGAGGTGCTGATTCTCATCCCAGCCGCTTCACACTCGGCTGCGAATCACTCCAGTGAGAGCTTAAGGTCACGGCCTGACGACGCTAACAGAACCACATCATCTGCAAAAAGCAGAGACCCGATTCTGAGGTCGCCAAATGGGACACCCTCAACGCCCTGGCTCCGCCTAGAAATTCTGTCCATAAAAGTTAGGAACAGAATCGGTGACAAAGGGCAGCCCTGACAGAGTCCAACTCTCACCGGAAACGTATCCGACTTACTGCCAGCAATGCGGACCAAACTCTGGCACCGGTCATACAGAGACCGAACGGCCCCTATCAAGGGGTCCGGCACTCCATATTCCCGGAGCACCCCCCACAGGACTCCACGAGGGACACGGTCGAACGCTTTCTCCAAGTCCACAAAACACATGTAGACTGGTTGGGCGAACTCCCATGCACCCTCCAGGATCCTGCCGAGGGTATAGAGCTGGTCCACTGTTCCACAGCCATGACGAAAGCCACACTGCATCTCCTGAATCCGAGGCTCGATTATCCGACGGATCCTCCTCTCCAATACCCCCGAATAGACCTTACCAGGGAGGCTGAGGAGTGTGATACCCCTATAGTTGGAACACACCCTCCGGTCCCCCTTTTTAAAGAGGGGGACCACCACCCCAATCTGCCAGTTCAGAGGCACTGTCCCCGATGTCCACGCGATACTGCAGAGGCGTGTCAGCCAAGACAGCCCTACAACATCCAGAGCCTTGAGAAACTCAGGACGGACCTCATCCACCCCCGGGGCCTTGCCACCGAGGAGCTTTTTAACCACCTCGGCAACCTCAGCCCCAGAAATGGGAGGCCCCGTCTCCGAGCTCTCCGACTCTGCCTCTTCCGAGCACGTGTTGGTAGGATTGAGGAGTTCCTCGAAGTACTCCCCCCACCGACTCACAACATCCCTAGTTGAGGTCAGCAAAGACCCGTCCCCACTGTAAACAGTGTTGACTGTGAGCCGCTTCCCCCCCCCTGAGACGCCGGATGGTGGACCAGAATCTTTTCGAGGCCGTCCGGAAATCGTTCTCCATGGTCTCACCGAACTCCTCCCAGGCCCGAGTTTTTGCCTCAGCAACTGCCGAAGCCGTGGCCCGTCTGGCCCGTCGGTACCTATCAGCTTTTTCCAGGGTCCCACTGGCCAAAAAGGCCCGATAGGACTCCTTCTTCAGCTTGATGGCTTCCCTCACCACTGGTGTCCACCAGCAGGTTCGAGGGTTGCCGCCACGACAGGCACCGACCACCTTACGGCCACAACTCCGACCAGCTGCCTCGGCAATGGAGTCACGGAACATGGCCCATTCGGACTCAATGTCCCCCACCTCAAATATGGTTGAAGCTCTGCCGGAGGTGGGAGTTAAAGCTCCTTCTGACGGGGGATTCTGACAAACGCTCCCAGCAGACCCTCACAATACGTTTGGGCCTGCCAGGTCTGATCGGCATCCTCCCCCACCAGCGGAGCCAACTCACCACCAGGTGGTGATCAGTTGACAGCTCCGCCCCTCTCTTCACCCGAGTGTCCAGGACATACGGCCTTAAGTCCGTTGATACAACCACAAAGTCGATCATCGAACTGCGGCCAAGGGTGTCCTGGTACCAAGTGCACATATGGACACCCTTATGCCTGAACATGGTGTTCGTTATGGACAGTCTATGACTGGCACAGAAGTCCAACAACATAACACCACTCTGATTCAGATCGGGGGGGCATTTCCTCCCAATCACACCCCTCCAGGTCTCACTCTCATTGCCCACGTGAGCATTGAAGTCCCCCAGCAGAATGAGGGAGTCTCCGGTAGGAGCATTCTCCAGTGCCTCCCCCAGAGACTCCAAAAAGGGTAGGTACTCTGAACTGCTGTTTGGCGCATAGGCACAAACAACAGTCAGGACTCGTCCCCCCACCCAAAGGCGGAGGGAGGCTACCCTCTCGTTCACTGGGGTAAACCCCAATGTACTGGCACACAGCCGGGGGGCAATAAGTATGCCCACACCTGCTCTGCGCCTCTCACCACGGGCAACTCCAGAGTGGAAGAGAGTCCAACCCCTCTCAAGAGTACTGGTTCCAGATCCCAAGCCGTGCGTCGAGGTGAGTCCGACTATATCTAACGGTCTGATGAAGTTTCAACAATAAACAACAAACTTTGTATTATGAGAAAGAACCAGACTCATTCTTCAGGAATCCGAAAATAAGCTCTATTTTACGAGTTATGCACGAATTCGGATTCTCCTATAAAACGAATTCCTTAACTCAAACCAAGTTAAGACTGCTTTGTCCTTCATATTTATTCATGTCTAATCAAGTTTCAATGATAAACAACGTTGTACTTTGTAGAATGAGAAAGAACTTCTTCAGCAATAAGCATCTCTCGACAAATGACGAAATACAGATTTTGCTATAAAATTAATTGCTATCAGCCTGACTTAAAACTGTTTGTCTTCCTTATTTATCCACTTCAAATCAAGTTTCAACAATTAAAAAAAATTTGTAGTTTGAGAAAGAACAACTTAATCTTGAGCAATCAGTATAAAAAGAGGGTAAGCAAAGGTGCGAATGTCAAACCATACATGATCAAAACAGGGAGCGGAGGTGTTTGGCTGAGACAAGGTGTGAATGTCCACCCATAATTAATGAAAAGCGGGCAACAAGTAGGTTCGAATGCCCAACCATACATCATCAAAAGCAGGAGTGGATATGTTCGGCTACAAGAAGGTTTGAACGTCTGACCATAGTTTGTACAAAGCGGGTAAGAAAAGGTTCGAATGCCCGAACATACACCATCAAAGGAGGGAGCGGAGGTGTTCCGCTGTAAGAAGGTGTGAATGTCCGACCATAGTTGGTAAAAAACGGGTAAGAAAAGGTTAAAATACCCGACTGTACACAATCAGTAGCGGGTGCAGAGTTGTTCGGCTACTAAAAGGTGTGAAAGTCCGACCATGGTTTGTAAAAAGCGGGTAAGAAAAGGTGCGAATGCCCGAAAATGTATGATCAAAAGAGGGAGCGGAGGTGTTCGGCTGCAAGAAGGTGTGAATGTACACCCATAATTACTGAAAAATGGGTAAGAAAAGGTGCGAATGCCCAACTATACATCATCAAAAGCAGGAGTGGATGTGTTCGGCTACAAGAAGGTGTGAAAGTCCAACCATGGCTTGTAAAAAGCTGGTAAGAAAAGGTTCGAATGCCCGAATATATACCATCAAAAGCGGAAGCGGAGGTGTTCGGCTGCAAGAAGGTGTGAACGTCCGACCAAAGTTTGTAAAAAGCAGTTAAGAAAAGGTTCGAATATCCAACCAAACATAATCAAAAGCGGGAGCAGAGCTGTTCGACTGCAAGTAGGTGTGAATGTCCAGCCATAATTACTCACAAACGGGTAAGAAAAGGTAGTATTGCCAGACCATACATGATCAAAACAGGGAGCTGAGGTGGTTCAGCACCAAGGTGTGAATGTCTGACTATAGTTTGTAAAAAGCGGGTAAGATAAGGTGCGAATGCCCGACAATGTATAATCAAAAGAGGGAGCAGAGGTTTTCGGCTACAAGAAGGTTTGAATGTCCGACCATAGTTTGTAAAAAGCGGGTAAGAAAAGGTTCAAATGCCTGACTATACACCATCAAAAGCGGGAGCGGAGATGTTCCGCTGTAAGACGGTGTGAATGTCCGACCATAGTTGGTAAAAAGCGGGTAAGAAAAGGTTAAAATACCCGACTGTACACAATCAATAGCGGGTGCAGAGTTATTCGGCTACTAAAAGGTGTGAAAGTCCGACCATGGTTTGTAAAAAGCGGGTAAGAAAAGGTGCGAATGCCCGAAAATGTATGATCAAAAGAGGGAGCGGAGGTGTTCGGCTACAAGAAGGTTTGAATGTCCGACCATAGTTTGTAAAAAGCGGGTAAGAAAAGGTTCAAATGCCTGACTATACACCATCAAAAGCGGGAGCGGAGATGTTCCGCTGTAAGACGGTGTGAATGTCCGACCATAGTTGGTAAAAAGCGGGTAAGAAAAGGTTAAAATACCCGACTGTACACAATCAATAGCGGGAGCGGAGTTGTTCGGCTACAAGAAGGTGTGAAAGTCCAACCATCGTTTGTAAAAAGCTGGTAAGAAAAGGTTCGAAAACCAGAATATATACCATCAAAAGCGGATGCGGAGGTGTTCGGCTGCAAGAAGGTGTGAACGTCCGACCAAAGTTGGCAAAAAGCAGTAAAGAAAAGGTTTGAATATCAAAACATAATTAAAAGCGAGAGAGATTGTGTTCAGCTGCAAGTAGGTGTGAATATCCAGCCATAATTTCTCACAAACGGGTAAGAAAATGTAGTATTGCCAGACCATACATGATCAAAACAGGGAGCGGAGGTGGTTTAGCTGCAAAAAGGGGTGAATGTCCAACTAAAGTTCAAATATATTAACAAAAGCGGGAGGAGAGGTCTTCGGATTAGAGTGGTTGAAATTTCCAACCATAATCTATAAAATGCGGTGAAAAAAAAAGGTGTGAAGGAATGAATTTTATAGCAAAATCCGAAATCATGCATAACTCCGCAAAAGGAACGTATTGCTCAACCAAAGGGATGCTTCTTTCTCATTCAGGGTAATATGAGGAACTTTATGCTTGATACATTTTAGACATGGATAACTATGAAGGACAAAGCAATTTTAACTTGGTTTGAGCAAAGCAATTCATTTTATAGGAAAATCCGAAATCGTGCAGGACTCATGAAAGTAAAATTATTCTCGGATTCCTGATCCTCCAGTGTTGCTCTTTCCTATACTGCAAAATACAGCCTTGTTCTTTGTTGAAATCGATATAGACATTGATAAATATGAAGGACAAAGCAGTTTCCACTTTGTTTGAGTGAAGGAATTAATTTTATAGCAAAATCCCAAATCAAGCAGAATGTATGAAAATAAGCTTGTTTTCGGATTCCTGATCCTTCAGTGTTGCTATTTCTTCTACTGCTAAATACAATGTTGTTCTTTGTTGAAGTCAATCTAGACATTGATAAATATGAAGGACAAAGCAGTTTTAACATAGTTTGAGTAAAGGAATTCATTTTATACATAAAATCCCAAATCATGCAGAACGTATGAAAATAAGCTTATTCTCGGATTCCTGTTCCTTCAAGTGCTGCTCGTTCTACTACTGCAAAATACAATGTTGTTCTTTGTTGAAGTAAATCTAGACATTGATAAATATGAAGGACAAAGCAGTTTCCACTTTGTTTGAGTGAAGGAATTCATTTTATACATAAAATCCCAAATCATGCAGAACGTATGAAAATAAGCTTATTCTCGGATTCCTGTTCCTTCAAGTGCTGCTCGTTCTACTACTGCAAAATACAATGTTGTTCTTTGTTGAAGTAAATCTAGACATTGATAAATATGAAGGACAAAGCAGTTTCCACTTTGTTTGAGTGAAGGAATTAATTTTATAGCAAAATCCCAAATCAAGCAGAACGTATGACAATAAGCTTGTTTTCGGATTCCTGATCCTTCAGTGTTGCTATTTCTTCTACTGCAAAATACAATGTTGTTCTTTGTTGAAGTCAATCTAGACATTGATAAATATGAAGGAAAAAGCAGTTTTAACATAGTTTGAGTAAAGGAATTCATTTTATACATAAAATCCCAAATCATGCAGAACGTATGAAAATAAGCTTATTCTCGGGTTCCTGTTCCTTCAAGTGTTGCTCTTTCTACTACTGCAAAATACAATGTTGTTCTTTGTTGAAGTAAATCTAGACATTGATAAATATGAAGGACAAAGCAGTTTTCACTTGGTTTGAGTGAAGGATTTGCAGCTGAAAACCTCCCGCTCCCTCTTTTGATTGTGTATAGTCGGGCTTTCGAGCCTTTTCTTACCCGGTTTTTAGAAATTATGGTTGGACGTTCAGACCTTGCAGCCGAAGACCTCCACTCCCTCTTTTGATCATACATTGTCGGGCATTCGCACCTTGTCTTACCCGCTTTTTACAAACTATAGTCAGACATTCACACCTTGCAGCTGAACCACCTCAGCTCCCTGTTTTGATCATGTATGGTCTGGCAATACTACCTTTTCTTACCCGTTTGTGAGTAATTATGGCTGGAAATTCACACCTACTTGCAGTCGAACAGCTCTGCTCCCGCTTTTGATGGTATATATTCGGGCATTCGAACTTTTTCTTAGCAACTTTTTACAAACCATGGTTGAACTTTCACACCTTCTTGTAGCCGAACAACTCCGCTCCCGCTATTTATTGTGTACAGTCAGGTATTTTAACCTTTTCTTACCCGCTTTTTACCAACTATGGTCGGACATTCACACCGTCTTGCAGCGGAACACCTCCGCTCCCGCTTTTGATGGTGTATAGTCAGGCATTTGAACCTTTTCTTACCCGCTTTTTTTTTTTATGGTCGGACATTCAAACCTTCTTGTAGCCGAAAACCTCCGCTCCCTCTTTTGATCATACATTGTCGGGCATTCGCACCTTTTCTTACCCGTTTTTTACAAACCATGGTCGGACTGTCACACATTCTTGTAGCCAAACACATCCGCTCCCGCTATTGATTGTGTACAGTCGGGTATTTTAACCTTTTCTTACCCGTTTTTTACCAACTATGGTCGGACATTCACACCTTCTTACAGCGGAACACCTCCGCTCCCTCTTTTGATAGTGTATGTTCGGGCATTCGAATCTATTCTTACCCCCTTTTTACAAAATATGCTCGGAGATTCACACCTACTCACAGCCGAACAACTCCGCTCCCGCATTTGATGGTGTATAGTCGGGCATTCTCACCCTTTCTCATCAGCTTTTTGCAAATTATGATCTGACATTCACACCTACTTGCAGTCGAACAGCTCTGCTCCCGCTTTTGATTATGTTTGGTTGGATATTCGAAACTTTTCTTAACTGCTTTTTACAAACTTTGGTAGGACGTTCAAACTTTCAAGCAGCCGAATACCTCCGCTTCTGCTTTTGATGTTGTATATTCGGGCATACAAACCTTTTCTTACCCACTTTTTACAAACCATGGTCAGACTTTCACTCTTTGTTGCTGAACAACTCCGCTCCCTCTTTTGATTGTGTACAGTCGGGTATTTTCACCTTTTCTTACCTGCTTTTTACAAACTTTGGTCGGACATTCAAACCTTCTTGTAGCCGAACACCTCCGCTCCCGCTTTTGATGGTGTATAGTCAGGCATTTGAACCTTTTCTTACCCGCTTTTTACAAACTATGGTCGGACATTCAAACCTTCTTGTAGCCGAAAACCTCCGCTCCCTCTTTTGATCATACATTGTCGGGCATTCGCACCTTTTCTTACCCGTTTTTTACAAACCATGGTCGGACTGTCACACATTCTTGTAGCCAAACACATCCGCTCCCGCTATTGATTGTGAACAGTCGGGTATTTTAACCTTTTCTTACCCGTTTTTTACCAACTATGGTCGGACATTCACACCTTCTTACAGCGGAACACCTCCGCTCCCTCTTTTGATGGTGTATGTTTGGGCATTGGAACCTTTTCTTACCCGCTTTTTACAAACCATGGTCAGACTTTCACTCTTTGTTGCTGAACAACTCCGCTCCCTCTTTTGATTGTGTACAGTCGGGTATTTTCACCTTTTCTTACCCGTTTTTTACCAACTATGGTCGGACATTCACACCTTCTTACAGCGGAACACCTCCGCTCCCTCTTTTGATGGTGTATATTCGGGCATACAAACCTTTTCTTACCCACTTTTTACAAACCATGGTCAGACTTTCACTCTTTGTTGCTGAACAACTCCGCTCCCTCTTTTGATTGTGTACAGTCGGGTATTTTCACCTTTTCTTACCTGCTTTTTACAAACTTTGGTCGGACATTCAAACCTTCTTGTAGCCGAACACCTCCGCTCCCGCTTTTGATGGTGTATAGTCAGGCATTTGAACCTTTTCTTACCCGCTTTTTACAAACTATGGTCGGACATTCAAACCTTCTTGTAGCCGAAAACCTCCGCTCCCTCTTTTGATCATACATTGTCGGGCATTCGCACCTTTTCTTACCCGTTTTTTACAAACCATGGTCGGACTGTCACACATTCTTGTAGCCAAACACATCCGCTCCCGCTATTGATTGTGAACAGTCGGGTATTTTAACCTTTTCTTACCCGTTTTTTACCAACTATGGTCGGACATTCACACCTTCTTACAGCGGAACACCTCCGCTCCCTCTTTTGATGGTGTATGTTTGGGCATTGGAACCTTTTCTTACCCGCTTTTTACAAACTATGCTCGGACATTCAAACCTTCTTGTAGCCGAACACATCCACTCCTGCTTTTGATGATGTATGGTTGGGCATTCAAACCTACTTGTTGCCCGCTTTTCATTAATTTTGGGTGGACATTCACACCTTGTCACACCCAAACACCTCCGCTCCCTGTTTTGATCATGTATGGTTGGACATTCGCACCTTTTCTCACCCGCTTTTTGCCAACTATGGTCGGCTGTTCACAGCTTCCTCTCCACCATACTTGTATGGTGGGATATTCACACCCACTTGCATCCGAAGACCTTTTGTTGATATTTAGTCCGTCATTCGCAGCTTACCCGCTTTTGGCAAACTATGGCCTTCATGCAGCCAAACACTTCTGATCTCGCTTTTGATGATGTAAGGTTGGGCATTCAGACCTTGCTTCACCTGCTTTTCACCAAATATAGTCGGACATTCACACCTTCTTGCAGCCGAACACTTCCGCTCCACCTTTTAGTGTTCTATCACACCTTTTTTTTCACCGCATTTTATAGATTATGGTTGGAAATTCTCAACCACTCTCATCCGAAGACCTCTCCTCCCGCTTTTGTTAATATATTTGAACTTTAGTCGGACATTCACACCTTCTTGCAGCTGAACCACCTCCGCTCCCTGTTTTGATCATGTATGGTCTGGCAATACTACCTTTTCTTACCCGTTTGTTAGTAATTATGGCTGGACATTCACACCTACTTGCAGCCGAACACCACCTCTCCCGCTTTTGATGATGTATGGACCGGCATTCTTACCTTTTCTAACACATTTTTCAGCAATTATGGTCGGAGATTCACACTTACTCACAGCCGAACAACTCCGCTCCCGCATTTGATGGTGTATAGTCGGGCATTCTCACCCTTTCTCATCAGCTTTTTGCAAATTATGATCTGACATTCACACCTGCTTTTGATAATGTATGGTTGGGCATTCGCACCTTTTCTTACCCATTTTTCAGTAATTATGGGTGGACATTCACACCTTCTTGCAGCTGAACACCTCCTCTCCCGCTATTGATTGTATACAGACGGGTATTTTAACCTTTTCTTACCCGCTTTTTACCTAATATGGTCGGACATTCACACCGTCTTACAGCGGAACACCTCTGCTCCCGCTTTTGATGGTGTATAGTCAGGCATTTGAACCTTTTCTTACCCGCTTTTTACAAACTATGGTCGGACATTCAAACCTTCTTGTAGCCGAAAACCTCCGCTCCCTCTTTTGATTATACATTGTTGGGCATTCGCACCTTATTTACAAACTATAGTCAGACATTCACACCTTGCAGCTGAGCCACCTCAGCTCCCTGTTTTGATAGTGTATGTTCGGGCATTCGAACCTATTCTTACCCCCTTTTTACAAACTATGCTCGGAGATTCACATCTACTCACAGCTGAACAACTCCGCTCCCGCATTTGATGATGTCTTGTCCGGCATTCTAGTCTCTTCTAACACATTTTTCAGCAATTATGGTCGGACATTCACACCTACTCACAGCCGAACACTTCCGCTCCCGCATTTGATGGTGTATAGCCGGGCATTCTCACCCTTTCTCATCAGCTTTTTGCAAATTATGATCTGACATTCACACCTACTTGCAGTCGAACAGCTCTGCTCCCGCTTTTGATTATGTTTGGTTGGATATTCGAACCTTTTCTTAACTGCTTTTTACAAACTTTGGTAGGACGTTCACACCTTCTTGCAGCCGAACACATCCACTTCCACTTTTGATGGTATATATTCGGGCATTCGAACCTTTTCTTACCCGCTTTTTACCAACTATGGTCGGACATTCACACCGTCTTACAGCGGAACACCTCCGCTCCCGCTTTTGATGGTGTATAGTCAGGCATTTGAACCTTTTCTTACCCGCTTTTTACCAACTATGGTCGGACATTCACACCGTCTTACAGCGGAACACCTCCGCTCCCGCTTTTGATGGTGTATAGTCAGGCATTTGAACCTTTTCTTACCCGCTTTTTTTTTTTTATGGTCGGACATTCAAACCTTCTTGTAGCCGAAAACCTCCGCTCCCTCTTTTGATCATACATTGTCGGGCATTCGCACCTTTTCTTACCCGTTTTTTACAAACCATGGTCGGACTGTCACACATTCTTGTAGCCAAACACATCCGCTCCCGCTATTGATTGTGTACAGTCGGGTATTTTAACCTTTTCTTACCCGTTTTTTACCAACTATGGTCGGACATTCACACCTTCTTACAGCGGAACACCTCCGCTCCCTCTTTTGATAGTGTATGTTCGGGCATTCGAATCTATTCTTACCCCCTTTTTACAAAATATGCTCGGAGATTCACACCTACTCACAGCCGAACAACTCCGCTCCCACATTTGATGGTGTATAGTCGGGCATTCTCACCCTTTCTCATCAGCTTTTTGCAAATTATGATCTGACATTCACACCTGCTTTTGATAATGTATCGTTGGGCATTCGCACCTTTTCTTACCCATTTTTCAGTAATTATGGGTGGACATTCACACCTTCTTGCAGCTGAACACCTCCTCTCCCGCTATTGATTGTATACAGTCGGGTATTTTAACCTTTTCTTACCCGCTTTTTACCAAATATGGTCGGACATTCACACCGTCTTACAGCGGAACACCTCTGCTCCCGCTTTTGATGGTGTATAGTCAGGCATTTGAACCTTTTCTTACCCGCTTTTTACAAACTATGGTCGGACATTAAAACCTTCTTGTAGCCGAAAACCTCCGCTAAACACAACAAAATGCAGTAAAAACGTTTATTCATGTTATTCACGTGATTTATGAGTACTCACTCCAATTTTGGGAAGCGTGGATGGGTTTTGCGCATTTGGCACGAACACACAGCCGCAATGGTTGTAGCTTTATACAGCCTTTTGATATCTTAAGGACCTAACTGGTCACACCTGGGAGTAAATGTCATGTAGAGATTGTTTTTACATGACATTACAGCTGAACATATAGCTTTCATCCACAAACCAACGTGGGAGAGCCCGAAGACGCATGTGCCAGACGCACATAGGCATGCGTAAAACCAATTTTTACCACTTCATACTGTTTATTTGCTTTCTTTTAGTTAACTTTTGTTTCTTTTGGATTCTTGTGCGTGTTATGGAGCCGTTTTTGTCCATGTTTGTAAGCCTTTTTTTCCTGGATTAAATTTTCGGAAGTTGAAACAAGTGGCATTGGAGTGTGTGATTGAAAACCACCACGGACTGCTTCTCCTCCTCCAGTTGCCGAGACTTTGTGTTTTTAATAACGCTTGTCTATAAACATGTGTTAAACATTTAAATTGCATGAACAGAAAGAAGGGACTCACCTGTTGAGTAACACACATTTCCTTATACGGAAAGCCTTGTCGGAATGGTGGGACATTTGAACGTCAGAATAGCGGGATGTCGCAATGGTGGGATGTCGGAATGGTGGGACGTTTGCATGTCTGAATGGTGGTATGTCGGAATGGTGGTATGTCGGAATGGTGGGATGTCGGAATAGCGGGATGTCGGAATGGCGGGATTTCGGAATGGGTGTTGCCACCCCCTTCATCATATACACAGTTATTTATACATCACCTTCCACCATGAAGCGTTGTCCCTTTTTGTTTCTCTCTTTGTTCTTAAAATGCTGTTATGCATGTCTAAACCAATCCATTAAATTAGATCATTTTGGCAGTAAAGCGATCTACAATGTGCTTGGTCGCAAAGCTGCTCATCTGTGGTAAACAGCTCTTCAGAAAGGCATTCTTCAATTGATTTCACTAATTCTATGTAATAATTTTGTGATTTCCTACAAAACTACACTTCTTCTCCCATCTGTCTGAGTATTTAATATTGTCTGGGTCCCGTTAAAACATGTATTTTTCCCATCTAATTCCTTGTTTGCTTTAAAACAAGTATTCCCCATTTTCTATCCCTTCAGTAGCCAACCAGTTTGTATGGAGTACACTGGAGCAACTTGACTGATCAGTAAAACACTGCTTTTGTTGTCACCGCAAGGCTTCCCCCGTCGGTTGTTTCACTGAGACACTACTGAGTAACTATAACTCAACACAGTTTATACACATAACATTCATATACATACTAACAAACAAACAAACAATTATTTATCGCAATTTTCTCATCTCTGTTTGAACGTACACCCAGGTAAATATTCCTGTAGTCTTCTCATACCGACTATGGACCCATTCATTGTTTAACTTCACTGTTTTGCAAATCCTAATTGAATATTACACATTGACATTGAACTTTACTTGATAAGCAGGTCTTCATTGCATTCAGCAGCCTATATTAGAGCATCTATGTGTAAGCTGTTCTTCTTTGCATTTATCAGCAGCAAGCAATTCTTCATTGCACATGCATATGAAAATAGTAAAACAATTCCAATGCGTTAGCGAAACCTTCTATATCAGGAGTGTCCATCATGATGCTGGGAATAGAACCTCTTTCCCAGAATAGTTCAACCTTCATTACTCAACTGATCATAACTCCGCAATGAGCACATTTCAAAGTATCATTCCTCTACATATATTCAAAAATCTATGTGTAAATGTTTAATATTTCTTATATTTGTTGATGTCATTCTGTGTGCATGTGGCCTAAACCCAATCTCTGTGTGGCAATTCTAATTTAAACAAGTTGAACTCTGCCTCTGATCATTTAAAAAAGGTGTGTACCAATATCAACCTTTCTCAGGTAATTACTGATCCTACAAAACCAAAGAGATCCTTCAAGGTTGTCCCTGATTGGCTCAATCTTAACAAATCAAAGGTAGAAAATCCACAGTATCTGAACTTGGTGTTAGTTATCACTGCTCAATAGCCTGTATCAGAATTGCAAAAATGAAAACATTAGGTCCACGCTTGGTATCCAGATCCTGAAACATCTCCATGAGCAGGCTTTTTTTTAACTGATCTGTTGAATAGTTATATGACACTGTTAAAATCCCAGATGAAGATCTAGCACTTGACCATTTTTGTAAATCTTCTAATTCCATAGTTGCTAAACACGCCCCTTTTAAAAAGTATAGAACTTAGAACAGGTCTAGTCCCTGGCTTTCGGCAGAACTGTCTTCTTTACTTTTTTTCCCCTTGTCCTGTTCAGCATTATGTCAGAAGAATTGTAGTCTGAATACCTTTGATGCCAAACAGATTTGTTTTGCCAAGGGAAGTTTTATAAATGTAAAGCTCCCCTTGATGCCCATTTATTTATTTCTGTTTACAATATATGACATGAACTGAACTGAACCGGACCGGGGGACAAGGAAAGAAGAAGAGGAAAGAAGAGGAAACAGAACAAAAATAGAAACAAAAACCAGACAACCAGCTGCTACACCTGTAAAAAACAAAACAGACAACAATCCATGGCCTATGAGGGGAATCCAGCCTTAGCGCCACCAGGAGCACCTGAAAGCAGACAAGCAGAGAAAAAACAAACACACAAAGAAACAAAAACAAGCACAAGAAGCGGCAATCGCATACAACACAGCTGTGGATATAGATGACCTGAGACGACATGATAATACATCAACTGCTTAGTGACCATGCTACTGGACTAATGAATGTGTGTGTGTGTGTGTGAGAACATGCAACACCCATGGCACAGGACCTACATGATAACCGTGCTTAGTTATGAGTGTATAAGCGTACAGGGCCACAATCCACAGCCCCCCCCCCAAGCAATCAGAAGCAGGCAGAGAGGGCCACAAGACCCAGGCCACCAGCAGCCCCCACAGAGCAAAGAACCCAGGCAGCCCACCGTAGGGGCAACCACGCATCCACCCAGAAGACTGCAGAGGAAGCCCCCGGAAAGAGCCCCCATAAGCATAGGGCAGAGGCACTCCGGGAACCAGGGGCAACAGCCCACCGACCCCGCCAGGCCCCAGCCGCCCAGACATGGGCCGTGCACTGGACCTGGGCCCCAGGAGCCCGAGCGCCCCCAAACCCCCCGGCAGAGGCCCCACCCAATACCCAGGAGGGCCAAGCGCCCCAGACAGCCACAAAGTGGGTCAGCGCCTGCCCCAGCGCCCCTGGCCAAGTGCCCTGGGAGTCAAGACGTGCCCACAGGTGGGTGAAGTCGCGAGCAGTGGGGAGAGGCAACGCTGATGCCCCATCGGGAGAAGCACAGGCAGGCCAGGCGACAGCAAGTCCCAGATCCAGGCCCAATCATTACCACACACACTTTCACGTCCCATACATCCACACATCCACACATCCTACCTCCCTCGACTCTGCTGGGGTGTAGTGCAGCGGGCACACCAGGAGGCCAGCAACCCCCCAGCCACCACAGACCCCGAACCAGCAGAACAATTAATTAATCCTCCTGGCCCCTCCTGCCCCGAGCAGACACCAGGAAGCAGGGGTGTGCGAAGAAGACCCCTCCCCTCACCCTTCTGGCTCTTCAATATTTTCTAATAGTGAGCAATTAAAATTGAGGGGCAGCCAAACTTGTAGAACTGGGAGCGCGGCACTCTGGGCAGCCTACATACCCAAAGAGCCCCGCCCACCAGATGCCACTCAGTGTAACCACCCCCCAAGACCTAATTTGTGTGTGTGAGTGTGTTTGATAAGTAGTAATGTCTAAGGTGTAATTAAAACAGGGGCAGGGAACTGCAGAGTGCAACCAAAGGGGACCACCTACGTGGCCCCATCCACTACACCCCACCGAACACACAGGCCCCCAAAACCCTTCATGTGTGAGTGTGTGCTGTGTACAGGAGCCAGAAGGGAGAGGGGTATGGGGATATATACCGGGGGAGCTACTCTCCCCCAGAGAGGGCAGCCAGGGACTGGCTGCAATAGGCATCCCCGCTACCTGGGAGCCAACAATGGGCAGGAGGGCCTGATGTCCACCAGGCTCGGGGCCTGCAGCGACCATATTCCGGGAGCTACTGTACCCCCAGAAGGTACCCATCCCGCCCCACCCCACTCAACCCAACCCCACCCAGGAGGACCACTACAAAAAACAAACAAACAAACCACCCTGTCACACCAGTCGCAGCAGCCCGGGCCTGAGACCCACCATCACCCAGCAACCCACCACCACCACTATGTGATAAAACTAATCAGAGGGGACCAGAGAGAATGAAATTCAGCCAATTGATGTTTTGAGGAGGCAGACATTGTTTCCATGCTAATATAATCTAAAAGAAAATTTCTAAACTGGTTAATACACAGATTGTTCTTCGCTTTCCAGTTCATGAGAATAGTTTTCTTTGCGATACATAACACTGTGACAACCATGTGTGCTGAGTTCATTTCCATGTTGATGTTGTCTAAGTCACCCAGTATGCACAGTGTGGGGCATGCAGGGATGCTACACTTTAGCCATGTTGATAGGTCCTCACAGACTTCAAGCCAGAACTTCTGGACAGGCGCAGAAAACCACAAAGCGTGTGCATAATCATCAGGTGTGTTATCTGTGCAATGTGAGCAGATGTTTGAGTGTGTTAGACCCATCCTGAACATCCTTTGTCCTGTATAGTGTGTTCTATGAAGGATTTTGTATTGTATGAGCTGTAAATTAGGATTTCGAGTCTTTATGAAGGTGTTCAAACATATTTGTGGTTAGAAGCTATGACCAGAACTGATGGATAAATCTGCCTCCCATTTTGAGGATGGAAGAGACATTGTGTCATCTATCTTAGACAATAATCACTCCAGTGAGAGCTGAAGGTCACGGCCTGACGACGCTAACAGAACCAAATCATCTGCAAAAAGCAGAGACCCGATTCTGAGGTCGCCAAATGGGACACCCTCAACACCCTGGCTCCGCCTAGAAATTCTGTCCATAAAAGTTAGGAACAGAATCGGTGACAAAGGGCAGCCCTGACGGAGTCCAACTCTCACCGGAAACGTATCCGACTTACTGCCGGCAATGCGGACCAAACTCTAGCACCGGTCATACAGAGACCGAACGGCCCCTATCAAGGGGTCCGGCACTCCATATTCCCGGAGCACCCCCCACAGGACTCCACAAGGGACACGGTCGAACGCTTTCTCCAAGTCCACAAAACACATGTAGACTGGTTGGGCGAACTCCCATACACCCTCCAGGATCCTGCCGAGGGTATAGAGCTGGTCCACTGTTCCACGGCCAGGACGAAAGCCACACTGCATCTCCTGAATCCGAGGCTCGATTATCCGACGGATCCTCCTCTCCAATGCCCCCGAATAGACCTTACCAGGGAGGCTGAGGAGTGTGATACCCCTATAGTTGGAACACACCCTCCGGTCCCCCTTTTTAAAGAGGGGGACCACCACCCCAATCTGCCAGTCCAGAGGCACTGTCCCCGATGTCCACGCGATACTGCAGTGGCGTGTCAGCCAAGACAGCCCTACAACATCCAGAGCCTTGAGAAACTCAGGTCGGACCTCATCCACCCCCGGGGCCTTGCCACCGAGGAGCTTTTTAACCACCTCGGCAACCTCAGCCCCAGAAATGGGAGGCCCCGTCTCCGAGCTCTCCGACTCTGCCTCTTCCGAGCACGTGTTGGTAGGATTGAGGAGTTCCTCGAAGTACTCCCCCCACCGACTCACAACATCCCTAGTTGAGGTCAGCAAAGCCCCGTCCCCACTGTAAACAGTGTTGACTGTGAGCCGCTTCCCCCCCCCTGAGACGCCGGATGGTGGACCAGAATCTTTTCGAGGCCGTCCGGAAATCGTTCTCCATGGTCTCACCGAACTCCTCCCAGGCCCGAGTTTTTGCCTCAGCAACCGCCGAAGCCGCGGCCCGTCTGGCCCGTCGGTACCTATCAGCTTCTTCCAGGGTCCCACTGGCCAAAAAGGACCGATAGGACTCCTTCTTCAGCTTGACGGCTTCCCTCACCACTGGTGTCCACCAGCAGGTTGGAGGGTTGCCGCCACGACAGGCACCGACCACCTTACGGCCACAACTCCGACCAGCTGCCTCGGCAATGGAGTCACGGAACATGACCCATTCGGACTCAATGTCCCCCACCTCAAATATGGTTGAAGCTCTGCCGGAGGTGGGAGTTAAAGCTCCTGACGGGGGATTCTGACAAACGCTCCCAGCAGACCCTCACAATACGTTTGGGCCTGCCAGGTCTGATCGGCATCCTCCCCCACCAGCGGAGCCAACTCACCACCAGGTGTTGATCAGTTGACAGCTCCGCCCCTCTCTTCACCCGAGTGTCCAGGACATACGGCCGCAAGTCCGATGATACAACCACAAAGTCGATCATCGAACTGCGGCCAAGGGTCCTGGTGCCAAGTGCACATATGGACACCCTTATGCCTGAACATGGTGTTCGTTATGGACAGTCTATGACTGGCACAGAAGTCCAACAACATAACACCACTCTGATTCAGATCGGGGGGGCCGTTCCTCCCAATCACACCCCTCCAGGTCTCACTGTCATTGCCCACGTGAGCATTGAAGTCCCCCAGCAGAATGAGGGAGTCTCCGGTAGGAGCATTCTCCAGTGCCTCCCCCAGAGACTCCAAAAAGGGTAGGTACTCTGAACTGCTGTTTGGCGCATAGGCACAAACAACAGTCAGGACTCGTCCCCCCACCCAAGGCGGAGGGAGGCTACCCTCTCGTTCACTGGGGTAAACCCCAATGTACTGGCACACAGCCGGGGGGCAATAAGTATGCCCACACCTGCTCTGCGCCTCTCACCACGGGCAACTCCAGAGTGGAAGAGAGTCCAACCCCTCTCAAGAGTACTGGTTCCAGATCCCAAGCCGTGCGTCGAGGTGAGTCCGACTATATCTAACGGTCTGATGAAGTTTCAACAATAAACAACAAACTTTGTATTATGAGAAAGAACCAGACTCATTCTTCAGGAATCCGAAAATAAGCTCTATTTTACGAGTTATGCACGAATTCGGATTCTCCTATAAAACGAATTCCTTAACTCAAACCAAGTTAAGACTGCTTTGTCCTTCATATTTATTCATGTCTAATCAAGTTTCAATGATAAACAACGTTGTACTTTGTAGAATGAGAAAGAACTTCTTCAGCAATAAGCATCTCTCGACAAATGACGAAATACAGATTTTTGCTATAAAATTAATTGCTATCAGCCTGACTTAAAACTGTTTGTCTTCCTTATTTATCCACTTCAAATCAAGTTTCAACAATTAAAAAAATTTTGTAGTTTGAGAAAGAACAACTTAATCTTGAGCAATCAGTATAAAAAGAGGGTGGGCAAAGGTGCGAATGTCAAACCATACATGATCAAAACAGGGAGCGGAGGTGTTTGGCTGAGACAAGGTGTGAATGTCCACCCATAATTAATGAAAAGCGGGCAACAAGTAGGTTCGAATGCCCAACCATACATCATCAAAAGCAGGAGTGGATGTGTTCGGCTACAAGAAGGTTTGAACGTCTGACCATAGTTTGTAAAAAGCGGGTAAGAAAAGGTTCGAATGCCCGAACATACACCATCAAAGGAGGGAGCGGAGGTGTTCCGCTGTAAGAAGGTGTGAATGTCCGACCATAGTTGGTAAAAAACGGGTAAGAAAAGGTTAAAATACCCGACTGTACACAATCAGTAGCGGGTGCGGAGTTGTTCGGCTACTAAAAGGTGTGAAAGTCCAACCATGGTTTGTAAAAAGCGGGTAAGAAAAGGTGCGAATGCCCGAAAATGTATGTATGTATGGTTGGGCTCCCCGCTACCTGGGAGCCAACAATGGGCAGGAGGGCCTGATGTCCACCAGGCTCGGGGCCTGCAGCGACCATATTCCGGGAGCTACTGTACCCCCAGAAGGTACCCATCCCGCCCCACCCCACTCAACCCAACCCCACCCAGGAGGACCACTACAAAAAACAAACAAACAAACCACCCTGTCACACCAGTCGCAGCAGCCCGGGCCTGAGACCCACCATCACCCAGCAACCCACCACCACCACTATGTGATAAAACTAATCAGAGGGGACCAGAGAGAATGAAATTCAGCCAATTGATGTTTTGAGGAGGCAGACATTGTTTCCATGCTAATATAATCTAAAAGAAAATTTCTAAACTGGTTAATACACAGATTGTTCTTCGCTTTCCAGTTCATGAGAATAGTTTTCTTTGCGATACATAACACTGTGACAACCATGTGTGCTGAGTTAATTTCCATGTTGATGTTGTCTAAGTCACCCAGTATGCACAGTGTGGGGCATGCAGGGATGCTACACTTTAGCCATGTTGATAGGTCCTCACAGACTTCAAGCCAGAACTTCTGGACAGGCGCAGAAAACCACAAAGCGTGTGCATAATCATCAGGTGTGTTATCTGTGCAATGTGAGCAGATGTTTGAGTGTGTTAGACCCATCCTGAACATCCTTTGTCCTGTATAGTGTGTTCTATGAAGGATTTTGTATTGTATGAGCTGTAAATTAGGATTTCGAGTCTTTATGAAGGTGTTCAAACATATTTGTGGTTAGAAGCTATGACCAGAACTGATGGATAAATCTGCCTCCCATTTTGAGGATGGAAGAGACATTGTGTCATCTATCTTAGACAATAATCACTCCAGTGAGAGCTGAAGGTCACGGCCTGACGACGCTAACAGAACCAAATCATCTGCAAAAAGCAGAGACCCGATTCTGAGGTCGCCAAATGGGACACCCTCAACACCCTGGCTCCGCCTAGAAATTCTGTCCATAAAAGTTAGGAACAGAATCGGTGACAAAGGGCAGCCCTGACGGAGTCCAACTCTCACCGGAAACGTATCCGACTTACTGCCGGCAATGCGGACCAAACTCTAGCACCGGTCATACAGAGACCGAACGGCCCCTATCAAGGGGTCCGGCACTCCATATTCCCGGAGCACCCCCCACAGGACTCCACAAGGGACACGGTCGAACGCTTTCTCCAAGTCCACAAAACACATGTAGACTGGTTGGGCGAACTCCCATACACCCTCCAGGATCCTGCCGAGGGTATAGAGCTGGTCCACTGTTCCACGGCCAGGACGAAAGCCACACTGCATCTCCTGAATCCGAGGCTCGATTATCCGACGGATCCTCCTCTCCAATGCCCCCGAATAGACCTTACCAGGGAGGCTGAGGAGTGTGATACCCCTATAGTTGGAACACACCCTCCGGTCCCCCTTTTTAAAGAGGGGGACCACCACCCCAATCTGCCAGTCCAGAGGCACTGTCCCCGATGTCCACGCGATACTGCAGAGGCGTGTCAGCCAAGACAGCCCTACAACATCCAGAGCCTTGAGAAACTCAGGTCGGACCTCATCCACCCCCGGGGCCTTGCCACCGAGGAGCTTTTTAACCACCTCGGCAACCTCAGCCCCAGAAATGGGAGGCCCCGTCTCCGAGCTCTCCGACTCTGCCTCTTCCGAGCACGTGTTGGTAGGATTGAGGAGTTCCTCGAAGTACTCCCCCCACCGACTCACAACATCCCTAGTTGAGGTCAGCAAAGCCCCGTCCCCACTGTAAACAGTGTTGACTGTGAGCCGCTTCCCCCCCCCTGAGACGCCGGATGGTGGACCAGAATCTTTTCGAGGCCGTCCGGAAATCGTTCTCCATGGTCTCACCGAACTCCTCCCAGGCCCGAGTTTTTGCCTCAGCAACCGCCGAAGCCGCGGCCCGTCTGGCCCGTCGGTACCTATCAGCTTCTTCCAGGGTCCCACTGGCCAAAAAGGACCGATAGGACTCCTTCTTCAGCTTGACGGCTTCCCTCACCACTGGTGTCCACCAGCAGGTTGGAGGGTTGCCGCCACGACAGGCACCGACCACCTTACGGCCACAACTCCGACCAGCTGCCTCGGCAATTGAGTCACGGAACATGACCCATTCGGACTCAATGTCCCCCACCTCAAATATGGTTGAAGCTCTGCCGGAGGTGGGAGTTAAAGCTCCTGACGGGGGATTCTGACAAACGCTCCCAGCAGACCCTCACAATACGTTTGGGCCTGCCAGGTCTGATCGGCATCCTCCCCCACCAGCGGAGCCAACTCACCACCAGGTGTTGATCAGTTGACAGCTCCGCCCCTCTCTTCACCCGAGTGTCCAGGACATACGGCCGCAAGTCCGATGATACAACCACAAAGTCGATCATCGAACTGCGGCCAAGGGTCCTGGTGCCAAGTGCACATATGGACACCCTTATGCCTGAACATGGTGTTCGTTATGGACAGTCTATGACTGGCACAGAAGTCCAACAACATAACACCACTCTGATTCAGATCGGGGGGGCCGTTCCTCCCAATCACACCCCTCCAGGTCTCACTGTCATTGCCCACGTGAGCATTGAAGTCCCCCAGCAGAATGAGGGAGTCTCCGGTAGGAGCATTCTCCAGTGCCTCCCCCAGAGACTCCAAAAAGGGTAGGTACTCTGAACTGCTGTTTGGCGCATAGGCACAAACAACAGTCAGGACTCGTCCCCCCACCCAAGGCGGAGGGAGGCTACCCTCTCGTTCACTGGGGTAAACCCCAATGTACTGGCACACAGCCGGGGGGCAATAAGTATGCCCACACCTGCTCTGCGCCTCTCACCACGGGCAACTCCAGGGTGGAAGAGAGTCCAACCCCTCTCAAGAGTACTGGTTCCAGATCCCAAGCCGTGCGTCGAGGTGAGTCCGACTATATCTAACGGTCTGATGAAGTTTCAACAATAAACAACAAACTTTGTATTATGAGAAAGAACCAGACTCATTCTTCAGGAATCCGAAAATAAGCTCTATTTTACGAGTTATGCACGAATTCGGATTCTCCTATAAAACGAATTCCTTAACTCAAACCAAGTTAAGACTGCTTTGTCCTTCATATTTATTCATGTCTAATCAAGTTTCAATGATAAACAACGTTGTACTTTGTAGAATGAGAAAGAACTTCTTCAGCAATAAGCATCTCTCGACAAATGACGAAATACAGATTTTGCTATAAAATTAATTGCTATCAGCCTGACTTAAAACTGTTTGTCTTCCTTATTTATCCACTTCAAATCAAGTTTCAACAATTAAAAAAATTTTGTAGTTTGAGAAAGAACAACTTAATCTTGAGCAATCAGTATAAAAAGAGGGTGGGCAAAGGTGCGAATGTCAAACCATACATGATCAAAACAGGGAGCGGAGGTGTTTGGCTGAGACAAGGTGTGAATGTCCACCCATAATTAATGAAAAGCGGGCAACAAGTAGGTTCGAATGCCCAACCATACATCATCAAAAGCAGGAGTGGATGTGTTCGGCTACAAGAAGGTTTGAACGTCTGACCATAGTTTGTAAAAAGCGGGTAAGAAAAGGTTCGAATGCCCGAACATACACCATCAAAGGAGGGAGCGGAGGTGTTCCGCTGTTCACCCAGCAACCCACCACCACCACTATGTGATAAAACTAATCAGAGGGGACCAGAGAGAATGAAATTCAGCCAATTGATGTTTTGAGGAGGCAGACATTGTTTCCATGCTAATATAATCTACAAGAAAATTTCTAAACTGGTTAATACACAGATTGTTCTTCGCTTTCCAGTTCATGAGAATAGTTTTCTTTGCGATACATAACACTGTCACAACCATGTGTGCTGAGTTAATTTCCATGTTGATGTTGTCTAAGTCACCCAGTATGCACAGTGTGGGGCATGCAGGGATGCTACACTTTAGCCATGTTGATAGGTCCTCACAGACTTCAAGCCAGAACTTCTGGACAGGCGCACAAAAACCACAAAGCGTGTGCATAATCATCAGGTGTGTTATCTGTGCAATGTGAGCAGATGTTTGAGTGTGTTAGACCCATCCTGAACATCCTTTGTCCTGTATAGTGTGTTCTATGAAGGATTTTGTATTGTATGAGCGGTAAATTAGGATTTCGAGTCTTTATGAAGGTGTTCAAACATATTTGTGGTTAGAAGCTATGACCAGAACTGATGGATAAATCTGCCTCCCATTTTGAGGATGGAAGAGACATTGTGTCATCTATCTTAGACAATAATTTATATATTTTTGATAGTAGTTTTGGGGTACAGATGCTTAGAAATTCTGCTACCCTAGTCGGGGGTTGTAAGTCTGGTTGGTGGAGTCTCAGGCCCGGGCTGCTGCGACTGGTGTGACCGGGTGGTTTGTTTGTTTGTTTTTTGATGTTGTTTGTTTGCTTTTTGTAGAGGTCCTCCTGGGTGGGGTTGGGTTGAGTGGGGTGGGGCGGGATGGGTACCTTCTGGGGGTACAGTAGCTCCCGGAATATGGTCGCTGCAGGCCCCGAGCCTGGTGGACATCAGGCCCTCCTGCCCATTGTTGGCTCCCAGGTAGCGGGGATGCCTATTGCAGCCAGTCCCTGGCTGCCCTCTCTGGGGGAGAGTAGCTCCCCCGTTATATATCCCCATACCCCTCTCCCTTCTGGCTCCTGTACACAGCACACACTCACACATGAAGGGTTTTGGGGGCGTGTGTGTTCGGTGGGGTGCAGTGGATGGGGCCACGTAGGTGGTCCCCTTTGGTTGCACTCTGCAGGGCACGTCTTGACTCCCAGGGCACTTGGCCAGGGGCGCTGGGGCAGGCGCTGACCCATTTTGTGGCTGTCTGGGGCGCTTGGCCCTCCTGGGTATTGGGTGGGGCCTCTGCCGGGGGGTTTGGGGGCGCTCGGGCTCCTGTGGCCCAGGTCCAGTGCACGGCCCATGTCTGGGCGGCTGGGGCCTGGCGGGGTCGGTGGGCTGTTACCCCTGGTTCCCGGAGTGCCTCTGCCCTATGCTTATGGGGGCTCTTTCCGGGGGCTTCCTCTGCAGTCTTCTGGGTGGATGCGTGGTTGCCCCTGCGGTGGGCTGCCTGGGTTCTGTGCTCTGTGGGGGCTGCTGGTGGCCTGGGTCTTGTGGCCCTCTCTGCCTGCTTCTGATTGCTTGGGGGGGGGGGGCTGTGGATTGTGGCCCTGTACGCTTATACACTCATAACTAAGCACGGTTATCATGTAGGTCCTGTGCCATGGGTGTTGCATGTTCTCACACACACACACACACATTCATTAGTCCAGTAGCATGGTCACTAAGCAGTTGATGTATTATCATGTCATCTCAGGTCATCTATATCCACAGCTGTGTTGTATGCGATTGCCGCTTCTTGTGCTTGTTTTTGTTTGTTTGTGTGTTTGTTTTTTCTCTGCTTGTCTGCTTTCAGGTGCTCCTGGTGGCGCTAAGGCTGGATTCCCCTCATAGGCCATGGATTGTTGTCTGTTTTGTTTTTTACAGGTGTAGCAGCTGGTTGTCTGGTTTTTGTTTCTATTTTTGTTCTGTTTCCTCTTCTTTCCTCTTCTTCTTTCCTTGTCCCCCGGTCCGGTTCAGTTCAGTTCATGTCATATATTGTAAACAGAAATAAATAAATGGGCATCAAGGGGAGCTTTACATTTATAAAACTTCCCTTGGCAAAACAAATCTGTTTGGCATCAAAGGTATTCAGACTACAATTCTTCTGACATAATGCTGAACAGGACAAGGGGAAAAAAAAGTAAAGAAGACAGTTCTGCCGAAAGCCAGGGATAGACCTGTTCTAAGTTCTATACTTTTTAAAAGGGGCGTGTTTATCAACTATGGAATTAGAAGATTTACAAAAATGGTCAAGTGCTAGATCTTCATCTGGGATTTTAACAGTGTCATATAACTATTCAACAGATCAGTTAAAAAAAAGCCTGCTCATGGAGATGTTTCAGGATCTGGATACCAAGCGTGGACCTAATGTTTTCATTTTTGCAATTCTGATACAGGCTATTGAGCAGTGATAACTAACACCAAGTTCAGATACTGCGGATTTTCTACCTTTGATATGTTAAGATTAAGCCAATCCGGGACAACCTTGAAGGATCTCTTTGGTTTTGTAGGATCAGTAATTACCTGAGAAAGGTTGATATTGGTACACACCTTTTTTAAATGATCAGAGGCAGAGTTCAACTTGTTTAAATTAAAATTGCCACACAGAGATTGGGTTTAGGCCACATGCACACAGAATGACATCAACAAATATAAGAAATATTAAACATTTACACATAGATTTTTGAATACATGTAGAGGAATGATACTTTGAAATGTGCTCATTGCGGAGTTATGATCAGTTGAGTAATGAAGGTTGAACTATTCTAGGAAAGAGGTTCTATTCCCAGCATCATGATGGACACTCCTGATATAGAAGGTTTCGCTAACGCATTGGAATTGTTTTACTATTTTCATATGCATGTGCAATGAAGAATTGCTTGCTGCTGATAAATGCAAAGAAGAACAGCTTACACATAGATGCTCACATATAGGCTGCTGAATGCAATGAAGACCTGCTTATCAAGTAAAGTTCAATGTCAATGTGTAATATTCAATTAGGATTTGCAAAACAGTGAAGTTAAACAATGAATGGGTCCATAGTCGGTATGAGAAGACTACAGGAATATTTACCTGGGTGTACGTTCAAACAGAGATGAGAAAATTGCGATAAATAATTGTTTGTTTGTTTGTTAGTATGTATAGGAATGTTATGTGTATAAACTGTGTTGAGTTATAGTTACTCAGTAGTGTCTCAGTGAAACAACCGACGGGGGAAGCCTTGCGGTGACAACAAAAGCAGTGTTTTACTGATCAGTCAAGTTGCTCCAGTGTACTCCATACAAACTGGTTGGCTACTGAAGGGATAGAAAATGGGGAATACTTGTTTTAAAGCAAACAAGCTATTCAAACCTTCTTGTAGCCGAAAACCTCCGCTCCCTCTTTTGATTATACATTGTTGGGCATTCGCACCTTATTTACAAACTATAGTCAGACATTCACACCTTGCAGCTGAGCCACCTCAGCTCCCTGTTTTGATAGTGTTTGTTCGGGCATTCGAACCTATTCTTACCCCCTTTTTACAAACAATGCTCGGAGATTCACACCTACTCACAGCCGAACAACTCCGCTCCCGCATTTGATGATGTCTTGTCCGGCATTCTAGTCTCTTCTAACACATTTTTCAGCAATTATGGTTGGACATTCACACCTACTCACAGCCGAACACTTCCGCTCCCGCATTTGATGGTGTATAGCCGGGCATTCTCACCCTTTCTCATCAGCTTTTTGCAAATTATGATCTGACATTCGCACCTACTTGCAGTTAAACAGCTCTGCTCCCGCTTTTGATTATGTTTGGTTGGATATTCAAACCTTTTCTTAACTGCTTTTTACAAACTTTGGTCGGACGTTCACACCTTCTTGCAGCCGAACACATCCACTTCCACTTTTGATGGTATATATTCGGGCATTCGAACCTTTTCTTACCCGCTTTTTACAAACCGTGGTCGGACTTTCACACCTTCTTGTAGCCAAACAACTCCGCTCCCCCTATTGATTGTGTACAGTCGGGTATTTTAACCTTTTCTTACCCGTTTTTTACCAACTATGGTCGGACATTTACACCTTCTTACAGCGGAACACCTCCGCTCCCTCTTTTGATGGTCTATGTTCGGGCATTCGAACCTTTTCTTACCCGCTTTTTACAAACTATGGTCGGACATTCAAACTTTCTTGTAGCCGAACACATCCACTCCTGCTTTTGATGATGTATGGTTGGGCATTTTCACCTTTTCTTACCCATTTTTCAGTAATTATGGGTGGACATTCACACCTTCTTGCAGCTGAACAACTCCTCTCCCGCTTATGATCATGTGCGGTTTGATATTCGAAAATTTTCTTTCATGTTTTAAAGCAATTATTGATGGACATTCAAATCTTCTTGTAGCCGAACACATCCACTCCTGCTTTTGATGATGTATGGTAACCTTTTCTTACCCGCTTTTTACAAACTATGGTCGGACATTCAAACCTTCTTGTAGCCAAAACCCTCCGCTCCCTCTTTTGATCATACATTGTCGGGCATTCGCACCTTATCTTACCCGCTTTTTACAAACTATAGTCAGACATTCACACCTTGCAGCTGAACCACCTCCGCTCCCTGTTTTGATCATGTATGGTCTGGCAATACTACCTTTTCTTACCCGTTTGTGAGTAATTAATCCCAAAATATTGAGCATAAAATAAGTCTTTATGCTGATGATGTATTACTTTTCCTTCAGAACTCACAGACGTCTCTCAGTCACACGATCACACTCATAAATAAATTCTCAGCACTTTCTGACTACTCTATCAACTGGTCTAAGACCACAGTTCTGCCCATTAACTGTAGGGTCCATAATATACCTGCGATCACTTTACAGTCAGGAAATATTAGATATTTAGGCATAAACATTTCCTCCAGGCTCTCAGAGCTAACAAAGCTAAATTATGTGCAATTATTAAAGACAGTAGAGGACGATCTCTCGTTGGAAGTCCTTACCTATATCACTTATGGGGAGAGTTACATCCATTAAAATGATGATACTACCAAAAGTTAACTATTTGTTCTCAATGATCCCCATAAAACCATCTGCTACTTGGTTTAAGTCACTAGATTCATGCATCTCCAAATTTCTGTGGAAAAACAAACCACCACGTATTAGTTTAAAAACCCTACAGAAGACCAAGGACAGTGGTGGATTAGATTTACCTCATTTTCAGCACTATTCCTTAGACAATAGGTTACAATATATATCAAAATGGTTTAAACCTTGTTGTTGTCACAGTTCCCAGAGACGTTGTAATCGTTGAGGATTCTATATTCACCCCCTCATTAGAGGCACGTAATGCAGATTGATGACACTGAATCTTCTTCTCTGTTCATTGCTGGCATCATTCCCAGCATCGTAAGTGTTCGTGGCATTGTTAGCCTCTTCTTCTGGATCTTGATATCGAGAATCCTTTTGTATTTCTGGTTTGTCAGTCCTCTGTCTTCGTTCACCGGAGTCTTTGTCTTTTTGTCCTTGAGTTTGGTGATTTTTTCTTCTTTTGATGCCTTGACACAATGTGACAGGTGATACCACGTGGGAGATCCTGTAACTTGGATTGCTGTCCCTGTGCTGCGAAATGGCTGTGCTGCTCAAATGGTCTCTCCTTCATCATGGTTACATGCTGCCATTCCGACATCTCGCCATTCCGACATGGGTCTCCAATTGTCGGAATGGCGACACTTAATTTTTTATCAAACGTCCCACCATTCCGACACTTTTTTCCTCCTATGGTCGGAATGGCGGTATGTTTTTTGTTTTTTTTAACATACCGCCATTCCGACAGTTCCTTTTAATAGCCTATTTTTTACCCAAAACATTTTGCACTAATGATATGCCGGCGCAAATACGCCCTAAAGTTTGGCGCACAAGCTTTGCACATGCAGAGGCCACAGCCTCGCAAACAAACTTTAATAATCTATTATCAAAATCCCCTGAATTTCAAATATAAAAATACAGATATTAATGTAACTCTGGCGAGACTGAAACTGATTAAGCAGAAATACAGTGTCAGTGAGCTGTCACAGCAGCCAGCTGGAGCGGAGCTCTCCACAGAGCCCATGCGTCTTTTGCACGCTGTCATCATATGCAAAAGTAATAATTGCAATTACAGATATCACGGCTACTGCACAGGACACAGTTGCGAGCACTCTGCCTTGCCTTGCCAATAGGAGAAGATAGAAATGACAGCATAGAACGTATAAAACACAACAAAATGCAGTAAAAACGTTTATTCATGTTATTCACGTGATTTATGAGTACTCACTCCAATTTTGGGAAGCGCGGATGGGTTTTGCGCATTTGGCACAAACACACAGCCGCAACGGTTGTAGCTTTATACAGCCTGTTGATATCTTAAGGACCTAACTGGTCACACCTGGGACTAAATGTCATGTAGAGATTGTTTTTACATGACATTACAGCTGAACATATAGCTTTCATCCACAAACCAACGTGGGAGAGCCCGAAGACGCATGTGCCAGACGCACATAGGCATGCGTAAAACCAATTTTGACCACTTCATACTGTTTATTTGCTTTCTTTTAGTTAACTTTCGTTTCTTTTGGATTCTTGTGCGTGTTATGGAGCCGTTTTGGTCCATGTTTGTAAGCCTTTTTTTCCTGGATTAAATTTTCGGAAGTTGAAACAAGTGGCATTGGAGTGTGTGATTGAAAACCACCGCGGACTGCTTCTCCTCCTCCAGTTGCCGAGACTTTGTGTTTTTAATAACGCTTGTCTATAAACATGTTAAACATATAAATTGCATGAACAGAAAGAAGGGACTCACCTGTTGAGTAACACACATTTCCTTATACGGAAAGCCTTGTCGGAATGGTGGGACATTTGAACGTCAGAATAGCGGGATGTCGCAATGGTGGGATGTCGGAATGGTGGGACGTTTGCATGTCGGAATGGTGGTATGTCGGAATGGTGGTATGTCGGAATGGTGGGATGTCGGAATAGCGGGATGTCGGAATGGCGGGATTTCGGAATGGGTGTTGCCACCCCCTTCATCATATACACAGTTTTTTATACATCACCTTCCACCATGAAGCGTTGTCCCTTTCAGTGTTGCTATTTCTTCTACTGCAAAATACAATGTTGTTCTTTGTTGAAGTCAATCTACACATTGATAAATATGAAGGACAAAGCAGTTTTAACATAGTTTGAGTAAAGGAATTCATTTTATACATAAAATCCCAAATCATGCAGAACGTATGAAAATAAGCTTATTCTCGGATTCCTGATCCTTCAGTGTTGCTCTTTCTACTACTGCAAAATACAATGTTGTTCTTTGTTGAAGTAAATCTAGACATTGATAAATATGAAGGACAAAGCAGTTTTCACTTGGTTTGAGTGAAGGAATTCATTTTATACATAAAATCCCAAATCATTCAAAACGTATGAAAAGAAGCTCATTCTCGGATTCCTGATCCTTCAGTGTTGCTTTTTCTTCTACTGCAAAATACAATGTTGTTCTTTGTTGAAGTCGATCTAGACATTGATAAATATGAAGGACAAAGCAGTTTTAACTTGGTTTGAGTGAAGGAATTCATTTTATACATAAAATCCCAAATCATGCAGAACGTATGAAAATAAGCTTATTCTCGGATTACTGATCCTTCAGTGTTGCTCTTTCTTCTACTGCAAAATCCAGTGTTGTTCTTTGTTGAAGTCAATCTAGACATTGATAAATATGAAGGACAAAGCAGTTTTAACATAGTTTGAGTTAAGGCATTCATTTATAGTAAAATCAATAATCGTGCAGAACTCATGAAAATAAGCTTATTCTCGGATTCCTAAAACTTTTGATTTGCTCTTTCTTTACTGCAAAGTACAATGTTGTTCTTTGTTGAAGTCGATCTAGACATTGATAAATATGAAGGACAAAGCAGTTTTCACTTGGTTTGAGTGAAGGATTTGCAGCTGAAAACCTCCCGCTCCCGCTTTTGATTGTGTATAGTCGGGCTTTCGAGCCTTTTCTTACCCGGTTTTTAGAAATTATGGTTGGACATTCAGACCTTGCAGCCGAAGACCTCCACTCCCTCTTTTGATCATACATTGTCGGGCATTCGCACCTTGTCTTACCCGCTTTTTACAAACTATAGTCAGACATTCACACCTTGCAGCTGAACCACCTCAGCTCCCTGTTTTGATCATGTATGGTCTGGCAATACTCCATTTTCTTACCCGTTTGTGAGTAATTATGGCTGGACATTCACACCTACTTGCAGTCAAACAGCTCTGCTCCCGTTTTTGATGGTATATATTTGGGCATTCGAACCTTTTCTTAACTGCTTTTTGCAAACTTTGGTCGGACGTTCACACCTTCTTGCAGCCGAACACCTCCACTTCCGCTTTTGATGGTATATATTCGGGCATTCGAACCTTTTCTTAGCAGCTTTTTACAAACCATGGTTGAACTTTCACACCTTCTTGTAGCCGAACAACTCCGCTCCCGCTATTGATTGTGTACAGTCAGGTATTTTAACCTTTTCTTACCCGCTTTTTACCAACTATGGTCGGACATTCACACCGTCTTACAGCGGAACACCTCCGCTCCCTCTTTTGATGGTGTATGTTTGGGCATTCGAACCTTTTCTTACCCGCTTTTTACAAACTATGCTCGGACATTCAAACCTTGTAGCCGAACACATCCACTCCTGCTTTTGATGATGTATGGTTGGGCATTCAAACCTACTTGTTGCCCGCTTTTCATTAATTTTGGGTGGACATTCACACCTTGTCACAGCCAAACAACTCCGCTCCCTGTTTTGATCATGTATGGTTGGACATTCGCACCTTTTCTCACCCGCTTTTTGCCAACTATGGTCGGCTGTTCACAGCTTCCTCTCCACCATACTTGTATGGTGGGATAGTCACACCCACTTGCATCCGAGATTCTAGACTTTGTCTGAGAGCTTCATTGTAGATGGTAGGACTTTCGCAGTATCCTTGGCACAGACGTGTGAATGTGTAGCCTCGCCCATTGAAGTTGAATGCAAACCAGAATTGGCTGTCTGGGTGGATTGGAACACTGAAGAAGGCGTTCGAAAGGTCCACCACTGAAAAGAATTTTGCATTGTTTGGAACCTGAGACAAGATGGTGTAAGGGTTTGGAACATGTGGGGCTCTGGGTTGGACTGCTGCATTAACTGCTTGCAGATCCTGAACGAAACGCCATTCTGTTGGTTGGCCTTTATCTCGGATCTTCTTGACAGGAAACAAAGGTGTGCGTACCGGCGAATCGTTACATGGAACAATTACTCCTGTTGTCTTAAGAGACTCAAAGACTGGTGTGATGCCATCTATGGCTTCTTGTTTAAGTGGATATTGAGCCTTGCAAGGTCTAAAGTCAGATTTTGGAGTGATGATAACAGGTTCACAATCTTTGATGAGGCCTACATCATATTTGCCGACAGCCCAAAGTGTCTTAGGAACGTCTTGTAGGGCTGCGATATGTGTGGATTGATCTTCGGACAAGCAAGAAAAAGTTTTGGAAGTACTTCTGGGTATCAGCTGGATTGTTCTTTCTGCGTGCACAACAGATGTCAACCTTCTTGAGTAGCACTGCAGTGTAGGTGAAAAAAGGACAGATCGATCAGATGTTTCTTGCCAATCGGCTGCACGCTTACATGACTCCACAAATTGGCCCAAATCTTCCCAATTATCTGATGTGTGTTTTGCGAGAGGGATGTGTGGGACCGAGTCCATGTTGTACATGTTACATTGAGCTGGTGTGAGAGAGACTGACACAGCGCATTTATGTTCTGTCCAAAAAATGTGTGTCAGTGTTAGTTTGTCAAACCTCTCCCTTAACCAGCTTTCCTCGTATGATTCGTCAGATTCTGGTGACAGATGGGAGGTACACTGCAGGTCTTCTTTGGCCATGAAGTCTGTTGAAATTGTGTTTTTTGCTGAAACAAACTCAGGAAAGGTTGTTAGTGGTTGCAGTTGCCATTGATATGCATATGTCATGTTTGGGGAGTGGTGGACAAAGGTGTGCGAAGCATTTGGTGTCAGGTCAGATAGCCTGAGGACTCTGACACCTTCTGGGGTGGAGATTAGACAAAGGCCTAATTTGCACATCAAGTCCCTGCCCATCAGGTTAATAGGACAGACTTCAGAGAGCAAGAATGCGTGTTGGAAACTTGAATGTGACTCATCTACACATTTAAGTGGGACGGTTATGTTCTCTCTAATTGTTTGACCTGATGAACCAATAGAATACACATTATTTCCACTTAGCTTTGGCTTTTTTGTGAATTCTGAAGTTTTTATCACTGAATGTGTGGCTCCTGAATCAACTAAGAATACAATGTTTTGTTCTGCGATGTTCAGTGTGTGTTCTGGAAATTTCTTAAAATGATCAGATGTATAATGAACATATGTTAGGACAATTATATGTGTGCTGTGAGAGCTCTCAATAGATTGTGAATCAGTGTGGTCACCATGTGTCTGTGAGTGTGGTGTGATACCTTCCTCTCCATCCACAAGTTGGTTGGGCTTCTCAGCAGGAATCCCTCCCCTTCTGGCAACCCCCAACCACCTTCAGTCCGACTTGTTTGCTAGTGCCGATGCGGTGTTTTTGTGACAGTCACGTTTCCAGTGTCCACGTTCCCCACAGAGGTAACAGATATCCCTCTGAGTTTTCCGTAGGCTGCTCTTGTTGTTGCCACGTCTTCTTTCTTTATCTTCATCCTGTTTCAGTTCATAATCTCGGACTGTGTTATACATGGTTATTGCTGCCATGTGCATCTCTTTTTGTGTTTTCTCTTCTTTGTCCCTTTTATTTAAGAGTATTTGGTCATGAGCATGTATGGCATGTCTGCGAAGCTCAGACAGGCGTGCATCATTCCAACCAATGCAGGATTTTTTTACAGCTGAGGCAATGTTTGGTTTTAGTCCACTTAAAAAACAATTGCAGAGATGAATTTACCACACATCTGGAGCGTTGCTTAACTCACCAGGTGGTTGAAGGCCACTGTGGATGTTGAATACCTCTGTCAGGCGGGTGAGATATTCATCAGGGTTTTCACCATCCTTTTGTTTGCAGGCGGTGATTTTCTCCATGTTAACTTTTACAGGGAAGGCTTGAGTAAATGCACGGCAGAGATGACAGACAGCGTCTCTGTACTGGGCATTAGACTCATCTTCCCAGGTGATGTGTTTGCAGCGGATGTCAGCATTTGATGGGAATTTTCCAGCTATCTTTTGCCAGTCTGTGGGTTTCATCTTGGTGATCAGGAGTCTCTTTAGTTCATTCATGGTGGGTTTAAATTCTTGGCAGAATGTGAGGAATTGTTCAGCAAACATTTTACCTGATGTTGTGGGGTTGGGTAAATGCTGAGCGGCTGCTGTGATGTCCTCAGAGGTCCAGGGACGAAAAACTAAAGTTGCACCTTGTGGTCCAGATACTTCAACCATGGGCATGTTGAAGGTTGTATCTTTATTGGGATGGCGTAGTCTATGTGCAATTGGAGAAGAGGGACTGTTTGATGAGTCTTGTGGTGGAGAAGACACTTCAGGATGAGCTGCTTGTAGTTGTGGCATGATGGGGTTATCGCCACTTATCGCCACAAATAAAGCTAACTGTTTCCATTGCTATAAACAGATAAATAGCGACATTTCGATTTCAGCTTCAAATGGCGAATAAAGCTAACTGTTTTGATTGCTAAAAACAGATAAATAGCGACATTTCGATTTCAGCTTCAAATGGCGAATAAAGCTAACTGTTTTGATTGCTAAAAACAGATAAATAGCTGGCCAACTGTGAAGACTATGAGAAATGAAATTGTTGTCTAATTAAAATCCAAATTTGAAAGAAAATGCAATAAGTCAATATTTCAACACTCACCAGACGAGTTTCACTGAACTCTGTTCTTGGAACCCCGGTGGCAGCGACTCAGGACGTGTTACCGGTTAGCCCTCCCGTCTCACAAATTAATCGAGGTTCGGAGGCTGGAAATGATCTTTTTCTCCAGGATGGCCTGTCGCTTTCCGTGCCTCGTCCTGAAGGGCTGCTCACGGGGTCCTGTCAACAACGCCAAACTGTTGTGGAAGTTTTTAATCGCTTCCTTCTTAATACTTCTGATGAGCAATGAAATAGAGAAACTTACTTTCTCTGCCGGCCGGCTAAGTTTTTATTCTTCGTTGCAAGGAAAAAGATCAGTCCACACCATTCAGCAGCAATGGTATGAAAAGATACAGACAAAAGAAATACAGAGTATTTATACCTGAAGATGGGGGGCTTTGTTCTTGAAGATGTGTAATCACATCTCCGGGGGGGGGGGGGGGGGGGGGGCAGGATGCAGTCTTGATGGTAATTAAGAAACAGGAGGTTAAAACAATTATCTTGTCTGAGTGTTAATTAAGAGGTAAATAGTTTAAAACAATTAGCGTGTCTGGGTGATACAAATGGTTAATGTGGATTGGAGAGTCTGTCAGTCCTGAGACATAAAATTTACCATCACAGTGCTGAACCACCTCAGCTCCCTTTTTTGATCATGTATGGTCTGGCAATACTAACTTTTCTTACCCGTTTGTGAGTAATTATGGCTGGACATTCACACCTACTTGCAGTCGAACAGCTCTGCTCCCGCTTTTGATTATGTTTGGTTGGATATTCGAACCTTTTCTTAACTTTTTTTTACAAACTTTGGTTGGACGATCACACCTTCTTGCAGCCGAACACCTCCGCTTCCGCTTTTGATGGTATATATTCGGGCATTCGAACCTTTTCTTACCAGCTTTTTACAAACCATGGTTGGACTTTCACACCTTCTTGTAGCCGAACAACTCCGCTCCCCCTATTGATTGTGTACAGTCGGGTATTTTAACCTTTTCTTACCCACTTTTTACCAACTATGGTCGGACATTCACACCTTCTTACAGCGGAACACCTCCGCTCCCTCTTTTGATGGTGTATGTTTGGGCATTCGAACCTTTTCTTACCCGCTTTTTACAAACTATGCTCGGACATTCAAACCTTCTTGTAGCCAAACACATCCACTCCTTCTTTTGATGATGTATGCTTGGGAATTCAAACCTTCTATTTGCCCGCTTTTCATTAATTTTGGGTGGATATTCACACCTTGTCACAGCCAAACACCTCCGCTCCCTGTTTTGATCATGTATGGTTGGACATTCGCACCTTGTCTCACCCGCTTTTTGCAAACTATGGTCGGCTGTTTACAGCTTCCTCTCCACCATACTTGTATGGTGGGATGTTCACACCCAGTTGCATCCGAAGACCTCCGCCCCCACTTTTGTTGATATTTAGTTGGTCATTCGCAGCTTACCCGCTTTTGGCAAACTATGGCCTTCTTGCAGCCAAACACCTCTGATCTCGCTTTTGATAATGTAAGGTTGGGCATTCAGACCTTGCTTCACCTGCTTTTCACCAAATATAGTCGGACATTCACACCTTCTTGCAGCCGAACACTTCCGCTCCACCTTTTAGTGTTCTATCACACCTTTTTTTCACCGAATTTTATAGATTATGGTTGGAAATTCTCAACCACTCTCATCCGAAGACCTCTCCTCCCGCTTTTGTTAATATATTTGAACTTTAGTCGGACATTCACACCTTCTTGCAGCTGAACCACCTCCGCTCCCTGTTTTGATCATGTATGGTCTGGCAATACTACCTTTTCTTACCCGTTTGTGAGTAATTATGGCTGGACATTCACACCTACTTGCAGCCGAACACCACCTCTCTCGCTTTTGATGATGTATGGACCGGCATTCTTACCTTTTCTAAGACATTTTTCAGAAATTACGGTCGGAGATTCACACTTACTCACAGCCGAACAACTCCGCTCCCGCATTTGATGGTGTGCAGTCGGACATTCTCACCCTTTCTCATCAGCTTTTTGCAAATTATGATCTGACATTCACACCTACTTGCAGTCGAAAAGCTATGCTCCCGCTTTTGATTATGTTTGGTTGGATATTCAAACCTTTTCTTAACTGCTTTTTACAAACTTTGGTTGGACGTTCACACCTTCTTGTAGCCGAACACATCCACTCCTGCTTTTGATGATGTATGGTTGGGCATTCGCACCTTTTTTTTACCCATTTGTCAGGAATAATGGGTGGACATTCACACCTTCTTGCAGCTGAACACCTCCTCTCCCACTTATGATCATGTGCGGTTTTATTTTCGAAAATTTTCTTTCATGTTTTCTAGCAATTATTGATGGACATTTAGACCTTCTTGCAGCTGAACACCTCGGCTCCTGCTTTTGATCATACCTTGTCAGGCATTCGCACCATGTCTTACCCGCTTTTTACAAACTTTAGTCGAACATTTACACCTTTTTGCAGCCGAACACCACCTCTCTCGCTTTTGATGATGTATGGTCCGGCATTCTTTCCTTTTCTAACACATTTTTCAGCAATTATGGTCGGACATTCACACCTACTCAGAGCCGAACACCTCCGCTCCCGCATTTGATGGTGTATAGTCGGGCATTCTCACCCTTTCTCATCAGCTTTTTGCAAATTATGATCTGACATTCACACCTGCTTTTGATAATGTATGGTTGGGCATTCGCACCTTTTTTTACCCATTTTTCAGGAATTATGGGTGGACATTAACACCTTCTTGCAGCTGAACACCTCCTCTCCTTCTTATGATCATGTGCGGATGATATTCGAAAATTTTCTTTCATGTTTTAAAGCAATTATTGATGGACATTCAGACCTTCTTGCAGCTGAACCACTCTGCTCCCGCTTTTGATGGTGTATAGTCGAGCTTTCGAGCCTTTCCTTCCCGGTTTTTACAAATTATGGTTGGACATTCAGACCTTCTTGCAGCCGAACACCTCCGCTCCCTCTTTTGATCATACATTGTCGGGCATTAGCACCTTTTCTTACCCGCTTTTTACAAACCATAGTCGGACTTTCACATCTTTTAGTAGCCGAACAACTCCGCTCCCGCTATTGATTGTGTACAGTCGGGTATTTTAACCTTTTCTTACCCGCTTTTTACCAACTATGGTCGGACATTCACACCTTCTTACAGCGGAACACCTCCGCTCCCTCTTTTGATGGTGTATGTTCGGGCATTCAAACCTTTTCTTACCCGCTTTTTACAAACTATGGTCGGACATTCAAACCTTCTTGAAGCCGAACACATCCACTCCTGCTTTTGATTATGTATAGTTGTGCATTCGCACCTTTTCTTACCCATTTTTCAGTAATTATGGGTGTACATTCACACCTTCTTGCAGCCGAACACCTCCGCTCCCTCTTTTGATCATACATTTTCGGGCATTCGCACCTTTTCTTACCCGCTTTTTACAAACCATGGTTGGACTTTCACACCTTTTAGTAGCCGAACAACTCCGCACCCGCTACTGATTGTGTACAGTCGGGTATTTTAACCTTTTCTTACCCGTTTTTTACCAACTATGGTCGGACATTCACACCTTCTTACAGCGGAACACCTCTGCTCCCTCCTTTGATGGTGTATGTTCGGGCATTCGAACCTTTTCTTACCCGCTTTTTACAAACTATGGTCAGACGTTCAAACCTTCTTGTAGCCGAACATATCCACTCCTGCTTTTGATGATGTATGGTTGGGCATTCGAACCTACTTGTTGCCCGCTTTTCATTAATTATGCGTGGACATTCACACCTTGTCTCAGCCAAACACCTCCGCTCCCTGTTTTGATCATGTATGGTTTGACATTCGCACCTTTGCTTACCCTCTTTTTATACTGATTGCTCAAGATTAAGCTGTTCTTTCTCAAACTACAAAATTTTTTTAATTGTTGAAACTTGATTTGAAGTGGATAAATAAGGAAGACAAACAGTTTTAAGTCAGGCTGATAGCAATTAATTTTATAGCAAAATCTGTATTTCGTCATTTGTCGAGAGATGCTTATTGCTGAAGAAGTTCTTTCTCATTCTAGAAAGTACAACGTTGTTTATCATTGAAACTTGATTAGACATGAATAAATATGAAGGACAAAGCAGTCTTAACTTGGTTTGAGTTAAGGAATTCGTTTTAAAGGAGAATCCGAATTCGTGCATAACTCGTAAAATAGAGCTTATTTTCGGATTCCTGAAGAATGAGTCTGGTTCTTTCTCATAATACAAAGTTTGTTGTTTATTGTTGAAACTTCATCAGACCGTTAGATATAGTCGGACTCACCTCGACGCACGGCTTGGGATCTGGAACCAGTACTCTTGAGAGGGGTTGGACTCTCTTCCACTCTGGAGTTGCCCGTGGTGAGAGGCGCAGAGCAGGTGTGGGCATACTTATTGCCCCCCGGCTGTGTGCCAGTACATTGGGGTTTACCCCAGTACCCTTTTTGGAGTCTCTGGGGGAGGCACTGGAGAATGCTCCTACCGGAGACTCCCTCATTCTGCTGGGGGACTTCAATGCTCACGTGGGCAATGACAGTGAGACCTGGAGGGGTGTGATTGGGAGGAACGGCCCCCCCGATCTGAATCAGAGTGGTGTTATGTTGTTGGACTTCTGTGCCAGTCATAGACTGTCCATAACGAACACCATGTTCAGGCATAAGGGTGTCCATATGTGCACTTGGCACCAGGACACCCTTGGCCGCAGTTCGATGATCGACTTTGTGGTTGTATCATCGGACTTGCGGCCGTATGTCCTGGACACTCGGGTGAAGAGAGGGGCGGAGCTGTCAACTGATCACCACCTGGTGGTGAGTTGGCTCCGCTGGTGGGGGAGGATGCCGATCAGACCTGGCAGGCCCAAACGTATTGTGAGGGTCTGCTGGGCGCGTTTGTCAGAATCCCCCGTCAGAAGGAGCTTTAACTTCCACCTCCGGCAGAGTTTCAACCATATTTGAGGTGGGGGACATTGAGTCCGAATGGGCCATGTTCCTAGACTCCATTGCCGAGGCAGCTGGTCGGAGTTGTGGCCGTAAGGTGGTCGGTGCCTGTCGTGGCGGCAACCCTCGAACCTGCTGGTGGACACCAGTGGTGAGGGAAGCCGTCAAGCTGAGTTCGGTGAGACCATGGAGAACGATTTCCGGACGGCCTCGAAAAGATTCTGGTCCACCATCCGGCGTCTCAGGGGGGGGGGGGGGGGGGAGTGGCTGACCTTTGCTGACCTCAACTAGGGATGTTGTGAGTTTCGGTGGGGGGAGTACTTCGAGGAACTCCTCAATCCTACCAACACGTGCTCGGAAGAGGCAGAGTCGGAGAGCTCGGAGACGGGGCCTCCCATTTCTGGGGCTGAGGTTGCCGAGGTGGTTAAAAAGCTCCTCGGTGGCAAGGCCCCGGGGGTGGATGAGGTCCGTCCTGAGTTTCTCAAGGCTCTGGATGTTGTAGGGCTGTCTTGGCTGACACGCCTCTGCAGTATCGCGTGGACATCGGGGACAGTGCCTCTGGACTGGCAGATTGGGGTGGTGGTCCCCCTCTTTAAAAAGGGGGACCGGAGGGTGTGTTCCAACTATAGGGGTATCACACTCCTCAGCCTCCCTGGTAAGGTCTATTCGGGGGTATTGGAGAGGAGGATCCGTCGGATAATCGAGCCTCGGATTCAGGAGATGCAGTGTGGCTTTCGTCCTGGCCGTGGAACAGTGGACCAGCTCTATACCCTCGGCAGGATCCTGGAGGGTGCATGGGAGTTCGCCCAACCAGTCTACATGTGTTTTGTGGACTTGGAGAAAGCGTTCGACCGTGTCCCTCGTGGAGTCCTGTGGGGGGTGCTCCGGGAATATGGAGTGCCGGACCCCTTGATAGGGGCCGTTCGGTCTCTGTATGACCGGTGCCAGAGTTTGGTCCGCATTGCCGGCAGTAAGTCGGATACGTTTCCGGTGAGAGTTGGACTCCGTCAGGGCTGCCCTTTGTCACCGATTCTGTTCCTAACTTTTATGGACAGAATTTCTAGGCGGAGCCAGGGCGTTGAGGGTGTCCCATTTGGCGACCTCAGAATCGGGTCTCTGCTTTTTGCAGATGATGTGGTTCTGTTAGCGTCGTCAGGCCGTGACCTTCAGCTCTCACTGGAGTGATTCGCAGCCGAGTGTGAAGCGGCTGGGATGAGAATCAGCACCTCCAAATCCGAGACTATGGTTCTCAGCCGGAAAAGGGTGGAATGCTCTCTCCGGGTCGGGAATGAGATCCTTCCCCAAGAGGAGGAGTTCAAGTATCTCGGGGTCTTGTTCACGAGTGACGGACGAATGGAGCGGGAGATTGACGGGCGGATCGGTGCGGCGCCTGCAGTGTTGCAGGCTCTGCACCGACCCGTCGTTGTGAAGAGGGAGCTGAGCCAGAAGGCGAAGCTCTCTACTTACTGGTCAATCTACGTTCCCATCCTCACCTATGGTCAGGAGTTGTGGGTAGTGACCGAAAGAACAAGATCGCGAATACAAGCGGCCGAAATGGGTTTCCTCCGCAGGGTGTCTGGGCTCTCCCTTAGAGATAGGGTGAGAAGCTCAGTCATCCGGGAGGGGCTCGGAGTAGAACCGCTGCTCCTCCGCATTGAGAGGAGTCAGGTGGCTCGGGCATCTGGTTAGGATGCCCCCTGGGCGCCTCCCTGGGGAGGTGTTCCGGGCACGTCGCACTGGGAGGAGACCCCGGGGGAGACCCAGGACACGTTGGAGAGACTATGTCTCTCGGCTGGCCTGGGAACGCCTCGGGGTCCCCCCGGAAGAGCTGGAGGAAGTGGCCGGGGACAGAGACGTCTGGGTTTCTCTGCTCAAGCTGCTGCCCCCGCGACCCGACCCCCGGATAAGCGGCAGATGATGGATGGATGGATGGATATATCCTCCACCAACCAGACTTACAACCCCCGACTAGGGTAGCAGAATTTCTAAGCATCTGTACCCCAAAACTACTATCAAAAATATATAAATTATTGTCTAAGATAGATGACACAATGTCTCTTCCATCCTCAAAATGGGAGGCAGATTTATCCATCAGTTCTGGTCATAGCTTCTAACCACAAATATGTTTGAACACCTTCATAAAGACTCGAAATCCTAATTTACCGCTCATACAATACAAAATCCTTCATAGAACACACTATACAGGACAAAGGATGTTCAGGATGGGTCTAACACACTCAAACATCTGCTCACATTGCACAGATAACACACCTGATGATTATGCACACGCTTTGTGGTTTTCTGCGCCTGTCCAGAAGTTCTGGCTTGAAGTCTGTGAGGACCTATCAACATGGCTAAAGTGTAGCATCCCTGCATGCCCCACACTGTGCATACTGGGTGACTTAGACAACATCAACATGGAAATTAACTCAGCACACATGGTTGTCACAGTGTTATGTATCGCAAAGAAAACTATTCTCATGAACTGGAAAGCGAAGAACAATCTGTGTATTAACCAGTTTAGAAATTTTCTTTTAGATTATATTAGCATGGAAACAATGTTTGCCTCCTCAAAACATCAATTGGCTGAATTTCATTCTCTCTGGTCCCCTCTGATTAGTTTTATCACATAGTGGTGGTGGTGGGTTGCTGGGTGATGGTGGGTCTCAGGCCCGGGCTGCTGCGACTGGTGTGACCGGGTGGTTTGTTTGTTTGTTTTTTTATGTTGTTTGTTTGTTTTTTGTAGAGGTCCTCCTGGGTGGGGTTGGGTTGAGTGGGGTGGGGCGGGATGGGTACCTTCTGGGGGTACAGTAGCTCCCGGAATATGGTGCTGTGTGTGTGTTCGGTGGGGTGTAGTGGATGGGGCCACGTAGGTGGTCCCCTTTGGTTGCACTCTGCAGTTCCCTGCCCCTGTTTTAATTACACCTTAGACATTACTACTTATCAAACACACTCACACACACACATTAGGTCTTGGGGGGTGGTTACACTGAGTGGCATCTGGTGGGCGGGGCTCTTTGGGTATGTAGGCTGCCCAGAGTGCCGCGCTCCCAGTTCTACAAGTTTGGCTGCCCCTCAATTTTAATTGCTCACTATTAGAAAATATTGAAGAGCCAGAAGGGTGAGGGGAGGGGTCTTCTTCGCACACCCCTGCTTCCTGGTGTCTGCTCGGGGCAGGAGGGGCCAGGAGGATTAATTAATTGTTCTGCTGGTTCGGGGTCTGTGGTGGCTGGGGGGTTGCTGGCCTCTTGGTGTGCCCGCTGCACTACACCCCAGCAGAGTCGAGGGAGGTAGGATGTGTGGAAGTGTGGATGTATGGGACGTGAAAGTGTGTGTGGTAATGATTGGGCCTGGATCTGGGACTTGCTGTCGCCTGGCCTGCCTGTGTTTCTCCCGATGGGGCATCAGCGTTGCCTCTCCCCACTGCTCGCGACTTCACCCACCTGTGGGCACGTCTTGACTCCCAGGGCACTTGGCCAGGGGCGCTGGGGCAGGCGCTGACCCACTTTGTGGCTGTCTGGGGCGCTTGGCCCTCCTGGGTATTGGGTGGGGCCTCTGCCGGGGGGTTTGGGGGCGCTCGGGCTCCTGGGGCCCAGGTCCCGGAGTGCCTCTGCCCTATGCTTATGGGGGCTCTTTCCGGGGGCTTCCTCTGCAGTCTTCTGGGTGGATGCGTCGTTGCCCCTGCGGTGGGCTGCCTGGGTTCTGTGCTCTGTGGGGGCTGCTGGTGGCCTGGGTCTTGTGGCCCTCTCTGCCTGTTTCTGATTGCTTGGGGGGGGGGCTGTGGATTGTGGCCCTGTACGCTTATACACTAATAACTAAGCACGGTTATCATGTAGGTCCTGTGACATGGGTGTTGCATGTTCTCACACACACACACACACACATTCATTAGTCCAGTAGCATGGTCACTAAGCAGTTGATGTATTATCATGTCGTCTCAGGTCATCTATATCCACAGCTGTGTTGTATGCGATTGCCGCTTCTTGTGCTTGTTTTTGTTTGTTTGTGTGTTTGTTTTTTCTCTGCTTGTCTGCTTTCAGGTGCTCCTGGTGGCGCTAAGGCTGGATTCCCCTCATAGGCCATGGATTGTTGTCTGTTTTGTTTTTTACAGGTGTAGCAGCTGGTTGTCTGGTTTTTGTTTCTATTTTTGTTCTGTTTCCTCTTCTTTCCTCTTCTTCTTTCCTTGTCCCCCGGTCCGGTTCAGTTCAGTTCATGTCATATATTGTAAACAGAAATAAATAAATGGGCATCAAGGGGAGCTTTACATTTATAAAACTTCCCTTGGCAAAACAAATCTGTTTGGCATCAAAGGTATTCAGATTACAATTCTTCTGACATAATGCTGAACAGGATAAGGGGAAAAAAAAGTAAAGAAGACAGTTCTGCCGAAAGCCAGGGATAGACCTGTTCTAAGTTCTATACTTTTTAAAAGGGGCGTGTTTATCAACTATGGAATTAGAAGATTTACAAAAATGGTCAAGTGCTAGATCTTCATCTGGGATTTTAACAGTGTCATATAACTATTCAACAGATCAGTTAAAAAAAAGCCTGCTCATGGAGATGTTTCAGGATCTGGATACCAAGCGTGGACCTAATGTTTTCATTTTTGCAATTCTGATACAGGCTATTGAGCAGTGATAACTAACACCAAGTTCAGATAATGCGGATTTTCTACCTTTGATATGTTAAGATTGAGCCAATCAGGGACAACATTGAAGGATCTCTTTGGTTTTGTAGGATCAGTAATTACCTGAGAAAGGTTGATATTGGTACACACCTTTTTTAAATGATCAGAGGCAGAGTTCAACTTGTTTAAATTAAAATTGCCACACAGAGATTGGGTTTAGGCCACATGCACACAGAATGACATCAACAAATATAAGAAATATTAAACATTTACACATAGATTTTTGAATACATGTAGAGGAATGATACTTTGAAATGTGCTCATTGCGGAGTTATGATCAGTTGAGTAATGAAGGTTGAACTATTCTAGGAAAGAGGTTCTATTCCCAGCATCATGATGGACACTCCTGATATAGAAGGTTTCGCTAACGCATTGGAATTGTTTTACTATTTTCATATGCATGTGCAATGAAGAATTGCTTGCTGCTGATAAATGCAAAGAAGAACAGCTTACACGTAGATGCTCACATATAGGCTGCTGAATGCAATGAAGACCTGCTTATCAAGTAAAGTTCAATGTCAATGTGTAATATTCAATTAGGATTTGCAAAACAGTGAAGTTAAACAATGAATGGGTCCATAGTCGGTATGAGAAGACTACAGGAATATTTACCTGGGTGTACGTTCAAACAGAGATGAGAAAATTGCGATAAATAATTGTTTGTTTGTTTGTTAGTATGTATAGGAATGTTATGTGTATAAACTGTGTTGAGTTATAGTTACTCAGTAGTGTCTCAGTGAAACAACCGACGGGGGAAGCCTTGCGGTGACAACAAAAGCAGTGTTTTACTGATCAGTCAAGTTGCTCCAGTGTACTCCATACAAACTGGTTGGCTACTGAAGGGATAGAAAATGGGGAATACTTGTTTTAAAGCAAACAAGGAATTAGATGGGAAAAATACATGTTTTAACGGGACCCAGACAATATTAAATACTCAGACAGATGGGAGAAGAAGTGTAGTTTTGTAGGAAATCACAAAATTATTACATAGAATTAGTGAAATCAATTGAAGAATGCCTTTCTGAAGAGCTGTTTACCACAGATGAGCAGCTTTGCGACCAAGCACATTGTAGATCGCTTTACTGCCAAAATGATCTAATTTAATGGATTGGTTTAGACATGCATAACAGCATTTTAAGAACAAAGAGAGAAACAAAAAGGGACAACGCTTCATGGTGGAAGGGGATGTATAAATAACTGTGTATATGATGAAGGGGGTGGCAACACCCATTCCGAAATCCCGCCATTCCGACATCCCGCTATTCCGACATCCCACCATTCCGACATACCACCATTCCGACATGCAAACGTCCCACCATTCCGACATCCCACCATTGCGACATCCCGCTATTCTGACGTTCAAATGTCCCACCATTCCGACAAGGCTTTCCGTATAAGGAAATGTGTGTTACTCAACAGGTGAGTCCCTTCTTTCTGTCTATGCAATTTATATGTTTAACACATGTTTATAGACAAGCGTTATTAAAAACACAAAGTCTCGGCAACTGGAGGAGGAGAAGCAGTCCGCAGTGGTTTTCAATCACACACTCCAATGCCACTTGTTTCAACTTCCGAAAATTTAATCCAGGAAAAAAAGGCTTACAAACATGGACCAAAACGGCTCCATAACACGCACAAGAATCCAAAAGAAACGAAAGTTAACTAAAAGAAAGCAAATAAACAGTATGAAGTGGTCAAAATTGGTTTTACGCATGCCTATGTGCGTCTGGCACATGCGTCTTCGGGCTCTCCCACGTTGGTTTGTGGATGAAAGCTATATGTTCAGCTGTAATGTCATGTAAAAACAATCTCTACATGACATTTACTCCCAGGTGTGACCAGTTAGGTCCTTAAGATATCAACAGGCTGTATAAAGCTACAACCGTTGCGGCTGTGTGTTTGTGCCAAATGCGCAAAGCCCATCCGCGCTTCCCAAAATTGGAGTGAGTACTCATAAATCACGTGAATAACATGAATAAACGTTTTTACTGAATTTTGTTGTGTTTTATACGTTCTATGCTGTCATTTCTCTCTTCTCCTATTGGCAAGGCAAGGCAGAGTGCTCGCAACTGTGTCCTGTGCAGTAGCCGTGATATCTGTAATTGCAATTATTACTTTTGCATATGATGACAGCGTGCAAAAGACGCATGGGCTCTGTGGAGAGCTCCGCTCCAGCTGGCTGCTGTGACAGCTCACTGACACTGTATTTCTGCTTAATCAGTTTCAGTCTCGCCAGAGTTACATTAATATCTGTATTTTTATATTTGAAATTCAGGGGATTTTGATAAAATATTATTAAAGTTTGTTTGCGAGGCTGTGGCCTCTGCATGTGCAAAGCTTGTGCGCCAAACTTTAGGGCGTATTTGCGCCGGCATATCATTAGTGCAAAATGTTTTGGGTAAAAAATAGGCTATTAAAAGGAACTGTCGGAATGTTAAAAAAAAACAAAAAACATACCGCCATTCCGACCATAGGAGGAAAAAAGTGTCGGAATGGTGGGACGTTTGATAAAAAATTAAGTGTCGCCATTCCGACAATTGGAGACCCATGTCGGAATGGTGAGATGTCGGAATGGCAGCATGTAACCATGATGAAGGAGAGACCATTTGAGCAGCACAGCCATTTCGCAGCACAGGGACAGCAGTCCAAGTTACAGGATCTCCCACGTGGTATCACCTGTCACATTGTGTCAAGGCATCAAAAGAAGAAAAAATCACCAAACTCAAGGACAAAAAGACAAAGACTCCGGTGAACGAAGACAGAGGACTGACAAACCAGAAATACAAAAGGATTCTCGATATCAAGATCCAGAAGAAGAGGCTAACAATGCCACGAACACTTACGATGCTGGGAATGATGCCAGCAATGAACAGAGAAGAAGATTCAGTGTCATCAATCTGCATTACGTGCCTCTAATGAGGGGGTGAATATAGAATCCTCAACGATTACAACGTCTCTGGGAACTGTGACAACAACAAGGTTTAAACCATTTTGATATATATTGTAACCTATTGTCTAAGGAATAGTGCTGAAAATGAGGTAAATCTAATCCACCACTGTCCTTGGTCTTCTGTAGGGTTATTAAACTAATACATGGTGGTTTGTTTTTCCACAGAAATTTGGAGATGCATGAATCTAGTGACTTAAACCAAGTAGCAGATGGTTTTATGGGGATCATTGAGAACAAATAGTTAACTTTTGGTAGTATCATCATTTTAATGGATGTAACTCTCCCCATAAGTGATATAGGTAAGGACTTCCAACGAGAGATCGTTCTCTACTGTCTTTAATAATTGCACATAATTTAGCTTTGTTAGCTCTGAGAGCCTGGAGGAAATGTTTATGCCTAAATATCTAATATTTCCTGACTGTAAAGTGATCGCAGGTATATTATGGACCCTACAGTTAATGGGCAGAACTGTGGTCTTAGACCAGTTGATAGAGTAGTCAGAAAGTGCTGAGGATTTATTTATGAGTGTGATCGTGTGACTGAGAGACGTCTGTGAGTTCTGAAGGAAAAGTAATACATCATCAGCATAAAGACTTATTTTATGCTCAATATTTTGGGATTAATTACTCACAAACGGGTAAGAAAAGGTAGTATTGCCAGACCATACATGATCAAAACAGGGAGCGGAGGTGGTTCAGCTGCAAGGTGTGAATGTCTGACTATAGTTTGTAAAAAGTGGGTAAGATAAGGTGCGAATGCCCGACAATGTATGATCAAAAGAGGGAGCGGAGGTTTTCGGCTGCAAGAAGGTCTGAATGTGCACCCAAAATTCCTGAAAAATGGGTAAAAAAAGGGTGCGAATGCCAAACCATACATCATCAAAAGCAGGAGTGGATGTGTTCGGCTACAAGAAGATTTTAATGTCCATCAATAATTGCTTTAAAACATGAAAGAAAATTTTCGAATATCAAACCGCACATGATCATAAGCGGGAGAGGAGTTGTTCAACTGCAAGAAGGTGTGAATGTCCACCCATAATTACTGAAAATGGGTAAGAAAAGGTGAAAATGCCCAACCATACATCATCAAAAGCAGGAGTGGATGTGTTCGGCTACAAGAAGGTTTGAATGTCCGTCCATAGTTTGTAAAAAGCGGGTAAGAAAAGGTTCGAATGCCCGAACATAGACCATCAAAAGAGGGAGCGGAGGTGTTCCGCTGTAAGAAGGTGTAAATGTCCGACCATAGTTGGTAAAAAGCGGGTAAGAAAAGGTTAAAATACCCGACTGTACACAATCAATAGCGGGAGCGGAGTTGTTTGGCTACAAGAAGGTGTGAAAGTCCGACCACGGTTTGTAAAAAGCGGGTAAGAAAAGGTTCGAATGCCCGAATATATACCATCAAAAGTGGAAGTGGATGTGTTCGGCTGCAAGAAGGTGTGAACGTCCGACCAAAGTTTGTAAAAAGCAGTTAAGAAAAGGTTCGAATATCCAACCAAACATAATCAAAAGCGGGAGCAGAGCTGTTCGACTGCAAGTAGGTGTGAATGTCAGATCATAATTTGCAAAAAGCTGATGAGAAAGGGTGAGAATGCCCGGCTATACACCATCAAATGCGGGAGCGGAAGTGTTCGGCTGTGAGTAGGTGTGAATGTCCGACCATAATTGCTGAAAAATGTGTTAGAAGAGACTAGAATGCCGGACAATACATCATCAAATGCGGGAGCGGAGTTGTTCGGCTGTGAGTAGGTGTGAATCTCCGAGCATAGTTTGTAATAAGGGGGTAAGAATAGGTTCGAATGCCCGAACATACACTATCAAAACAGGGAGCTGAGGTGGCTCAGCTGCAAGGTGTGAATGTCTGACTATAGTTTGTAAATAAGGTGCGAATTCCCAACAATGTATAATCAAAAGAGGGAGCGGAGGTTTTCGGCTACAAGAAGGTTTGAATGTCCGACCAAAGTTTGTAAAAAGCAGTTAAGAAAAGGTTCGAATATCCAACCAAACATAATCAAAAGCGGGAGCAGAGCTGTTCGACTGCAAGTAGGTGTGAATGTCAGATCATAATTTGCAAAAAGCTGAGAAGAAAGGGTGAGAATGCCCGGCTATACACCATCAAATGCGGGAGCGGAGTTGTTCGGCTGTGAGTAGGTGTGAATCTCCGAGCATAGTTTGTAAAAAGGGGGTAAGAATAGGTTCGAATGCCCGAACATACACTATCAAAACAGGGAGCTGAGGTGGCTCAGCTGCAAGGTGTGAATGTCTGACTATAGTTTGTAAATAAGGTGCGAATGCCCAACAATGTATAATCAAAAGAGGGAGCGGAGGTTTTCGGCTACAAGAAGGTTTGAATGTCCGACCATAGTTTGTAAAAAGCGGGTAAGAAAAGGTTCAAGCGCCTGACTATACACCATCAAAAGCGGGAGCAGAGGTGTTCCGCTGTAAGACGGTGTGAATGTCCGACCATATTTGGTAAAAAGCGGGTAAGAAAAGGTTAAAATACCCGACTGTACACAATCAATAGCGGGAGAGGAGGTGTTCAGCTGCAAGGTGTGAATGTCCACCCATAATTACTGAAAAATGGGTAAGAAAAGGTGCGAATGCCCAACCATACATTATCAAAAGCAGGTGTGAATGTCAGATCATAATTTGCAAAAAGCTGATGAGAAAGGGTGAGAATGCCCGACTATACACCATCAAATGCGGGAGCGGAGTTGTTCGGCTGTGAGTAAGTGTGAATCTCCGACCATAATTGCTGAAAAATGTGTTAGAAAAGGTAAGAATGCCGGTCCATACATCATCAAAAGCGGGAGAGGTGGTGTTCGGCTGCAAGTAGGTGTGAATGTCCAGCCATAATTACTAACAAACGGGTAAGAAAAGGTAGTATTGCCAGACCATACATGATCAAAACAGGGAGCGGAGGTGGTTCAGCTGCAAGAAGGTGTGAATGTCCGACTAAAGTTCAAATATATTAACAAAAGCGGGAGGAGAGGTCTTCGGATGAGAGTGGTTGAGAATTTCCAACCATAATCTATAAAATGCGGTGAAAAAAAAGGTGTGATAGAACACTAAAAGGTGGAGCGGAAGTGTTCGGCTGCAAGAAGGTGTGAATGTCCGACTATATTTGGTGAAAAGCAGGTGAAGCAAGGTCTGAATGCCCAACCTTACATCATCAAAAGCGAGATCAGAGGTGTTTGGCTGCATGAAGGCCATAGTTTGCCAAAAGCGGGTAAGCTGCGAATGACCGACTAAATATCAACAAAAGGTCTTCGGATGCAAGTGGGTGTGAATATCCCACCATACAAGTATGGTGGAGAGGAAGCTGTGAACAGCCGACCATAGTTGGCAAAAAGCGGGTGAGAAAAGGTGCGAATGTCCAACCATACATGATCAAAACAGGGAGCGGAGGTGTTTGGCTGTGACAAGGTGTGAATGTCCACCCAAAATTAATGAAAAGCGGGCAACAAGTAGGTTTGAATGCCCAACCATACATCATCAAAAGCAGGAGTGGATGTGTTCGGCTACAAGGTTTGAATGTCCGAGCATAGTTTGTAAAAAGCGGGTAAGAAAAGGTTCGAATGCCCAAACATACACCATCAAAAGAGGGAGCGGAGGTGTTCCGCTGTAAGAAGGTGTGAATGTCCGACCATAGTTGGTAAAAAGCGGGTAAGAAAAGGTTAAAATACCCGACTGTACACAATCAATAGCGGGAGCAGAGTTGTTCGGCTACAAGAAGGTGTGAAAGTTCAACCATGGTTTGTAAAAAGCTGCTAAGAAAAGGTTCGAATGCCCGAATATATACCATCAAAAGCGGAAGTGGAGGTGTTCGGCTGCAAGAAGGTGTGAACGTCCGACCAAAGTTTGCAAAAAGCAGTTAAGAAAAGGTTCGAATGCCCAAATATATACCATCAAAAACGGGAGCAGAGCTGTTCGACTGCAAGTAGGTGTGAATGTCCAGCCATAATTACTCACAAACGGGTAAGAAAATGGAGTATTGCCAGACCATACATGATCAAAACAGGGAGCTGAGGTGGTTCAGCTGCAAGGTGTGAATGTCTGACTATAGTTTGTAAAAAGCGGGTAAGACAAGGTGCGAATGCCCAACAATGTATGATCAAAAGAGGGAGTGGAGGTCTTCGGCTGCAAGGTCTGAATGTCCAACCATAATTTCTAAAAACCGGGTAAGAAAAGGCTCGAAAGCCCGACTATACACAATCAAAAGCGGGAGCGGGAGGTTTTCAGCTGCAAATCCTTCACTCAAACCAAGTGAAAACTGCTTTGTCCTTCATATTTATCAATGTCTAGATCGACTTCAACAAAGAACAACATTGTACTTTGCAGTAAAGAAAGAGCAAATCAAAAGTTTTAGGAATCCGAGAATAAGCTTATTTTCATGAGTTCTGCACGATTATTGATTTTACTATAAATGAATGCCTTCACTCAAACTATGTTAAAACTGCTTTGTCCTTCATATTTATCAATGTCTAGATTGACTTCAACAAAGAACAACACTGGATTTTGCAGTAGAAGAAAGAGCAACACTGAAGGATCAGTAATCCGAGAATAAGCTTATTTTCATACGTTCTGCATGATTTGGGATTTTATGTATAAAATGAATTCCTTCACTCAAACCAAGTTAAAACTGCTTTGTCCTTCATATTTATCAATGTCTAGATCGACTTCAACAAAGAACAACATTGTATTTTGCAGTAGAAGAAAAAGCAACACTGAAGGATCAGGAATCCGAGAATAAGCTTCTTTTCATACGTTTTGAATGATTTGGGATTTTATGTATAAAATGAATTCCTTCACTCAAACCAAGTGAAAACTGCTTTGTCCTTCATATTTATCAATGTCTAGATTTACTTCAACAAAGAACAACATTGTATTTTGCAGTAGTAGAAAGAGCAACACTGAAGGATCAGGAATCCGAGAATAAGCTTATTTTCATACGTTCTGCATGATTTGGGATTTTATGTATAAAATGAATTCCTTTACTCAAACTATGTTAAAACTGCTTTGTCCTTCATATTTATCAATGTGTAGATTGACTTCAACAAAGAACAACATTGTATTTTGCAGTAGAAGAAATAGCAACACTGAAGGATCAGGAATCCGAAAACAAGCTTATTTTCATACGTTCTGCTTGATTTGGGATTTTGCTATAAAATTAATTCCTTCACTCAAACAAAGTGGAAACTGCTTTGTCCTTCATATTTATCAATGTCTATATAAATTTCAACAAAGAACAAGGCTGTATTTTTCATTATAGGAAAGAGCAACACTGGAGGATCAGGAATCCGAGAAAAAGCTTACTTTCATGAGTCCTGCACGATTTCGGATTTTCCTATAAAATGAATTGCTTTGCTCAAACCAAGTTAAAATTGCTTTGTCCTTCATAGTTATCCATGTCTAAAATGTATCAAGCATAAAGTTCCTCATATTACCCTGAATGAGAAAGAAGCATCCCTTTGGTTGAGCAATACGTTCCTTTTGCGGAGTTATGCATGATTTCGGATTTTGCTATAACATTCCTTCACACCTTTTTTTTCACCACATTTTATAGATTATGGTTGGAAATTCTCAACCACTCTAATCCGAAGACCTCTCCTCCCGCTTTTGTTAATATATTTGAACTTTAGTTGGACATTCACCCCTTTTTGCAGCTAAACCACCTCCGCTCCCTGTTTTGATCATGTATGGTCAACCAATACTACATTTTCTTACCCGTTTGTGAGTAATTATGGTCGGACATTCACACCTACTCAGAGCCGAACACCTCCGCTCCCGCATTTGATGGTGTATAGTCGGGCATTCTCACCCTTTCTCATCGCTTTTTGCAAATTATGATCTGACATTCACACCTGCTTTTGATAATGTATGGTTGGGCATTCACACCTTTTTTTACCCATTTTTCAGGAATTATGGGTGGACATTCACAACTTCTTGCAGCTGAACACCTCTCCTTCTTATGATCATGTGCGGATGATATTCGAAAATTTTCTTTCATGTTTTAAAGCAATTATTGATGGACATTCAGACCTTCTTGCAGCTGAACCACTCTGCTCCCGCTTTTGATGGTGTATAGTCGGGCTTTCGAGCCTTTCCTTCCCGGTTTTTACAAATTATGGTTGGACATTCAGACCTTCTTGCAGCCGAACACCTCCGCTCCCTCTTTTGATCATACATTGTCTGGCATTCGAACCTTTTCTTACCAGCTTTTTACAAACCATGTTTGGACTTTCACACCTTCTTGTAGCCGAACAACTCCGCTCCCGCTATTGATTGTGTACAGTCGGGTATTTTAACCTTTTCTTACCTGCTTTTTACCAACTATGGTCGGACATTCACACCGTCTTACAGCGGAACACCTCCGCTCCGCGCTTTTGATGGTGTATAGTCAGGCATTTGAACCTTTTCTTACCCGCTTTTTACAAACTATGGTCGGACATTCAAACCTTCTTGTAGCCGAAAACCTCTGCTCTCTCTTTTGATTATGCAATGTTGGGCATTCGCACCTTATCTTACCCGCCTTTTACAAACTATAGTCAGACATTCACACCTTGCAGCTGAACAACCTCAGCTCCCTGTTTTGATCATGTATGGTCTGGCAATACTACCTTTTCTTACCCGTTTGTGAGTAATTATGGCTGGACATTCACACCTACTTGCAGTCGAAAAGCTCTGCTCCCGCTTTTGATTATGTTTGGTTGGATATTCGAAACTTTTCTTAACTGCTTTTTACAAACTTTGGTCGGACGTTCACACCTTCTTGCAGCCGAACACCTCCGCTTCCGCTTTTGATGGTATATATTCGGGCATTCGAACCTGTTCTTAGCAGCTTTTTACAAACCATGGTTGAACTTTCACACCTTCTTGTAGCCGAACAACTCCGCTCCCGCTATTGATTGTGTACAGTCAGGTATTTTAACCTTTTCTTACCCGCTTTTTACCAACTATGGTCGGACATTCACAACGTCTTACAGCGGAACACCTCCTCTCCCGCTTTTGATGGTGTATAGTCAGGCATTTGAACCTTTTCTTACCCGCTTTTTACAAACTATGGTCGGACATTCAAACCTTCTTGTAGCCGAAAACCTCCGCTCCCTCTTTTGATCATACATTGTCGGGCATTCGCACCTTTTCTTACCCGTTTTTTACAAACCATGGTCGGACATTCACACATTCTTGTAGCCAAACACATCCGCTCCCACTATTGATTGTGTACAGTCGGGTATTTTAACCTTTTCTTACCCGTTTTTTACCAACTATGGTCGGACATTCACACCTTCTTACAGCGGAACACCTCCGCTCCCTCTTTTGATAGTGTATGTTCGGGCATTCGAATCTATTCTTACCCCCTTTTTAAAAAATATGCTCGGAGATTCACACCTACTCACAGCCGAACAACTCCGCTCCCGCATTTGATGGTGTATAGTCGGGCATTCTCACCCTTTCTCATCAGCTTTTTGCAAATTATGATCTGACATTCACACCTACTTGCAGTCGAAATGCTCTGCTCCCGCTTTTGATTATGTTTGGTTGGATATTCGAAACTTTTCTTTACTGCTTTTTACAAACTTTGGTAGGACGTTCAAACTTTCAAGCAGCCGAACACCTCCGCTTTTGATGTTGTATATTCGGGCATACAAACCTTTTCTTACCCACTTTTTACAAACCATGGTCAGACTTTCACTCTTTGTTGCTGAACAACTCCTTTCCCTCTTTTGATTGTGTACAGTCGGGTATTTTCACCTTTTCTTACCTGCTTTTTACAAACTTTGGTCGGACATTCAAACCTTCTTGTAGCCGAACACATCCACTCCTGCTTTTGATGATGTATGGTTGGGCATTCGCACCTTTTCTTACCCATTTTTCAGTAATTATTGGTGGACATTCAGACCTTCTTGCAGCTGAACACCTCTGCTCCCTCTTTTGATCATACATTGTCAGGCATTCGCACCTTGTCTTACCCGCTTTTTACAAACTTTAGTCAGACATTCACACCTTGCAGCTGAACCACCTCCGCTCCCTGTTTTGATCATGTATGGTCTGGCAATACTACCTTTTCTTACCCATTTGTGAGTAATTATGGCTGGACATTCACACCTACTTGCAGCCGAACACCACGTCTCCCGCATTTGATGATGTATTGTCCGGCATTCTAGTCTCTTCTAACACATTTTTCAGCAATTATGGTCGGACATTCACACCTACTCACAGCCGAACACTTCCGCTCCCGCATTTGATGGTGTATAGCCGGGCATTCTCACCCTTTCTCATCAGCTTTTTGCAAATTATGATCTGACATTCACACCTACTTGCAGTCGAACAGCTCTGCTCCCGCTTTTGATTATGTTTGGTTGGATATTCGAACCTTTTCTTAACTGCTTTTTACAAACCGTGGTCGGACTTTCACACCTTCTTGTAGCCGAACAACTCCGCTCCCGCTATTGATTGTGTACAGTCGGGTATTTTAACCTTTTCTTACCCGCTTTTTACCAACTATGGTCGGACATTTACACCTTCTTACAGCGGAACACCTCCGCTCCCTCTTTTGATGGTGTATAGTCAGGCATTTGAACCTTTTCTTACCCGCTTTTTACAAACTATGGTCGGACATTCAAACCTTCTTCTAGCCGAACACATCCACTCCTGCTTTTGATGATGTATGGTTTGGCATTCGCACCCTTTTTTTACCCATTTTTCAGGAATTATGGGTGGACATTCAGACCTTCTTGCAGCCGAAAACCTCCGCTCCCTCTTTTGATCATGCATTGTCGGGCATTCGCACCTTGTCTTACCCGCTTTTTATAAACTTTAGTTGGACATTCACACCTTCTTGCAGCTGAACGACCTCCGCTCCCTGTTTTGATCATGTATGGTCTGGCAATACTACCTTTTCTTACCCGTTTGTGAGTAATTAATCCCAAAATATTGAGCATAAAATAAGTCTTTATGCTGATGATGTATTACTTTTCCTTCAGAACTCACAGACGTCTCTCACTCACACGATCACACTCATAAATAAATTCTCAACACTTTCTGACTACTCTATCAACTGGTCTAAGACCACAGTTCTGCCCATTAACTGTAGGGTCCATAATATACCTGCGATCACTTTACAGTCAGGAAATATTAGATATTTAGGCATAAACATTTCCTCCAGGCTCTCAGAGCTAACAAAGCTAAATTATGTGCAATTATTAAAGACAGTAGAGGACGATCTCTCTCGTTGGAAGTCCTTACCTATATCACTTATGGGGAGAATTACATCCATTAAAATGATGATACTACCAAAAGTTAACTATTTGTTCTCAATGATCCCCATAAAACCATCTGCTACTTGGTTTAAGTAACTAGATTCATGCATCTCCAAATTTCTGTGGAAAAACAAACCACCACGTATTAGTTTAAAAACCCTACAGAAGACCAAGGACAATGGTGGATTAGATTTACCTAATTTTCAGCACTATTCCTTAGCCAATAGGTTACAATATATATCAAAATGGTTTAAACCTTGTTTTTGTCACAGTTCCCAGAGACGTTGTAATCGTTGAGGATTCTATATTCACCCCCTCATTAGAGGCACGTGTTGCAGATTGATGACACTGAATCTTCTTCTCTGTTCATTGCTGGCATCATTCCCAGCATCGTAAGTGTTTGTGGCATTGTTAGCCTCTTCTTCTGGATCTTGATATCGAGAATCCTTTTGTATTTCTGGTTTGTCAGTGCTCTCTCTTCGTTCACCGGCGTCTTCGTCTTTTTGTCCTTGAGTTTGGTGATTTTTTCTTCTTTTGATGCCTTGACACAATGTGACAGGTGATACCACGTGGGAGATCCTGTAACTTGGACTGCTGTCCCTGTGCTGCGAAATGGCTGTGCTGCTCAAATGGTCTCTCCTTCATCATGGTTACATGCTGCCATTCCGACATCTCGCCATTCCGACATGGGTCTCCAATTGTCGGAATGGCGACACTTAATTTTTTATCAAACGTCCCACCATTCCGACACTTTTTTCCTCCTATGGGCGCAAATACACCCTAAAGTTTGGCGCACAAGCTCTGCACATGCAGAGGCCACAGCCTCGCAAACAAACTTTAATAATCTATTATCAAAATCCCCTGAATTTCAAATATAAAAATACAGATATTAATGTAACTCTGGCGAGACTGAAACTGATTAAGCAGAAATACATTGTCAGTGAGCTATCACAGCAGCCAGCTGGAGCGGAGCTCTCCACAGAGCCCATGCGTCTTTTGCACGCTGTCATCATATGCAAAAGTAATAATTGCACAGATATCACGGCTACGGCACAGGACACAGTTGCGAGCACTCTGCCTTGCCTTGCCAATAGGAGAAGAGAGAAATGACAGCATAGAACGTATAAAACACAACAAAATGCAGTAAAAATGTTTATTCATGTTATTCACGTGATTTATGAGTACTCGCTCCAATTTTGGGAAGCGCGGATGGGCTTTGCGCATTTGGCACAAACACACAGCCGTTGCGCAAGGCTGTGTGTTCATACTGTTTATTTGCTTTCTTTTAGTTAATTTTCGTTTCTTTTGGATTCTTGTGCGTGTTATGGAGCTGTTTTGGTCCATGTTTGTAAGCCTTTTTTTCCTGGATTAAATTTTCGGAAGTTGAAACAAGTGGCATTGGAGTGTGTGATTGAAAACCACCGCGGACTGCTTCTCCTCCTCCAGTTGCCGAGACTTTGTGTTTTTAATAACGCTTGTCTATAAACATGTTTTAAACATATAAATTGCATGAACAGAAAGAAGGGACTCACCTGTTGAGTAACACACATTTCCTTATACAGAAAGCCTTGTCGGAATGGTGGGACATTTGAACGTCGGAATGGTGGGACGTTTGCATGTCGGAATTGTGGTATGTCGGAATGGTGGGATGTCGGAATAGCGGGATGTCGGAATGGCGGGATTTCGGAATGGGTGTTGCCACCCCCTTCATCATATACACTTTTATTTATACATCACCTTCCACCATGAAGCGTTGTCCCTTTTTGTTTCTCTCTTTGTTCTTAAAATGCTGTTATGCATGTCTAAACCAATCCATTAAATTAGATCATTTTGTCAGTAAAGCGATCTACATTGTGCTTGGTCGCAAAGCTGCTCATCTGTGGTAAACAGCTCTTCAGAAAGGCATTCTTCAATTGATTTCACTAATTCTATGTAATAATTTTGTGATTTCCTACAAAACTACACTTCTTCTCCCATCTGTCTGAGTATTTAATATTGTCTGGGTCCCGTTAAAACATGTATTTTTCCCATCTAATTCCTTGTTTGCTTTAAAACAAGAATTCCCCATTTTCTATCCCTTCAGTAGCCAACCAGTTTGTATGGAGTACACTGGAGCAACTTGACTGATCAGTAAAACACTGCTTTTGTTGTCACCGCAAGGCTTCCCCCGTCGGTTGTTTCACTGAGACACTACTGAGTAACTATAACTCAACACAGTTTATACACATAACATTCATATACATACTTATCGTGATTTTCTCATCTCTGTTTGAACGTACACCCAGGTAAATATTCCTGTAGTCTTCTCATACCGACTATGGACCCATTCATTGTTTAACTTCACTGTTTTGCAAATCCTAATTGAATATTACACATTGACATTGAACTTTACTGGATAAGCAGGTCTTCATTGCATTCAGCAACCTATATGTGAGCATCTATGTGTAAGCTGTTCTTCTTTGCATTTATCAGCAGCAAGCAATTCTTCATTGCACATGCATATGAAAATAGTAAAACAATTCCAATGCGTTAGCGAAACCTTCTATATCAGGAGTGTCCATCATGATGCTGGGAATAGAACCTCTTTCCCAGAATAGTTCAACCTTCATTACTCAACTGATCATAACTCCGCAATGAGCACATTTCAAAGTATCATTCCTCTACATGTATTCAAAAATCTATGTGTAAATGTTTAATATTTCTTATATTTGTTGATGTCATTCTGTGTGCATGTGGCCTAAACCCAATCTCTGTGTGGCAATTTTAATTTAAACAAGTTGAACTCTGCCTCTGATCATTTAAAAAAGGTGTGTACCAATATCAACCTTTCTCAGGTAATTACTGATCCTACAAAACCAAAGAGATCCTTCAAGGTTGACCCTGATTGGCTCAATCTTAACAAATCAAAGGTAGAATATCCGCAGTATCTGAACTTGGTGTTAGATATCACTGCTCAATAGCCTGTATCAGAATTGCAAAAATGAAAACATTAGGTCCCACGCTTGGTATCCAGATCCTGAAACATCTCCATGAGCAGGCTTTTTTTTAACTGATCTGTTGAATAGTTATATGACACTGTTAAAATCTCAGATGAAGATCTAGCACTTGACCATTTTTGTAAATCTTCTAATTCCATAGTTGATAAACATGCCCCTTTTAAAAAGTATAGAACTTAGAACAGGTCTAGTCCCTGACTTTCGGCAGAACTGTCTTCTTTAATTTTTTTTTTTTTTCCCCTTGTCCTGTTCAGCATTATGTCAGAAGAATTGTAGTCTGAATACCTTTGATGCCAAACAGATTTGCTTTGCCAAGGGAAGTTTTATAAATGTAAAGCTCCCCTTGATGCCCATTTATTTATTTCTGTTTACAAGATATGACATGAACTGAACTGAACCGGACCGGGGGACAAGGAAAGAAGAAGAGGAAAGAAGAGGAAACAGAACAAAAATAGAAACAAAAACCAGACAACCAGCTGCTACACCTGTAAAAAACAAAACAGACAACAATCCATGGCCTCTGAGGGGAATCCAGCCTTAGCGCCACCAGGAGCACCTGAAAGCAGACAAGCAGAGAAAAAACAAACACACAAACAAACAAAAACAAGCACAAGAAGCGGCAATCGCATACAACACAGCTGTGGATATAGATGACCTGAGACGACATGATAATACATCAACTGCTTAGCGACCATGCTACTGGACTAATGAATGTGTGTGTGTGTGTGTGTGTGTGTGAGAACATGCAACACCCATGGCACAGGACCTACATGATAACCGTGCTTAGTTATGAATGTATAAGCGTACAGGGCCACAATCCACAGCCCCCCCCAAGCAATCAGAAGCAGGCAGAGAGGGCCACAAGACCCAGGCCACCAGCAGCCCCCACAGAGCACAGAACCCAGGCAGCCCACCGCAGGGGCAACCACGCATCCACCCAGAAGACTGCAGAGGAAGCCCCCGGAAAGAGCCCCCATAAGCATAGGGCAGAGGCCCTCCGGGAGCCAGGGGCAACAGCCCACCGACCCCGCCAGGCCCCAGCCGCCCAGACATGGGCCGTGCACTGGACCCGAGCCCCAGGGGCCCGAGCGCCCCCAAACCCCCCGGCAGAGGCCCCACCCAATACCCAGGAGGGCAAAGCGCCCCAGACAGCCACAAAATGGGTCAGCGCCTGCCCCAGCGCCCCTTGCCAAGTGCCCTGGGAGTCAAGACGTGCCCACAGGTGGGTGAAGTCGCGAGCAGTGGGGAGAGGCAACGCTGACGCCCCATCGGGAGAAGCACAGGCAGGCCAGGCGACAGCAAGTCCCAGATCCACGCCCAATCATTACCACACACACTTTCACGTCCCATACATCCACACATCCACACGTCCTACCTCCCTCGACTCTGCTGGGGTATAGTGCAGCGGGCACACCAGGGGGCCAGCAACACCCCAGCCACCACAGACCCCGAACCAGCAGAACAATTAATTAATCCTCCTGGCCCCTCCTGCCCCGAACAGACACCAGGAAGCAGGGGTGTGCGAAGAAGACCCCTCCCCTCACCCTTCTGGCTCTTCAATATTTTCTAATAGTGAGCAATTAAAATTGAGGGGCAGCCAAACTTGTAGAACTGGGAGCGCGGCACTCTGGGCAGCCTACATACCCAAAGAGCCCCGCCCACCACATGCCACTCAGTATAACCGCCCCCCAAGACCTAATGTGTGTGTGTGAGTGTGTTTGATAAGTAGTAATGTCTAAGGTGTAATTAAAACAGGGGCAGGGAACTGCAGAGTGCAACCAAACGGGACCACCTACGTGGCCCCATCCACTTCACCCCACCGAACACACACGCCCCCAAAACCCTTCATGTGTGAGTGTGTGCTGTGTACAGGAGCCAGAAGGGAGAGGGGTATGGGGATATATACCGGGGGAGCTACTCTCCCCCAGAGAGGGCAGCCAGGGACTGGCTGTAATAGGCATCCCTGCTACCTGGGAGCCAACAATGGGCAGGAGGGCCTGATGTCCACCAGGCTCGGGGCCTGCAGCGACCATATTCCGGGAGCTACTGTACCCCCAGAAGGTACCCATCCCGCCCCACCCCACTCAACCCAACCCCACCCCGGAGGACCTCAACTCAAACCAAGTTAAGACTGCTTTGTCCTTCATATTTATTCATGTCTAATCAAGTTTCAATGATAAACAACGTTGTACTACAAAGCGAGATCAGAGGTGTTTGGCTGCAAGAAGGCCATAGTTTGCCAAAAGCGGGTAAGCTGCGAATGACCAACTAAATATCAACAAAAAGTCTTCGGATGCAAGTGGGTGTGAATATCCCACCATACAAGTATGGTGGAGAGGAAGCTGTGAACAGCCGACCATAGTTGGCAAAAAGCGGGTGAGAAAAGGTGCGAATGTCCAACCATACATGATCAACAACTCCGCTCCCCCTATTGATTGTGTAAAGTCGGGTATTTTAAAAGGCAAACTATGGCCTTCATGCAGCCAAACACCTCTGATCTCGCTTTTGATGATGTAAGGTTGGGCATTCAGACCTTGCTTCACCTGCTTTTCACAAAATATAGTAGGACATTCACACCTTCTTGCAGCCGAACACTTCCGCTTCCGCTTTTGATGGTATATATTCGGGCATTCGAACCTTTTCTTACCAGCTTTTTACAAACCATGGTTGGACTTTCACACCTTCTTGTAGCCGAACAACTCCGCTCCCCCTATTGATTGTGTACAGTCGGGTATTTTAACCTTTTCTTACCCGCTTTTTACCAACTATGGTCGGACATTCACACCGTCTTACAGCGGAACACCTCCGCTCCCTCTTTTGATCATACATTGTCGGTCATTCGCACCTTTTCTTACCCGTTTTTTATAAACCATGGTCGGACTGTCACACATTCTTGTAGCCAAACACATCCGCTCCCGCTATTGATTGTGTACAGTCGGGTATTTTAACCTTTTCTTACCCGTTTTTTACCAACTATGGTCGGACATTCACACCTTCTTACAGCGGAACACCTCCGCTCCCTCTTTTGATGGTGTATGTTTGGGCATTCGAACCTTTTCTTACCCGCTTTTTACAAACTATGCTCGGACATTCAAACCTTCTTGTAGCCGAACACATCCACTCCTGCTTTTGATGATGTATGGTTGGGCATTCAAACCTACTTGTTGCCCGCTTTTCATTAATTTTGGGTGGGCATTCACACCTTGTCACAGCCAAACACCTCCGCTCCCTGTTTTGATCATGTATGGTTGGACATTCGCACCTTTTCTCACCCGCTTTTTGCCAACTATGGTCGGCTGTTCACAGCTTCCTCTCCACCATACTTGTATGGTGGGATATTCACACCCACTTGCATCCGAAGACCTTTTGTTGATATTTAGCCGGTCATTCGCAGCTTACCCGCTTTTGGCAAACTATGGCCTTCATGCAGCCAAACACCTCTGATCTCGCTTTTGATGATGTAAGGTTGGGCATTCAGACCTTGCTTCACCTGCTTTTCACCAAATATAGTAGGACATTCACACCTTCTTGCAGCCGAACACTTCCGCTCCACCTTTTAGTGTTCTATCACACCTTTTTTTTCACCGCATTTTATAGATTACGGTTGGAAATTCTCAACCACTCTCATCCGAAGACCTCTCCTCCCGCTTTTGTTAATATATTTGAACTTTAGTCGGACATTCACACCTTCTTGCAGCTGAACCACCTCCGCTCCCTGTTTTGATCATGTATGGTATGGCAATACTACCTTTTCTTACCCGTTTGTTAGTAATTATGGCTGGACATTCACACCTACTTGCAGCCGAACACCACCTCTCCCGCTTTTGATGATGTATGGACCGGCATTCTTACCTTTTCTAACACATTTTTCAGCAATTATGGTCGGAGATTCACACTTACTCACAGCCGAACAACTCCGCTCCCGCATTTGATGGTGTATAGTCGGGCATTCTCACCCTTTCTCATCAGCTTTTTGCAAATTATGATCTGACATTCACACCTGCTTTTGATAATGTATGGTTGGGCATTCGCACCTTTTCTTACCCATTTTTCAGTAATTATGGGTGGACATTCACACCTTCTTGCAGCTGAACACCTCCTCTCCCGCTATTGATTGTGTACAGTCGGGTATTTTAACCTTTTCTTACCCGCTTTTTACCAAATATCGTCGGACATTCACACCGTCTTACAGCGGAACACCTCTGCTCCCGCTTTTGATGGTGTATAGTCAGGCGCTTGAACCTTTTCTTACCCGCTTTTTACAAACTATGGTCGGACATTCAAACCTTCTTGTAGCCGAAAACCTCCGCTCCCTCTTTTGATTATACATTGTTGGGTATTCGCACCTTATTTACAAACTATAGTCAGACATTCACACCTTGCAGCTGAGCCACCTCAGCTCCCTGTTTTGATAGTGTATGTTCGGGCATTCGAACCTATTCTTACCCCCTTTTTACAAACTATGCTCGGAGATTCACACCTACTCACAGACGAAAAACTCCGCTCCCGCATTTGATGATGTCTTGTCCGGCATTCTAGTCTCTTCTAACACATTTTTCAGCAATTATGGTCGGACATTCACACCTACTCACAGCCGAACACTTCCGCTCCCGCATTTGATGGTGTATAGCCGGGCATTCTCACCCTTTCTCATCAGCTTTTTGCAAATTATGATCTGACATTCAAACCTACTTGCAGTCGAACAGCTCTGCTCCCGGTTTTGATTATGTTTGGTTGGATATTCGAAACTTTTCTTAACTGCTTTTCACAAACTTTGGTCGGACGTTCACACCTTCTTGCAGCCGAACACATCCACTCCCACTTTTGATGGTATATATTCGGGCATTCGAACCTTTTCTTACCCGCTTTTTACAAACCGTGGTCGGACTTTCACACCTTCTTGTAGCCAAACAACTCCGCTTCCGCTATTGATTGTGTACAGTCGGGTATTTTAACCTTTTCTTACCCGCTTTTTACCAACTATGGTCGGACATTTACACCTTCTTACAGCGGAACACCTCCGCTCCCTCTTTTGATGGTCTATGTTCGGGCATTCGAACCTTTTCTTACCCGCTTTTTACAAACTATGGTCGGACATTCAAACCTTCTTGTAGCCGAACACATCCACTCCTGCTTTTGATGATGTATGGTTTGGCATTCGCACCCTTTTTTTACCCATTTTTCAGGAATTTTGGGTGGACATTCAGACCTTCTTGCAGCCGAAAACCTCTGCTCCCTCTTTTGATCATACATTGTCGGGCATTCGCACCTTATCTTACCCGCTTTTTACAAACTATAGTCAGACATTCACACCTTGCAGCTGAACCACCTCCGCTCCCTGTTTTGATCATGTATGGTCTGGCAATACTACCTTTTCTTACCCGTTTGTGAGTAATTATGGCTGGACATTCACACCTACTTGCAGTCGAACAGCTCTGCTCCCGCTTTTGATTATGTTTGGTTGGATATTCGAACCTTTTCTTAACTGCTTTTTACAAACTTTGGTCGGACGTTCACACCTTCTTGCAGCCGAACACCTCCGCTTCCGCTTTTGATGGTATATATTCGGGCATTCGAACCTTTTCTTAGCAGCTTTTTACAAACCATGGTTGGACTTTCACACCTTCTTGTAGCCGAACAACTCCGCTCCCGCTATTGATTGTGTACAGTCGGGTATTTTAACCTTTTCTTACCCGCTTTTTACCAACTATGGTCGGACATTCACACCGTCTTACAGCGGAACACCTCCGCTCCTGCTTTTGATGGTGTATTGTCAGGCATTTGAACCTTTTCTTACCCGCTTTTTACAAACTATGGTCGGACATTCAAACCTTCTTCTAGCCAAAAACCTCCGCTCCCTCTTTTGATCATACATTGTCGGGCATTCGCACCTTTTCTTACCCGTTTTTTACAAACCATGGTCGGACTTTCAAACCTTCTTGTAGCCCAACACATCCACTCCTGCTTTTGATGATGTATGTTTGGGCATTCGCACCTTTTCTTACCCATTTTTCAGTAATTATGGGTGGACATTCACACCTTCTTGCAGCTGAACACCTCCTCTCCCGCTTATGATGGTGTATAGTTGGGCTTTCAAGCCTTTTCTTACCTGGTTTTTACAAATTATAGTTGGACATTCAGACCTTCTTACAGCCGAAAACCTCCACTCCCTCTTTTGATCATACATTGTCGGGCATTAGCACCTTTTCTTACCCGCTTTTTACAAACCATGGTTGGACTTTCACACCTTTTAGTAGCCGAACAACTCCGCACCCGCTACTGATTGTGTACAGTCAGGTATTTTAACCTTTTCTTACCCGTTTTTTACCAACTATGGTCGGACATTCACACCTTCTTACAGCGGAACACCTCCGCTCCCTCCTTTGATGGTGTATGTTCGGGCATTCGAACCTTTTCTTACCCGCTTTTTACAAACTATGGTCAGACGTTCAAACCTTCTTGTAGCCGAACATATCCACTCCTGCTTTTGATGATGTATGGTTGGGCATTCGAACCTACTTGTTGCCCGCTTTTCATTAATTATGGGTGGACATTTACACCTTGTCTCAGCCAAACACCTCCGCTCCCTGTTTTGATCATGTAAGGTTTGACATTCGCACCTTTGCTTACCCTCTTTTTATACTGATTGCTCAAGATTAAGTTGTTCTTTCTCAAACTACAAATTTTTTTTAATTGTTGAAACTTGATTTGAAGTGGATAAATAAGGAAGACAAACAGTTTTAAGTCAGGCTGATAGCAATTAATTTTATAGCAAAATCTGTATTTCGTCATTTGTCGAGAGATGCTTATTGCTGAAGAGGTTCTTTCTCATTCTACAAAGTCCAACGTTGTTTATCATTGAAACTTGATTAGACATGAATAAATATGAAGGACAAAGCAGTCTTAACTTGGTTTGAGTTGAGGTCCTCCGGGGTGGGGTTGGTTGGTTTGGTTTGAGTTAAGGAATTCGTTTTATAGGAGAATCCGAATTCGTGCATAACTCGTAAAATAGAGCTTATTTTCGGATTCCTGAAGAATGAGTCTGGTTCTTTCTCATAATACAAAGTTTGTTGTTTATTGTTGAAACTTCATCAGACCGTTAGATATAGTCGGACTCACCTCGACGCACGGCTTGGGATCTGGAACCAGTACTCTTGAGAGGGGTTGGACTCTCTTCCACTCTGGAGTTGCCCGTGGTGAGAGGCGCAGAGCAGGTGTGGGCATACTTATTGCCCCCCGGCTGTGTGCCAGTACATTGGGGTTTACCCCAGTGAACGAGAGGGTAGCCTCCCTCCGCCTTGGGTGGGGGGACGAGTCCTGACTGTTGTTTGTGCCTATGCGCCAAACAGCAGTTCAGAGTACCTACCCTTTTTGGAGTCTCTGGGGGAGGCACTGGAGAATGCTCCTACCGGAGACTCCCTCATTCTGCTGGGGGACTTCAATGCTCACGTGGGCAATGACAGTGAGACCTGGAGGGGTGTGATTGGGAGGAACGGCCTCCCCGATCTGAATCAGAGTGGTGTTATGTTGTTGGACTTCTGTGCCAGTCATAGACTGTCCATAACGAACACCATGTTCAGGCATAAGGGTGTCCATATGTGCACTTGGCACCAGGACACCCTTGGCCGCAGTTCGATGATCGACTTTGTGGTTGTATCATCGGACTTGCGGCCGTATGTCCTGGACACTCGGGTGAAGAGAGGGGCGGAGCTGTCAACTGATCACCACCTGGTGGTGAGTTGGCTCCGCTGGTGGGGGAGGATGCCGATCAGACCTGGCAGGCCCAAACGTATTGTGAGGGTCTGCTGGGAGCGTTTGTCAGAATCCCCCGTCAGAAGGAGCTTTAACTCCCACCTCCGGCAGAGCTTCAACCATATTTGAGGTGGGGGACATTGAATGGGCCATGTTCCGTGACTCCATTGCCGAGGCAGCTGGTCGGAGTTGTGGCCGTAAGGTGGTCGGTGCCTGTCGTGGCGGCAACCCTCGAACCTGCTGGTGGACACCAGTGGTGAGGGAAGCCGTCAAGCTGAAGAAGGAGTCCTATCGGGCCTTTTTGGCCAGTGGGACCCTGGAAGAAGCTGATAGGTACCGACGGGCCAGACGGGCCGCGGCTTCGGCGGTTGCTGAGGCAAAAACTCGGGCCTGGGAGGAGTTCGGTGAGACCATGGAGAACGATTTCCGGACGGCCTCGAAAAGATTCTGGTCCACCATCCGGCGTCTCAGGGGGGGGAAGCGGCTCACAGTCAACACTGTTTACAGTGGGGACGGGGCTTTGCTGACCTCAACTAGGGATGTTGTGAGTCGGTGGGGGGAGTACTTCGAGGAACTCCTCAATCCTACCAACACGTGCTCGGAAGAGGCAGAGTCGGAGAGCTCGGAGACGGGGCCTCCCATTTCTGGGGCTGAGGTTGCCGAGGTGGTTAAAAAGCTCCTCGTGGCAAGGCCCCGGGGGTGGATGAGGTCCGTCCTGAGTTTCTCAAGGCTCTGGATGTTGTAGGGCTGTCTTGGCTGACACGCCTCTGCAGTATCGCGTGGACATCGGGGACAGTGCCTCTGGACTGGCAGATTGGGGTGGTGGTCCCCCTCTTTAAAAAGGGGGACCGGAGGATGTGTTCCAACTATAGGGGTATCACACTCCTCAGCCTCCCTGGTAAGGTCTATTCGGGGGTATTGGAGAGGAGGATCCGTCGGATAATCGAGACTCGGATTCAGGAGATGCAGTGTGGCTTTCGTCCTGGCCGTGGAACAGTGGACCAGCTCTATACCCTCGGCAGGATCCTGGAGGGTGCATGGGAGTTCGCCCAACCAGTCTACATGTGTTTTGTGGACTTGGAGAAAGCGTTCGACCGTGTCCATCGTGGAGTCCTGTGGGGGGTGCTCCGGGAATATGGAGTGCCGGACCCCTTGATAGGGGCCGTTCGGTCTCTGTATGACCGGTGCCAGAGTTTGGTCCGCTTTGCCGGCAGTAAGTCGGATACGTTTCCGGTGAGAGTTGGACTCCGTCAGGGCTGCCCTTTGTCACCGATTCTGTTCCTAACTTTTATGGACAGAATTTCTAGGCGGAGCCAGGGCGTTGAGGGTGTCCCATTTGGCGACCTCAGAATCGGGTCTCTGCTTTTTGCAGATGATGTGGTTCTGTTAGCGTCGTCAGGCCGTGACCTTCAGCTCTCACTGGAGTGATTCGCAGCCGAGTGTGAAGCGGCTGGGATGAGAATCAGCACCTCCAAATCCGAGACTATGGTTCTCAGCCAGAAAAGGGTGGAATGCTCTCTCCGGGTCGGGAATGAGATCCTTCCCCAAGAGGAGGAGTTCAAGTATCTCGGGGTCTTGTTCACGAGTGACGGACGAATGGAGCGGGAGATTGACGGGCGGATCGGTGCGGCGCCTGCAGTGTTGCAGGCTCTGCACCGACCCGTCGTTGTGAAGAGGGAGCTGAGCCAGAAGGCGAAGCTCTCTACTTACTGGTCAATCTACGTTCCCATCCTCACCTATGGTCACGAGTTGTGGGTAGTGACCGAAAGAACAAGATCGCGAATACAAGCGGCCGAAATGGGTTTCCTCCGCAGGGTGTCTGGGCTCTCCCTTAGAGATAGGGTGAGAAGCTCAGTCATCCGGGAGGGGCTCGGAGTAGAACCGCTGCTCCTCCGCATTGAGAGGAGTCAGATGAGGTGGCTCGGGCATCTGGTTAGGATGCCCCCTGGGCGCCTCCCTGGGGAGGAGTTCCGGGCACGTCGCACTGGGAGGAGACCCCGGGGGAGACCCAGGACACGTTGGAGAGACTATGTCTCCCGGCTGGCCTGGGAACGCCTCGGGGTCCCCCCGGAAGAGCTGGAGGAAGTGGCCGGGGACCGAGACGTCTGGGTTTCTCTGCTCAAGCTGCTGCCCCCGCGACCCGACCCCCGGATAAGCGGCAGATGATGGATGGATGGATGGATATATCCTCCACCAACCAGACTTACAACCCCCGACTAGGGTAACAGAATTTCTAAGCATCTGTACCCCAAAACTACTATCAAAAATATATAGATTATTGTCTAAGATAGATGACACAATGTCTCTTCCATCCTCAAAATGGGAGGCAGATTTATCCATCAGTTCTGGTCATAGCTTCTAACCACAAATATGTTTGAACACCTTCATAAAGACTCGAAATCCTAATTTACAGCTCATACAATACAAAATCCTTCATAGAACACACTATACAGGACAAAGGATGTTCAGGATGGGTCTAACACACTCAAACATCTGCTCACATTGCACAGATAACACACCTGATGATTATGCACACGCTTTGTGGTTTTCTGCGCCTGTCCAGAAGTTCTGGCTTGAAGTCTGTGAGGACCTATCAACATGGCTAAAGTGTAGCATCCCTGCATGCCCCACACTGTGCATACTGGGTGACTTAGACAACATCAACATGGAAATTAACTCAGCACACATGGTTGTCACAGTGTTATGTATGGCAAAGAAAACTATTCTCATGAACTGGAAAGCGAAGAACAATCTGTGTATTAACCAGTTTAGAAATTTTCTTTTAGATTATATTAGCATGGAAACAATGTCTGCCTCCTCAAAACATCAATTGGCTGAATTTCATTCTCTCTGGTCCCCTCTGATTAGTTTTATCACATAGTGGTGGTGGTGGGTTGCTGGGTGATGGTGGGTCTCAGGCCCGGGCTGCTGCGACTGGTGTGACAGGGTGGTTTGTTTGTTTGTTTTTTGTAGTGGTCCTCCTGGGTGGGGTTGGGTTGAGTGGGGTGGGGCGGGATGGGTACCTTCTGGGGGTACAGTAGCTCCCGGAATATGGTCGCTGCAGGCCCCGAGCCTGGTGGACATCAGGCCCTCCTGCCCATTGTTGGCTCCCAGGTAGCGGGGATGCCTATTGCAGCCAGTCCCTGGCTGCCCTCTCTGGGGGAGAGTAGCTCCCCCGGTATATATCCCCATACCCCTCTCCCTTCTGGCTCCTGTACACAGCACACACTCACACATGAAGGGTTTTGGGGGCGTGTGTGTTCGGTGGGGTGTAGTGGATGGGGCCACGTAGGTGGTCCCCTTTGGTTGCACTCTGCAGTTCCCTGCCCCTGTTTTAATTACACCTTAGACATTACTACTTATCAAACACACTCACACACACACATTAGGTCTTGGGGGGTGGTTACACTGAGTGGCATCTGGTGGGCGGGGCTCTTTGGGTATGTAGGCTGCCCAGAGTGCCGCGCTCCCAGTTCTACAAGTTTGGCTGCCCCTCAATTTTAATTGCTCACTATTAGAAAATATTGAAGAGCCAGAAGGGTGAGGGGAGGGGTCTTCTTCGCACACCCCTGCTTCCTGGTGTCTGCTCGGGGCAGGAGGGGCCAGGAGGATTAATTAATTGTTCTGCTGGTTCGGGGTCTGTGGTGGCTGGGGGGTTGCTGGCCTCCTGGTGTGCCCGCTGCACTACACCCCAGCAGAGTCGAGGGAGGTAGGATGTGTGGATGTGTGGATGTATGGGACGTGAAAGTGTGTGTGGTAATGATTGGGCCTGGATCTGGGACTTGCTGTCGCCTGGCCTGCCTGTGTTTCTCCCGATGGGGCATCAGCGTTGCCTCTCCCCACTGCTCGCGACTTCACCCACCTGTGGGCACGTCTTGACTCCCAGGGCACTTGGCCAGGGGCGCTGGGGCAGGCGCTGACCCACTTTGTGGCTGTCTGGGGCGCTTGGCCCTCCTGGGTATTGGGTGGGGCCTCTGCCGGGGGGTTTGGGGGCGCTCGGGCTCCTGGGGCCCAGGTCCAGTGCACGGCCCATGTCTGGGCGGCTGGGGCCTGGCGGGGTCGGTGGGCTGTTGCCCCTGGTTCCCGGAGTGCCTCTGCCCTATGCTTATGGGGGCTCTTTCCGGGGGCTTCCTCTGCAGTCTTCTGGGTGGATGCGTGGTTGCCCCTGCGGTGGGCTGCCTGGGTTCTGTGCTCTGTGGGGGCTGCTGGTGGCCTGGGTCTTGTGGCCCTCTCTGCCTGCTTCTGATTGCTTGGGGGGGGGGGGGGGGGGGGCTGTGGCAGTTGGCCCTGTACGCTTATACACTCATAACTAAGCACGGTTATCATGTAGGTCCTGTGCCATGGGTGTTGCATGTTCTCACACACACACACACACATTCATTAGTCCAGTAGCATGGTCACTAAGCAGTTGATGTATTATCATGTCGTCTCAGGTCATCTATATCCACAGCTGTGTTGTATGCGATTGCCGCTTCTTGTGCTTGTTTTTGTTTGTTTGTGTGGTTGTTTTTTCTCTGCTTGTCTGCTTTCAGGTGCTCCTGGTGGCGCTAAGGCTGGATTCCCCTCATAGGCCATGGATTGTTGTCTATTTTGTTTTTTACAGGTGTAGCAGCTGGTTGTCTGGTTTTTGTTTCTATTTTTGTTCTGTTTCCTCTTCTTTCCTCTTCTTCTTTCCTTGTCCCCCGGTCCGGTTCAGTTCAGTTCATGTCATATATTGTAAACAGAAATAAATAAATGGGCATCAAGGGGAGCTTTACATTTATAAAACTTCCCTTGGCAAAACAAATCTGTTTGGCATCAAAGGTATTCAGACTACAATTCTTCTGACATAATGCTGAACAGGACAAGGGGGAAAAAAAGTAAAGAAGACAGTTCTGCCGAAAGCCAGGGATAGACCTGTTCTAAGTTCTATACTTTTTAAAAGGGGCGTGTTTATCAACTATGGAATTAGAAGATTTACAAAAATGGTCAAGTGCTAGATCTTCATCTGGGATTTTAACAGTGTCATATAACTATTCAACAGATCAAAAAAAGCCTGCTCATGGAGATGTTTCAGGTTCTGGATACCAAGCGTGGACCTAATGTTTTCATTTTTGCAATTCTGATACAGGCTATTGAGCAGTGATAACTAACACCAAGTTCAGATACTGCGGATTTTCTACCTTTGATTTGTTAAGATTGAGCCAATCAGGGACAACCTTGAAGGATCTCTTTGGTTTTGTAGGATCAGTAATTACCTGAGAAAGGTTGATATTGGTACACACCTTTTTTAAATGATCAGAGGCAGAGTTCAACTTGTTTAAATTAAAATTGCCACACAGAGATTGGGTTTAGGCCACATGCACACAGAATGACATCAACAAATATAAGAAATATTAAACATTTACACATAGATTTTTGAATATATGTAGAGGAATGATACTTTGAAATGTGCTCATTGCGGAGTTATGATCAGTTGAGTAATGAAGGTTGAACTATTCTGGGAAAGAGGTTCTATTCCCAGCATCATGATGGACACTCCTGATATAGAAGGTTTCGCTAACGCATTGGAATTGTTTTACTATTTTCATATGCATGTGCAATGAAGAATTGCTTGCTGCTGATAAATGCAAAGAAGAACAGCTTACACATAGATGCTCACATATAGGCTGCTGAATGCAATGAAGACCTGCTTATCAAGTAAAGTTCAATGTCAATGTGTAATATTCAATTAGGATTTGCAAAACAGTGAAGTTAAACAATGAATGGGTCCATAGTCGTATGAGAAGACTACAGGAATATTTACCTGGGTGTACGTTCAAACAGAGATGAGAAAATTGCGATAAATAATTGTTTGTTTGTTTGTTAGTATGTATATGAATGTTATGTGTATAAACTGTGTTGAGTTATAGTTACTCAGTAGTGTCTCAGTGAAACAACTGACGGGGGAAGCCTTGCGGTGACAACAAAAGCAGTGTTTTACTGATCAGTCAAGTTGCTCCAGTGTACTCCATACAAACTGGTTGGCTACTGAAGGGATAGAAAATGGGGAATACTTGTTTTAAAGCAAACAATGAATTAGATGGGAAAAATACATGTTTTAACGGGACCCAGACAATATTAAATACTCAGACAGATGGGAGAAGAAGTGTAGTTTTGTAGGAAATCACAAAATTATTACATAGAATTAGTGAAATCAATTGAAGAATGCCTTTCTGAAGAGCTGTTTACCACAGATGAGCAGCTTTGCGACCAAGCACATTGTAGATCGCTTTACTGCCAAAATGATCTAATTTAATGGATTGGTTTAGACATGCATAACAGCATTTTAAGAACAAAGAGAGAAACAAAAAGGGACAACGCTTCATGGTGGAAGGGGATGTATAAATAACTGTGTATATGATGAAGGGGGTGGCAACACCCATTCCGAAATCCCGCCATTCCGACATCCCGCTATTCCGACATCCCACCATTCCGACATCCCCACATTCCGACATACCACCATTCAGACATGCAAACGTCCCACCATTCCGACATCCCACCATTGCGACATCCCGCTATTCTGACGTTCAAATGTCCCACCATTCCGACAAGGCTTTCCGTATAAGGAAATGTGTGTTACTCAACAGGTGAGTCCCTTCTTTCTGTTCATGCAATTTATATGTTTAACACATGTTTATAGACAAGCGTTATTAAAAACACAAAGTCTCGGCAACTGGAGGAGGAGAAGCAGTCCGCGGTGGTTTTCAATCACACACTCCAATGCCACTTGTTTCAACTTCCGAAAATTTAATCCAGGAAAAAAAGGCTTACAAACATGGACAAAAACGGCTCCATAACATGCACAAGAATCCAAAAGAAACAAAAGTTAACTAAAAGAAAGCAAATAAACAGTATGAAGTGGTAAAAATTGGTTTTACGCATGCCTATGTGCGTCTGGCACATGCGTCTTCGGGCTCTCCCACGTTGGTTTGTGGATGAAAGCTATATGTTCAGCTGTAATGTCATGTAAAAACAATCTCTACATGACATTTACTCCCAGGTGTGACCAGTTAGGTCCTTAAGATATCAACAGGCTGTATAAAGCTACAACCGTTGCGGCTGTGTGTTTGTGCCAAATGCGCAAAACCCATCCACGCTTCCCAAAATTGGAGTGAGTACTCATAAATCACGTGAATAACATGAATAAACGTTTTTACTGCATTTTGTTGTGTTTTATACGTTCTATGCTGTCATTTCTCTCTTCTCCTATTGGCAAGGCAAGGCAGAGTGCTCGCAACTGTGTCCTGTGCAGTAGCCGTGATATCTGTAATTGCAATTATTACTTTTGCATATGATGACAGCGTGCAAAAGACGCATGGGCTCTGTGGAGAGCTCCGCTCCAGCTGGCTGCTCTGACAGCTCACTGACACTGTATTTCTGCTTAATCAGTTTCAGTCTCGCCAGAGTTACATTAATATCTGTATTTTTATATTTGAAATTCAGGGGATTTTGATAATAGATTATTAAAGTTTGTTTGCGAGGCTGTGGCCTCTGCATGTGCAAAGCTTGTGCGCCAAACTTTAGGGCGTATTTGCGCCGGCATATCATTAGTGCAAAATGTTTTGGGTAAAAAATAGGCTATTAAAAGGAACTGTCGGAATGGCGGTATGTTAAAAAAAACAAAAAACATACCGCCATTCCGACCATAGGAGGAAAAAAGTGTCGGAATGGTGGGACGTTTGATAAAAAATTAAGTGTCGCCATTCCGACAATTGGAGACCCATGTCGGAATGGCGAGATGTCGGAATGGCAGCATGTAACCATGATGAAGGAGAGACCATTTGAGCAGCACAGCCATTTCGCAGCACAGGGACAGCAATCCAAGTTACAGGATCTCCCACGTGGTATCACCTGTCACATTGTGTCAAGGCATCAAAAGAAGAAAAAATCACCAAACTCAAGGACAAAAAGACAAAGACTCCGGTGAACGAAGACAGAGGACTGACAAACCAGAAATACAAAAGGATTCTCGATATCAAGATCCAGAAGAAGAGGCTAACAATGCCACGAACACTTACGATGCTGGGAATGATGCCAGCAATGAACAGAGAAGAAGATTCAGTGTCATCAATCTGCATTACGTGCCTCTAATGAGGGGGTGAATATAGAATCCTCAACGATTACAACGTCTCTGGGAACTGTGACAACAACAAGGTTTAAACCATTTTGATATATATTGTAACCTATTGTCTAAGGAATAGTGCTGAAAATGAGGTAAATCTAATCCACCACTGTCCTTGGTCTTCTGTAGGGTTTTTAAACTAATACGTGGTGGTTTGTTTTTCCACAGAAATTTGGAGAATCATGAATCTAGTGACTTAAACCAAGTAGCAGATGGTTTTATGGGGATCATTGAGAACAAATAGTTAACTTTTGGTAGTATCATCATTTTAATGGATGTAACTCTCCCCATAAGTGATATAGGTAAGGACTTCCAACGAGAGATCGTCCTCTACTGTCTTTAATAATTGCACATAATTTAGCTTTGTTAGCTCTGAGAGCCTGGAGGAAATGTTTATGCCTAAATATCTAATATTTCCTGACTGTAAAGTGATCGCAGGTATATTATGGACGCTACAGTTAATGGGCAGAACTGTGGTCTTAGACCAGTTGATAGAGTAGTCAGAAAGTGCTGAGAATTTATTTATGAGTGTGATCGTGTGACTGAGAGACGTCTGTGAGTTCTGAAGGAAAAGTAATACATCATCAGCATAAAGACTTATTTTATACTCAATATTTTGGGATTAATTACTCACAAACGGGTAAGAAAAGGTAGTATTGCCAGACCATACATGATCAAAACATGGAGCGGAGGTGGTTCAGCTGCAAGGTGTGAATGTCTGACTATAGTTTGTAAAAAGCGGGTAAGATAAGGTGCGAATGCCCGACAATGTATGATCAAAAGAGGGAGCGGAGGTTTTCGGCTGCAAGAAGGTCTGAATGTCCACCCAAAATTCCTGAAAAATGGGTAAGAAAAGGTGAAAATGCCCAACCATACATCATCAAAAGCAGGAGTGGATGTGTTCGGCTACAAGAAGGTTTGAATGTCCGACCATAGTTTGTAAAAAGCGGGTAAGAAAAGGTTCGAATGCCCGAACATAGACCATCAAAAGAGGGAGCGGAGGTGTTCCGCTGTAAGAAGGTGTAAATGTCCGACCATAGTTGGTAAAAAGCGGGTAAGAAAAGGTTAAAATACCCGACTGTACACAATCAATAGCGGGAGCGGAGTTGTTTGGCTACAAGAAGGTGTGAAAGTCCGACCACGGTTTGTAAAAAGCGGGTAAGAAAAGGTTCGAATGCCCGAATATATACCATCAAAAGTGGAAGTGGATGTGTTCGGCTGCAAGAAGGTGTGAACGTCCGACCAAAGTTTGTAAAAAGCAGTTAAGAAAAGGTTCGAATATCCAACCAAACATAATCAAAAGCGGGAGCAGAGCTGTTCGACTGCAAGTAGGTGTGAATGTCAGATCATAATTTGCAAAAAGCTGATGAGAAAGGGTGAGAATGCCCGGCTATACACCATCAAATGCGGGAGCGGAAGTGTTCGGCTGTGAGTAGGTGTGAATGTCCGACCATAATTGCTGAAAAATGTGTTAGAAGAGACTAGAATGCCGGACAAGACATCATCAAATGCGGGAGCGGAGTTGTTCAGCTGTGAGTAGGTGTGAATCTCAGAGCATAGTGTGTAAAAAGGGGGTAAGAATAGGTTCGAATGCCCGAACATACACTATCAAAACAGGGAGCTGAGGTGGCTCAGCTGCAAGGTGTGAATGTGTGACTATAGTTTGTAAATAAGGTGCGAATGCCCAACAATGTATAATCAAAAGAGGGAGCGGAGGTTTTCGGCTACAAGAAGGTTTGAATGTCCGACCATAGTTTGTAAAAAGCGGGTAAGAAAAGGTTCAAATGCCTGACTATACACCATCAAAAGCGGGAGCAGAGGTGTTCCGCTGTAAGACGGTGTGAATGTCCGACCATATTTGGTAAAAAGCGGGTAAGAAAAGGTTAAAATACCCGACTGTACACAATCAATAGCGGGAGAGGAGGTGTTCAGCTGCAAGAAGGTGTGAATGTCCACCCATAATTACTGAAAAATGGGTAAGAAAAGGTGCGAATGCACAACCATACATTATCAAAAGCAGGTGTGAATGTCAGATCATAATTTGCAAAAAGCTGATGAGAAAGGGTGAGAATGCCCGACTATACACCATCAAATGCGGGAGCGGAGTTGTTCGGCTGTGAGTAAGTGTGAATCTCCGACCATAATTGCTGAAAAATGTGTTAGAAAAGGTAAGAATGCCGGTCCATACATCATCAAAAGCGGGAGAGGTGGTGTTCGGCTGCAAGTAGGTGTGAATGTCCAGCCATAATTACTAACAAACGGGTAAGAAAAGGTAGTATTGCCAGACCATACATGATCAAAACAGGGAGCGGAGGTGGTTCAGCTGCAAGAAGGTGTGAATGTCCGACTAAAGTTAAAATATATTAACAAAAGCGGGAGGAGAGGTCTTCGGATGAGAGTGGTTGAGAATTTCCAACCATAATCTATAAAATGCGGTGAAAAAAAAGGTGTGATAGAACACTAAAAGGTGGAGCGGAAGTGTTCGGCTGCAAGAAGGTGTGAATGTCCGACTATATTTGGTGAAAAGCAGGTGAAGCAAGGTCTGAATGCCCAACCTTACATCATCAAAAGCGAGATCAGAGGTGTTTGGCTGCATGAAGGCCATAGTTTGCCAAAAGCGGGTAAGCTGCGAATGACGGACTAAATATCAACAAAAGGTCTTCGGATGCAAGTGGGTGTGAATATCCCACCATACAAGTATGGTGGAGAGGAAGCTGTGAACAGCCGACCATAGTTGGCAAAAAGCGGGTGAGAAAAGGTGCGAATGTCCAACCATACATGATCAAAACAGGGAGCGGAGGTGTTTGGCTGTGACAAGGTGTGAATGTCCACCCAAAATGAATGAAAAGCGGGCAACAAGTAGGTTTGAATGCCCAACCATACATCATCAAAAGCAGGAGTGGATGTGTTCGGCTACAAGAAGATTTGAATGTCCATCAATAATTGCTTTAAAACATGAAAGAAAATTTTGGAATATCAAACCGCACATGATCATAAGCGGGAGAGGAGTTGTTCAGCTGCAAGAAGGTGTGAATGTCCGACCATAATTACTGAAAAATGGGTAAGAAAAGGTGAAAATGCCCAACCATACATCATCAAAAGCAGGAGTGGATGTGTTCGGCTACAAGAAGGTTTGAATGTCCGACCATAGTTTGTAAAAAGCGGGTAAGAAAAGGTTCGAATGCCCGAACATAGACCATCAAAAGAGGGAGCGGAGGTGTTCCGCTGTAAGAAGGTGTAAATGTCCGACCATAGTTGGTAAAAAGCGGGTAAGAAAAGGTTAAAATACCCGACTGTACACAATCAATAGCGGGAGCGGAGTTGTTTGGCTACAAGAAGGTGTGAAAGTCCGACCACGGTTTGTAAAAAGCGGGTAAGAAAAGGTTCGAATGCCCGAATATATACCATCAAAAGTGGAAGTGGATGTGTTCGGCTGCAAGAAGGTGTGAACGTCCGACCAAAGTTTGTAAAAAGCAGTTAAGAAAAGGTTCGAATATCCAACCAAACATAATCAAAAGCGGGAGCAGAGCTGTTCGACTGCAAGTAGGTGTGAATGTCAGATCATAATTTGCAAAAAGCTGATGAGAAAGGGTGAGAATGCCCGGCTATACACCATCAAATGCGGGAGCGGAAGTGTTCGGCTGTGAGTAGGTGTGAATGTCCGACCATAATTGCTGAAAAATGTGTTAGAAGAGACTAGAATGCCGGACAAGACATCATCAAATGCGGGAGCGGAGTTGTTCAGCTGTGAGTAGGTGTGAATCTCCGAGCATAGTTTGTAAAAAGGGGGTAAGAATAGGTTCGAATGCCCGAACATACACTATCAAAACAGGGAGCTGAGGTGGCTCAGCTGCAAGGTGTGAATGTGTGACTATAGTTTGTAAATAAGGTGCGAATGCCCAACAATGTATAATCAAAAGAGGGAGCGGAGGTTTTCGGCTACAAGAAGGTTTGAATGTCCGACCATAGTTTGTAAAAAGCGGGTAAGAAAAGGTTCAAATGCCTGACTATACACCATCAAAAGCGGGAGCAGAGGTGTTCCGCTGTAAGACGGTGTGAATGTCCGACCATATTTGGTAAAAAGCGGGTAAGAAAAGGTTAAAATACCCGACTGTACACAATCAATAGCGGGAGAGGAGGTGTTCAGCTGCAAGAAGGTGTGAATGTCCACCCATAATTACTGAAAAATGGGTAAGAAAAGGTGCGAATGCCCAACCATACATTATCAAAAGCAGGTGTGAATGTCAGATCATAATTTGCAAAAAGCTGATGAGAAAGGGTGAGAATGCCCGACTATACACCATCAAATGCGGGAGCGGAGTTGTTCGGCTGTGAGTAAGTGTGAATCTCCGACCATAATTGCTGAAAAATGTGTTAGAAAAGGTAAGAATGCCGGTCCATACATCATCAAAAGCGGGAGAGGTGGTGTTCGGCTGCAAGTAGGTGTGAATGTCCAGCCATAATTACTACCAAACGGGTAAGAAAAGGTAGTATTGCCAGACCATACATGATCAAAACAGGGAGCGGAGGTGGTTCAGCTGCAAGAAGGTGTGAATGTCCGACTAAAGTTCAAATATATTAACAAAAGCGGGAGGAGAGGTCTTCGGATGAGAGTGGTTGAGAATTTCCAACCATAATCTATAAAATGCGGTGAAAAAAAAGGTGTGATAGAACACTAAAAGGTGGAGCGGAAGTGTTCGGCTGCAAGAAGGTGTGAATGTCCGACTATATTTGGTGAAAAGCAGGTGAAGCAAGGTCTGAATGCCCAACCTTACATCATCAAAAGCGAGATCAGAGGTGTTTGGCTGCATGAAGGCCATAGTTTGCCAAAAGCGGGTAAGCTGCGAATGACGGACTAAATATCAACAAAAGGTCTTCGGATGCAAGTGGGTGTGAATATCCCACCATACAAGTATGGTGGAGAGGAAGCTGTGAACAGCCGACCATAGTTGGCAAAAAGCGGGTGAGAAAAGGTGCGAATGTCCAACCATACATGATCAAAACAGGGAGCGGAGGTGTTTGGCTGTGACAAGGTGTGAATGTCCACCCAAAATTAATGAAAAGCGGGCAACAAGTAGGTTTGAATGCCCAACCATACATCATCAAAAGCAGGAGTGGATGTGTTCGGCTACAAGAAGGTTTGAATGTCCGAGCATAGTTTGTAAAAAGCGGGTAAGAAAAGGTTCGAATGCCCAAACATACACCATCAAAAGAGGGAGCGGAGGTGTTCCGCTGTAAGAAGGTGTGAATGTCCGACCATAGTTGGTAAAAAACGGGTAAGAAAAGGTTAAAATACCCGACTGTTCACAATCAATAGCGGGAGCGGATGTGTTTGGCTACAAGAATGTGTGACAGTCCGACCATGGTTTGTAAAAAACGGGTAAGAAAAGGTGCGAATGCCCGACAATGTATGATCAAAAGAGGGAGCGGAGGTTTTCGGCTACAAGAAGGTTTGAATGTCCGACCATAGTTTGTAAAAAGCGGGTAAGAAAAGGTTCAAATGCCTGACTATACACCATCAAAAGCGGGAGCGGAGGTGTTCGGCTACAAGAAGGTGTGAAAGTTCAACCATGGTTCGTAAAAAGCTGCTAAGAAAAGGTTCGAATGCCCGAATATATACCATCAAAAGCGGAAGCGGAGGTGTTCGGCTGCAAGAAGGTGTGAACGTCCGACCAAAGTTTGCAAAAAGCAGTTAAGAAAAGGTTCGAATGCCCGAATATATACCATCAAAAGCGGGAGCAGAGCTGTTCGACTGCAAGTAGGTGTGAATGTCCAGCCATAATTACTCACAAACGGGTAAGAAAAGGTAGTATTGCCAGACCATACATGATCAAAACAGGGAGCTGAGTTGGTTCAGCTGCAAGGTGTGAATGTCTGACTATAGTTTGTAAAAAGCGGGTAAGACAAGGTGCGAATGCCCGACAATGTATGATCAAAAGAGGGAGTGGAGGTCTTCGGCTGCAAGGTCTGAATGTCCAACCATAATTTCTAAAAACCGGGTAAGAAAAGGCTCGAAAGCCCGACTATACACAATCAAAAGCGGGAGCGGGAGGTTTTCAGCTGCAAATCCTTCACTCAAACCAAGTGAAAACTGCTTTGTCCTTCATATTTATCAATGTCTAGATTGACTTCAACAAAGAACAACATTGTATTTTGCAGTAGAAGAAATAGCAACACTGAAGGATCAGGAATCCGAAAACAAGCTTATTGTCATACGTTCTGCTTGATTTGGGATTTTGCTATAAAATTAATTCCTTCACTCAAACAAAGTGGAAACTGCTTTGTCCTTCATATTTATCAATGTCTAGATTTAATTCAACAAAGAACAACATTGTATTTTGCAGTAGTAGAACGAGCAGCACTTGAAGGAACAGGAATCCGAGAATAAGCTTATTTTCATACGTTCTGCATGATTTGGGATTTTATGTATAAAATGAATTCCTTTACTCAAACTATGTTAACACTGCTTTGTCCTTCATATTTATCAATGTCTAGATTGACTTCAACAAAGAACAACATTGTATTTTGCAGTAGAAGAAATAGCAACACTGAAGGATCAGGAATCCGAAAACAAGCTTATTTTCATACGTTCTGCTTGATTTGGGATTTTGCTATAAAATTAATTCCTTCACTCAAACAAAGTGGAAACTGCTTTGTCCTTCATATTTATCAATGTCTATATCGATTTCAATAAAGAACAAGGCTGTATTTTGCAGTATAGGAAAGAGCAACACTGGAGGATCAGGAATCCGAGAATAAGCTTACTTTCATGAGTCCTGCACGATTTCGGATTTTCCTATAAAATGAATTGCTTTGCTCAAACCAAGTTAAAATTGCTTTGTCCTTCATAGTTATCCATGTCTAAAATGTATCAAGCATAAAGTTCCTCATATTACCCTGAATGAGAAAGAAGCATCCCTTTGGTTGAGCAATACGTTCCTTTTGCGGAGTTATGCATGATTTCGGATTTTGCTATAAAATTCATTCCTTCACACCTTTTTTTTTCACCGCATTTTATAGATTATGGTTGGAAATTTCAACCACTCTAATCCGAAGACCTCTCCTCCCGCTTTTGTTAATATATTTGAACTTTAGTTGGACATTCACCCCTTTTTGCATCTAAACCACATCCGCTCCCTGTTTTGATCATGTATGGTCTGGCAATACTACCTTTTCTTACCCGTTTGTGAGTAATTATGGCTGGACATTCACACCTACTTGCAGCCGAACACCACCTCTCTCGCTTTTGATGATGTATGGACCGGCATTCTTACCTTTTCTAACACATTTTTCAGAAATTACGGTCGGAGATTCACACCTACTCACAGCCGAACAACTCCGCTCCCGCATTTGACGGTGTACAGTCGGACATTCTCACCCTTTCTCATCAGCTTTTTGCAAATTATGATCTGACATTCACACCTACTTGCAGTCGAAAAGCTATGCTCCCGCTTTTGATTATGTTTGGTTGGATATTCAAACCTTTTCTTAACTGCTTTTTACAAACTTTGGTTGGACGTTCACACCTTCTTGTAGCCGAACACATCCACTCCTGCTTTTGATGATGTATGGTTGGGCATTCGCACCTTTTTTTTACCCATTTGTCAGGAATAATGGGTGGACATTCACACCTTCTTGCAGCTGAACACCTCCTCTCCCACTTATGATCATGTGCGGTTTGATTTTCGAAAATTTTCTTTCATGTTTTCTAGCAATTATTGATGGACATTTAGACCTTCTTGCAGCTGAACACCTCCGCTCCTGCTTTTGATCATACCTTGTCAGGCATTCGCACCATGTCTTACCCGCTTTTTACAAACTTTAGTCGAACATTTACACCTTTTTGCAGCCGAACACCACCTCTCTCGCTTTTGATGATGTATGGTCCGGCATTCTTTCCTTTTCTAACACATTTTTCAGCAATTATGGTCGGACATTCACACCTACTCAGAGCCGAACACCTCCGCTCCCGCATTTGATGGTGTATAGTCGGGCATTCTCACACTTTCTCATCAGCTTTTTGCAAATTATGATCTGACATTCACACCTACTTTTGATAATGTATGGTTGGGCATTCGCACCTTTTTTTACCCATTTTTCAGGAATTATGGGTGGACATTCACACCTTCTTGCAGCTGAACACCTCCTCTCCTTCTTATGATCATGTGCGGATGATATTCGAAAATTTTCTTTCATGTTTTAAAGCAATTATTGATGGACATTCAGACCTTCTTGCAGCTGAACCACTCTGCTCCCGCTTTTGATGGTGTATAGTCGGGCTTTCGAGCCTTTCCTTCCCGGTTTTTACAAATTATGGTTGGACATTCAGACCTTCTTGCAGCCGAACACCTCCGCTCCCTCTTTTGATCATACATTTTCGGGCATTCGCACTTTTTCTTACCCGCTTTTTACAAACCATGGTCGGACTTTCACACCTTTTAGTAGCCGAACAACTCCGCACCCGCTACTGATTGTGTACAGTCGGGTATTTTAACCTTTTCTTACCCGTTTTTTACCAACTATGGTCGGACATTCACACCTTCTTACAGCGGAACACCTCCGCTCCCTCCTTTGATGGTGTATGTTCGGGCATTCGAACCTTTTCTTACCCGCTTTTTACAAACTATGGTCAGACGTTCAAACCTTCTTGTAGCCGAACATATCCACTCCTGCTTTTGATGATGTATGGTTGGGCATTCGAACCTACTTGTTGCCCGCTTTTCATTAATTATGGGTGGACATTCACACCTTGTCTCAGCCAAACACCTCCGCTCCCTGTTTTGATCATGTATGGTTTGACATTCGCACCTTTGCTTACCCTCTTTTTATACTGATTGCTCAAGATTAAGTTGTTCTTTCTCAAACTACAAAATTTTTTTAATTGTTGAAACTTGATTTGAAGTGGATAAATAAGGAAGACAAACAGTTTTAAGTCAGGCTGATAGCAATTAATTTTATAGCAAAATCTGTATTTCGTCATTTGTCGAGAGATGCTTATTGCTGAAGAAGTTCTTTCTCATTCTACAAAGTACAACGTTGTTTATTATTGAAACTTGATTAGACATGAATAAATATGAAGGACAAAGCAGTCTTAACTTGGTTTGAGTTAAGGAATTCGTTTTATAGGAGAATCCGAATTTGTGCATAACTCGTAAAATAGAGCTTATTTTCGGATTCCTGAAGAATGAGTCTGGTTCTTTCTCATAATACAAAGTTTGTTGTTTATTGTTGAAACTTCATCAGACCGTTAGATATAGTCGGACTCACCTCGACGCACGGCTTGGGATCTGGAACCAGTACTCTTGAGAGGGGTTGGACTCTCTTCCACTCTGGAGTTGCCCGTGGTGAGAGGCGCAGAGCAGGTGTGGGCATACTTATTGCCCCCCGGCTGTGTGCCAGTACATTGGGGTTTACCCCAGTGAACGAGAGGGTAGCCTCCCTCCGCCTTTGGGTGGGGGGACGAGTCCTGACTGTTGTTTGTGCCTATGCGCCAAACAGCAGTTCAGAGTACCTACCCTTTTTGGAGTCTCTGGGGGAGGCACTGGAGAATGCTCCTACCGGAGACTCCCTCATTCTGCTGGGGGACTTCAATGCTCACGTGGGCAATGAGAGTGAGACCTGGAGGGGTGTGATTGGGAGGAACGGCCCCCCCGATCTGAATCAGAGTGGTGTTATGTTGTTGGACTTCTGTGCCAGTCATAGACTGTCCATAACGAACACCATGTTCAGGCATAAGGGTGTCCATATGTGCACTTGGCACCAGGACACCCTTGGCCGCAGTTCGATGATCGACTTTGTGGTTGTATCATCGGACTTGCGGCCGTATGTCCTGGACACTCGGGTGAAGAGAGGGGCGGAGCTGTCAACTGATCACCACCTGGTGGTGAGTTGGCTCCGCTGGTGGGGGAGGATGCCGATCAGACCTGGCAGGCCCAAACGTATTGTGAGGGTCTGCTGGGAGCGTTTGTCAGAATCCCCCGTCAGAAGGAGCTTTAACTCCCACCTCCGGCAGAGCTTCAACCATATTTGAGGTGGGGGACATTGAGTCCGAATGGGCCATTTTCCGTGACTCCATTGCCGAGGCAGCTGGTCGGAGTTGTGGCCGTAAGGTGGTCGGTGCCTGTCGTGGCGGCAACCCTCGAACCTGCTGGTGGACACCAGTGGTGAGGGAAGCCGTCAAGCTGAAGAAGGAGTCCTATCGGGCCTTTTTGGCCAGTGGGACCCTGGAAGAAGCTGATAGGTACCGACGGGCCAGACGGGCCACGGCTTCGGCAGTTGCTGAGGCAAAAACTCGGGCCTGGGAGGAGTTCGGTGAGACCATGGAGAACGATTTCCGGACGGCCTCGAAAAGATTCTGGTCCACCATCCGGCGTCTCAGGGGGGGGGAAGCGGCTCACAGTCAACACTGTTTACAGTGGGGACGGGGCTTTGCTGACCTCAACTAGGGATGTTGTGAGTCGGTGGGGGGAGTACTTCGAGGAACTCCTCAATCCTACCAACACGTGCTCGGAAGAGGCAGAGTCGGAGAGCTCGGAGACGGGGCCTCCCATTTCTGGGGCTGAGGTTGCCGAGGTGGTTAAAAAGCTCCTCGGTGGCAAGGCCCCAGGGGTGGATGAGGTCCGTCCTGAGTTTCTCAAGGCTCTGGATGTTGTAGGGCTGTCTTGGCTGACACGCCTCTGCAGTATCGCGTGGACATCGGGGACAGTGCCTCTGAACTGGCAGATTGGCGTGGTGGTCCCCCTCTTTAAAAAGGGGGACCGGAGGGTGTGTTCCAACTATAGGGGTATCACACTCCTCAGCCTCCCTGGTAAGGTCTATTCGGGGGTATTGGAGAGGAGGATCCGTCGGATAATCGAGCCTCGGATTCAGGAGATGCAGTGTGGCTTTCGTCCTGGCCGTGGAACAGTGGACCAGCTCTATACCCTCGGCAGGATCCTGGAGGGTGCATGGGAGTTCGCCCAACCAGTCTACATGTGTTTTGTGGACTTGGAGAAAGCGTTCGACCGTGTCCCTCGTGGAGTCCTGTGGGGGGTGCTCCGGGAATATGGAGTGCCGGACCCCTTGATAGGGGCCGTTCGGTCTCTGTATGACCGGTGCCAGAGTTTGGTCCGCATTGCCGGCAGTAAGTCGGATACGTTTCCGGTGAGAGTTGGACTCCGGCAGGGCTGCCCTTTGTCACCGATTCTGTTCCTAACTATTATGGACAGAATTTCTAGGCGGAGCCAGGGCGTTGAGGGTGTCCCATTTGGCGACCTCAGAATCGGGTCTCTGCTTTTTGCAGATGATGTGGTTCTGTTAGCGTCGTCAGGCCGTGACCTTCAGCTCTCACTGGAGTGATTCGCAGCCGAGTGTGAAGCGGCTGGGATGAGAATCAGCACCTCCAAATCCGAGACTATGGTTCTCAGCCGGAAAAGGGTGGAATGCTCTCTCCGGGTCGGGAATGAGATCCTTCCCCAAGAGGAGGAGTTCAAGTATCTCGGGGTCTTGTTCACGAGTGACGGACGAATGGAGCGGGAGATTGACGGGCGGATCGGTGCGGCGCCTGCAGTGTTGCAGGCTCTGCACCGACCCGTCGTTGTGAAGAGGGAGCTGAGCCAGAAGGCGAAGCTCTCTTCTTACTGGTCAATCTACGTTCCCATCCTCACCTATGGTCACGAGTTGTGGGTAGTGACCGAAAGAACAAGATCGCGAATACAAGCGGCCGAAATGGGTTTCCTCCGCAGGGTGTCTGGGCTCTCCCTTAGAGATAGGGTGAGAAGCTCAGTCATCCGGGAGGGAGTTCCGAGTAGAACCGCTGCTCCTCCGCATTGAGAGGAGTCAGATGAGGTGGCTCGGGCATCTGGTTAGGATGCCCCCTGGGCGCCTCCCTGGGGAGGTGTTCCGGGCACGTCCCACTGGGAGGAGACCCCGGGGGAGACCCAGGACACGTTGGAGAGACTATGTCTCTCGGCTGGCCTGGGAACGCCTCGGGGTCCCCCCGGAAGAGCTGGAGGAAGTGGCCGGGGACAGAGACGTCTGGGTTTCTCTGCTCAAGCTGCTGCCCCCGCGACCCGACCCCCGGATAAGCGGCAGATGATGGATGGATGGATGGATATATCCTCCACCAACCAGACTTACAACCCCCGACTAGGGTAGCAGAATTTCTAAGCATCTGTACCCCAAAACTACTATCAAAAATATATAAATTATTGTCTAAGATAGATGACACAATGTCTCTTCCATCCTCAAAATGGGAGGCAGATTTATCCATCAGTTCTGGTCATAGCTTCTAACCACAAATATGTTTGAACACCTTCATAAAGACTCGAAATCCTAATTTACAGCTCATACAATACAAAATCCTTCATATAACACACTATACAGGACAAAGGATGTTCAGGATGGGTCTAACACACTCAAACATCTGCTCACATTGCACAGATAACACACCTGATGATTATGCACACGCTTTGTGGTTTTCTGCGCCTGTCCAGAAGTTCTGGCTTGAAGTCTGTGAGGACCTATCAACATGGCTAAAGTGTAGCATCCCTGCATGCCCCACACTGTGCATACTGGGTGACTTAGACAACATCAACATGGAAATTAACTAAGCACACATGGTTGTCACAGTGTTATATATCGCAAAGAAAACTATTCTCATGAACTGGAAAGCGAAGAACAATCCGTGTATTAACCAGTTTAGAAATTTTCTTTTAGATTATATTAGCATGGAAACAATGTCTGCCTCCTCAAAACATCAATTGGCTGAATTTCATTCTCTCTGGTCCCCTCTGATTAGTTTTTATCACATAGTGGTGGTGGTGGGTTGCTGGGTGATGGTGGGTCTCAGGCCCGGGCTGCTGCGACTGGTGTGACAGGGTGGTTTGTTTGTTTGTTTTTTGTAGTGGTCCTCCTGGGTGGGGTTGGGTTGAGTGGGGTGGGGCGGGATGGGTACCTTCTGGGGGTACAGTAGCTCCCGGAATATGGTCGCTGCAGGCCCCGAGCCTGGTGGACATCAGGCCCTCCTGCCCATTGTTGGCTCCCAGGTAGCGGGGATGCCTATTGCAGCCAGTCCCTGGCTGCCCTCTCTAGGGGAGAGTAGCTCCCCCGGTATATATCCCCATACCCCTCTCCCTTCTGGCTCCTGTACACAGCACACACTCACACATGAAGGGTTTTGGGGGCGTGTGTGTTCGGTGGGGTGTAGTGGATGGGGCCACGTAGGTGGTCCCCTTTGGTTGCACTCTGCAGTTCCCTGCCCCTGTTTTAATTACACCTTAGACATTACTACTTATCAAACACACTCACACACACACATTAGGTCTTGGGGGGTGGTTACACTGAGTGGCATCTGGTGGGCGGGGCTCTTTGGGTATGTAGGCTGCCCAGAGTGCCGCGCTCCCAGTTCTACAAGTTTGGCTGCCCCTCAATTTTAATTGCTCACTATTAGAAAATATTGAAGAGCCAGAAGGGTGAGGGGAGGGGTCTTCTTCGCACACCCCTGCTTCCTGGTGTCTGCTCTGGGCAGGAGGGGCCAGGAGGATTAATTAATTGTTCTGCTGGTTCGAGGTCTGTGGTGGCTGGGGGGTTGCTGGCCTCCTGGTATGCCCGCTGCACTACACCCCAGCAGAGTCGAGGGAGCTAGAATGTGTGGATGTGTGGATGTATGGGACGTGAAAGTGTGTGTGGTAATGATTGGGCCTGGATCTGGGACTTGCTGTCGCCTGGCCTGCCTGTGTTTCTCCCGATGGGGCGTCAGCGTTGCCTCTCCCCACTGCTCGCGACTTCACCCACCTGTGGGCACGTCTTGACTCCCAGGGCACTTGGCCAGGGGCGCTGGGGCAGGCGCTGACCCACTTTGTGGCTGTCTGGGGCGCTTGGCCCTCCTGGGTATTGGGTGGGGCCTCTGCCGGGGGGTTTGGGGGCGCTCGGGCTCCTGGGGCCCAGGTCCAGTGCACGGCCCATGTCTGGGCGGCTGGGGCCTGGCGGGGTCGGTGGGCTGTTGCCCCTGGTTCCCGGAGTGCCTCTGCCCTATGCTTATGGGGGCTCTTTCCGGGGGCTTCCTCTGCAGTCTTCTGGGTGGATGCATGGTTGCCCCTGCAGTGGGCTGCCGGGGTTCTGTGCTCTGTGGGGGCTGCTGGTGGCCTGGGTCTTGTGGCCCTCTCTGCCTGCTTCTGATTGCTTGGGGGGGGGGGCTGTGGATTGTGGCCCTGTACGCTTATACACTCATAACTAAGCACGGTTATCATGTAGGTCCTGTGCCATGGGTGTTGCATGTTCTCACACACACACACACACACACATTCATTAGTCCAGTAGCATGGTCACTAAGCAGTTGATGTATTATCATGTCGTCTCAGGTCATCTATATCCACAGCTGTGTTGTATGTGATTGCCGCTTCTTGTGCTTGTTTTTGTTTGTTTGTGTGTTTGTTTTTTCTCTGCTTGTCTGCTTTCAGGTGCTCCTGGTGGCGCTAAGGCTGGATTCCCCTCATAGGCCATGGATTGTTGTCTGTTTTGTTTTTTACAGGTGTAGCAGCTGGTTGTCTGGTTTTTGTTTCTATTTTTGTTCTGTTTCCTCTTCTTTCCTCTTCTTCTTTCCTTGTCCCCTGGTCCGGTTCAGTTCAGTTCATGTCATATATTGTAAACAGAAATAAATAAATGGGCATCAAGGGGAGCTTTACATTTATAAAACTTCCCTTGGCAAAACAAATCTGTTTGGCATCAAAGGTATTCAGACTACAATTCTTCTGACATAATGCTGAACAGGACAAGGGGAAAAAAAAGTAAAGAAGACAGTTCTGCCGAAAGCCAGGGATAGACCTGTTCTAAGTTCTATACTTTTTAAAAGGGGCGTGTTTATCAACTATGGAATTAGAAGATTTACACAAATGGTCAAGTGCTAGATCTTCATCTGGGATTTTAACAGTGTCATATAACTATTCAACAGATCAGTTAAAAAAAAGCCTGCTCATGGAGATGTTTCAGGATCTGGATACCAAGCGTGGACCTAATGTTTTCATTTTTGCAATTCTGATACAGGCTATTGAGCAGTGATAACTAACACCAAGTTCAGATACTGCGGATTTTCTACCTTTGATATGTTAAGATTGAGCCAATCAGGGACAACCTTGAAGGATCTCTTTGGTTTTGTAGGATCAGTAATTACCTGAGAAAGGTTGATATTGGTACACACCTTTTTTAAATGATCAGAGGCAGAGTTCAACTTGTTTAAATTAAAATTGCCACACAGAGATTGGGTTTAGGCCACATGCACACAGAATGACATCAACAAATATAAGAAATATTAAACATTTACACATAGATTTTTGAATACATGTAGAGGAATGATACTTTGAAATGTGCTCATTGCGGAGTTATGATCAGTTGAGTAATGAAGGTTGAACTATTCTAGGAAAGAGGTTCTATTCCCAGCATCATGATGGACACTCCTGATATAGAAGGTTTCGCTAACGCATTGGAATTGTTTTACTATTTTCATATGCATGTGCAATGAAGAATTGCTTGCTGCTGATAAATGCAAAGAAGAACAGCTTACACATAGATGCTCACATATAGGCTGCTGAATGCAATGAAGACCTGCTTATCAAGTAAAGTTCAATGTCAATGTGTAATATTCAATTAGGATTTGCAAAACAGTGAAGTTAAACAATGAATGGGTCCATAGTCGGTATGAGAAGACTACAGGAATATTTACCTGGGTGTACGTTCAAACAGAGATGAGAAAATTGCGATAAATAATTGTTTGTTTGTTTGTTAGTATGTATAGGAATGTTATGTGTATAAACTGTGTTGAGTTATAGTTACTCAGTAGTGTCTCAGTGAAACAACCGACGGGGGAAGCCTTGCGGTGACAACAAAAGCAGTGTTTTACTGATCAGTCAAGTTGCTCCAGTGTACTCCATACAAACTGGTTGGCTACTGAAGGGATAGAAAATGGGGAATACTTGTTTTAAAGCAAACAAGGAATTAGATGGGAAAAATACATGTTTTAACGGGACCCAGACAATATTAAATACTCAGACAGATGGGAGAAGAAGTGTAGTTTTGTAGGAAATCACAAAATTATTACATAGAATTAGTGAAATCAATTGAAGAATGCCTTTCTGAAGAGCTGTTTACCACAGATGAGCAGCTTTGCGACCAAGCACATTGTAGATCGCTTTACTGCCAAAATGATCTAATTTAATGGATTGGTTTAGACATGCATAACAGCATTTTAAGAACAAAGAGAGAAACAAAAAGGGACAACGCTTCATGGTGGAAGGGGATGTATAAATAACTGTGTATATGATGAAGGGGGTGGCAACACCCATTCCGAAATCCCGCCATTCCGACATCCCGCTATTCTGACATCCCACCATTCCGACATACCACCATTCCGACATACCACCATTCCGACATGCAAACGTCCCACCATTCCGACATCCCACCATTGCGACATCCCGCTATTCTGACGTTCAAATGTCCCACCATTCCGACAAGGCTTTCCGTATAAGGAAATGTGTGTTACTCAACAGGTGAGTCCCTTCTTTCTGTTCATGCAATTTATATGTTTAACACATGTTTATAGACAAGCGTTATTAAAAACACAAAGTCTCGGCAACTGGAGGAGGAGAAGCAGTCCGCGGTGGTTTTCAATCACACACTCCAATGCCACTTGTTTCAACTTCCGAAAATTTAATCCAGGAAAAAAAGGCTTACAAACATGGACAAAAACGGCTCCATAACACGCACAAGAATCCAAAAGAAACAAAAGTTAACTAAAAGAAAGCAAATAAACAGTATGAAGTGGTAAAAATTGGTTTTACGCATGCCTATGTGCGTCTGGCACATGCGTCTTCGGGCTCTCCCACGTTGGTTTGTGGATGAAAGCTATATGTTCAGCTGTAATGTCATGTAAAAACAATCTCTACATGACATTTACTCCCAGGTGTGACCAGTTAGGTCCTTAAGATATCAACAGGCTGTATAAAGCTACAACCGTTGCGGCTGTGTGTTTGTGCCAAATGCGCAAAACCCATCCACGCTTCCCAAAATTGGAGTGAGTACTCATAAATCACGTGAATAACATGAATAAACGTTTTTACTGCATTTTGTTGTGTTTTATACGTTCTATGCTGTCATTTCTCTCTTCTCCTATTGGCAAGGCAAGGCAGAGTGCTCGCAACTGTGTCCTGTGCAGTAGCCGTGATATCTGTAATTGCAATTATTACTTTTGCATATGATGACAGCGTGCAAAAGACGCATGGGCTCGTGGAGAGCTCCGCTCCAGCTGGCTGCTGTGACAGCTCACTGACACTGTATTTCTGCTTAATCAGTTTCAGTCTCGCCAGAGTTACATTAATATCTGTATTTTTATATTTGAAATTCAGGGGATTTTGATAATAGATTATTAAAGTTTGTTTGCGAGGCTGTGGCCTCTGCATGTGCAAAGCTTGTGCGCCAAACTTTAGGGCGTATTTGCGCCGGCATATCATTAGTGCAAAATGTTTTGGGTAAAAAATAGGCTATTAAAAGGAACTGTCGGAATGGCGGTATGTTAAAAAAAACAAAAAACATACCGCCATTCCGACCATAGGAGGAAAAAAGTGTCGGAATGGTGGGACGTTTGATAAAAAATTAGGTGTCGCCATTCCGACAATTGGAGACCCATGTCGGAATGGCGAGATGTCGGAATGGCAGCATGTAACCATGATGAAGGAGAGACCATTTGAGCAGCACAGCCATTTCGCAGCACAGGGACAGCAATCCAAGTTACAGGATCTCCCACGTGGTATCACCTGTCACATTGTGTCAAGGCATCAAAAGAAGAAAAAATCACCAAACTCAAGGACAAAAAGACAAAGACTCCGGTGAACGAAGACAGAGGACTGACAAACCAGAAATACAAAAGGATTCTCGATATCAAGATCCAGAAGAAGAGGCTAACAATGCCACGAACACTTACGATGCTGGGAATGATGCCAGCAATGAACAGAGAAGAAGATTCAGTGTCATCAATCTGCATTACGTGCCTCTAATGAGGGGGTGAATATAGAATCCTAAACGATTACAACGTCTCTGGGAACTGTGACAACAACAAGGTTTAAACCATTTTGATATATATTGTAACCTATTGTCTAAGGAATAGTGCTGAAAATGAGGTAAATCTAATCCACCACTGTCCTTGGTCTTCTGTAGGGTTTTTAAACTAATACGTGGTGGTTTGTTTTTCCACAGAAATTTGGAGAATCATGAATCTAGTGACTTAAACCAAGTAGCAGATGGTTTTATGGGGATCATTGAGAACAAATAGTTAACTTTTGGTAGTATCATCATTTTAATGGATGTAACTCTCCCCATAAGTGATATAGGTAAGGACTTCCAACGAGAGATCGTCCTCTACTGTCTTTAATAATTGCACATAATTTAGCTTTGTTAGCTCTGAGAGCCTGGAGGAAATGTTTATGCCTAAATATCTAATATTTCCTGACTGTAAAGTGATCGCAGGTATATTATGGACGCTACAGTTAATGGGCAGAACTGTGGTCTTAGACCAGTTGATAGAGTAGTCAGAAAGTGCTGAGAATTTATTTATGAGTGTGATCGTGTGACTGAGAGACGTCTGTGAGTTCTGAAGGAAAAGTAATACATCATCAGCATAAAGACTTATTTTATGCTCAATATTTTGGGATTAATTACTCACAAACGGGTAAGAAAAGGTAGTATTGCCAGACCATACATGATCAAAACATGGAGCGGAGGTGGTTCAGCTGCAAGGTGTGAATGTCTGACTATAGTTTGTAAAAAGCGGGTAAGATAAGGTGCGAATGCCCGACAATGTATGATCAAAAGAGGGAGCGGAGGTTTTCGGCTGCAAGAAGGTCTGAATGTCCACCCAAAGTTCCTGAAAAATGGGTAAAAAAAGGGTGCGAATGCCAAACCATACATCATCAAAAGCAGGAGTGGATGTGTTCGGCTACAAGAAGATTTGAATGTCCATCAATAATTGCTTTAAAACATGAAAGAAAAATTTCGAATATCAAACCGCACATGATCATAAGCGGGAGAGGAGTTGTTCAGCTGCAAGAAGGTGTGAATGTCCACCCATAATTACTGAAAAATGGGTAAGAAAAGGTGAAAATGCCCAACCATACATCATCAAAAGCAGGAGTGGATGTGTTCGGCTACAAGAAGGTTTGAATGTCCGACTATAGTTTGTAAAAAGCGGGTAAGAAAAGGTTCGAATGCCCGAACATAGACCATCAAAAGAGGGAGCGGAGGTGTTCCGCTGTAAGAAGGTGTAAATGTCCGACCATAGTTGGTAAAAAGCGGGTAAGAAAAGGTTAAAATACCCGACTGTACACAATCAATAGCGGGAGCGGAGTTGTTTGGCTACAAGAAGGTGTGAAAGTCCGACCACGGTTTGTAAAAAGCGGGTAAGAAAAGGTTCGAATGCCCGAATATATACCATCAAAAGTGGAAGTGGATGTGTTCGGCTGCAAGAAGGTGTGAACGTCCGACCAAAGTTTGTAAAAAGCAGTTAAGAAAAGGTTCGAATATCCAACCAAACATAATCAAAACCGGGAGCAGAGCTGTTCGACTGCAAGTAGGTGTGAATGTCAGATCATAATTTGCAAAAAGCTGATGAGAAAGGGTGAGAATGCCCGGCTATACATCATCAAATGCGGGAGCGGAAGTGTTCGGCTGTGAGTAGGTGTGAATGTCCGACCATAATTGCTGAAAAATGTGTTAGAAGAGACTAGAATGCCGGACAAGACATCATCAAATGCGGGAGCGGAGTTGTTCAGCTGTGAGTAGGTGTGAATCTCAGAACATAGTGTGTAAAAAGGGGGTAAGAATAGGTTCGAATGCCCGAACATACACTATCAAAACAGGGAGCTGAGGTGGCTCAGCTGCAAGGTGTGAATGTGTGACTATAGTTTGTAAATAAGGTGCGAATGCCCAACAATGTATAATCAAACGAGGGAGCGGAGGTTTTCGGCTACAAGAAGGTTTGAATGTCCGACCATAGTTTGTAAAAAGCGGGTAAGAAAAGGTTCAAATGCCTGACTATACACCATCAAAAGCGGGAGCAGAGGTGTTCCGCTGTAAGACGGTGTGAATGTCCGACCATATTTGGTAAAAAGCGGGTAAGAAAAGGTTAAAATACCCGACTGTACACAATCAATAGCGGGAGAGGAGGTGTTCAGCTGCAAGAAGGTGTGAATGTCCACCCATAATTACTGAAAAATGGGTAAGAAAAGGTGCGAATGCACAACCATACATTATCAAAAGCAGGTGTGAATGTCAGATCATAATTTGCAAAAAGCTGATGAGAAAGGGTGAGAATGCCCGACTATACACCATCAAATGCGGGAGCGGAGTTGTTCGGCTGTGAGTAAGTGTGAATCTCCGACCATAATTGCTGAAAAATGTGTTAGAAAAGGTAAGAATGCCGGTCCATACATCATCAAAAGCGGGAGAGGTGGTGTTCGGCTGCAAGTAGGTGTGAATGTCCAGCCATAATTACTAACAAACGGGTAAGAAAAGGTAGTATTGCCAGACCATACATGATCAAAACAGGGAGCGGAGGTGGTTCAGCTGCAAGAAGGTGTGAATGTCCGACTAAAGTTCAAATATATTAACAAAAGCGGGAGGAGAGGTCTTCGGATGAGAGTGGTTGAGAATTTCCAACCATAATCTATAAAATGCGGTGAAAAAAAAGGTGTGATAGAACACTAAAAGGTGGAGCGTAAGTGTTCGGCTGCAAGAAGGTGTGAATGTCCGACTATATTTGGTGAAAAGCAGGTGAAGCAAGGTCTGAATGCCCAACCTTACATCATCAAAAGCGAGATCAGAGGTGTTTGGCTGCATGAAGGCCATAGTTTGCCAAAAGCGGGTAAGCTGCGAATGACGGACTAAATATCAACAAAAGGTCTTCGGATGCAAGTGGGTGTGAATATCCCACCATACAAGTATGGTGGAGAGGAAGCTGTGAACAGCCGACCATAGTTGGCAAAAAGCGGGTGAGAAAAGGTGCGAATGTCCAACCATACATGATCAAAACAGGGAGCGGAGGTGTTTGGCTGTGACAAGGTGTGAATGTCCACCCAAAATTAATGAAAAGCGGGCAACAAGTAGGTTTGAATGCCCAAGCATACATCATCAAAAGCAGGAGTGGATGTGTTCGGCTACAAGAAGATTTGAATGTCCATCAATAATTGCTTTAAAACATGAAAGAAAATTTTCGAATATCAAAACGCACATGATCATAAGCGGGAGAGGAGTTGTTCAGCTGCAAGAAGGTGTGAATGTCCGACCATAATTACTGAAAAATGGGTAAGAAAAGGTGAAAATGCCCAACCATACATCATCAAAAGCAGGAGTGGATGTGTTCGGCTACAAGAAGGTTTGAATGTCCGACCATAGTTTGTAAAAAGCGGGTAAGAAAAGGTTCGAATGCCCGAACATAGACCATCAAAAGAGGGAGCGGAGGTGTTCCGCTGTAAGAAGGTGTAAATGTCCGACCATAGTTGGTAAAAAGCGGGTAAGAAAAGGTTAAAATACCCGACTGTACACAATCAATAGCGGGAGCGGAGTTGTTTGGCTACAAGAAGGTGTGAAAGTCCGACCACGGTTTGTAAAAAGCGGGTAAGAAAAGGTTCGAATGCCCGAATATATACCATCAAAAGTGGAAGTGGATGTGTTCGGCTGCAAGAAGGTGTGAACGTCCGACCAAAGTTTGTAAAAAGCAGTTAAGAAAAGGTTCGAATATCCAACCAAACATAATCAAAAGCGGGAGCAGAGCTGTTCGACTGCAAGTAGGTGTGAATGTCAGATCATAATTTGCAAAAAGCTGATGAGAAAGGGTGAGAATGCCCGGCTATACACCATCAAATGCGGGAGCGGAAGTGTTCGGCTGTGAGTAGGTGTGAATGTCCGACCATAATTGCTGAAAAATGTGTTAGAAGAGACTAGAATGCCGGACAAGACATCATCAAATGCGGGAGCGGAGTTGTTCAGCTGTGAGTAGGTGTGAATCTCTGAGCATAGTTTGTAAAAAGGGGGTAAGAATAGGTTCGAATGCCCGAACATACACTATCAAAACAGGGAGCTGAGGTGGCTCAGCTGCAAGGTGTGAATGTGTGACTATAGTTTGTAAATAAGGTGCGAATGCCCAACAATGTATAATCAAAAGAGGGAGCGGAGGTTTTCGGCTACAAGAAGGTTTGAATGTCCGACCATAGTTTGTAAAAAGCGGGTAAGAAAAGGTTCAAATGCCTGACTATACACCATCAAAAGCGGGAGCAGAGGTGTTCCGCTGTAAGACGGTGTGAATGTCCGACCATATTTGGTAAAAAGCGGGTAAGAAAAGGTTAAAATACCCGACTGTACACAATCAATAGCGGGAGAGGAGGTGTTCAGCTGCAAGAAGGTGTGAATGTCCACCCATAATTACTGAAAAATGGGTAAGAAAAGGTGCGAATGCCCAACCATACATTATCAAAAGCAGGTGTGAATGTCAGATCATAATTTGCAAAAAGCTGATGAGAAAGGGTGAGAATGCCCGACTATACACCATCAAATGCGGGAGCGGAGTTGTTCGGCTGTGAGTAAGTGTGAATCTCCGACCATAATTGCTGAAAAATGTGTTAGAAAAGGTAAGAATGCTGGTCCATACATCATCAAAAGCGGGAGAGGTGGTGTTCGGCTGCAAGTAGGTGTGAATGTCCAGCCATAATTACTAACAAACGGGTAAGAAAAGGTAGTATTGCCAGACCATACATGATCAAAACAGGGAGCGGAGGTGGTTCAGCTGCAAGAAGGTGTGAATGTCCGACTAAAGTTCAAATATATTAACAAAAGCGGGAGGAGAGGTCTTCGGATGAGAGTGGTTGAGAATTTCCAACCATAATCTATAAAATGCGGTGAAAAAAAAGGTGTGATAGAACACTAAAAGGTGGAGCGGAAGTGTTCGGCTGCAAGAAGGTGTGAATGTCCGACTATATTTGGTGAAAAGCAGGTGAAGCAAGGTCTGAATGCCCAACCTTACATCATCAAAAGCGAGATCAGAGGTGTTTGGCTGCATGAAGGCCATAGTTTGCCAAAAGCGGGTAAGCTGCGAATAACGGACTAAATATCAACAAAAGGTCTTCGGATGCAAGTGGGTGTGAATATCCCACCATACAAGTATGGTGGAGAGGAAGCTGTGAACAGCCGACCATAGTTGGCAAAAAGCGGGTGAGAAAAGGTGCGAATGTCCAACCATACATGATCAAAACAGGGAGCGGAGGTGTTTGGCTGTGACAAGGTGTGAATGTCCACCCAAAATTAATGAAAAGCGGGCAACAAGTAGGTTTGAATGCCCAACCATACATCATCAAAAGCAGGAGTGGATGTGTTCGGCTACAAGAAGATTTGAATGTCCATCAATAATTGCTTTAAAACATGAAAGAAAATTTTCGAATATCAAACCGCACATGATCATAAGCGGGAGAGGAGTTGTTCAGCTGCAAGAAGGTGTGAATGTCCGACCATAATTACTGAAAAATGGGTAAGAAAAGGTGAAAATGCCCAACCATACATCATCAAAAGCAGGAGTGGATGTGTTCGGCTACAAGAAGGTTTGAATGTCCGACCATAGTTTGTAAAAAGCGGGTAAGAAAAGGTTCGAATGCCCGAACATAGACCATCAAAAGAGGGAGCGGAGGTGTTCCGCTGTAAGAAGGTGTTAATGTCCGACCATAGTTGGTAAAAAGCGGGTAAGAAAAGGTTAAAATACCCGACTGTACACAATCAATAGCGGGAGCGGAGTTGTTTGGCTACAAGAAGGTGTGAAAGTCCGACCACGGTTTGTAAAAAGCGGGTAAGAAAAGGTTCGAATGCCCGAATATATACCATCAAAAGTGGAAGTGGATGTGTTCGGCTGCAAGAAGGTGTGAACGTCCGACCAAAGTTTGTAAAAAGCAGTTAAGAAAAGGTTCGAATATCCAACCAAACATAATCAAAAGCGGGAGCAGAGCTGTTCGACTGCAAGTAGGTGTGAATGTCAGATCATAATTTGCAAAAAGCTGATGAGAAAGTGTGAGAATGCCCGGCTATACACCATCAAATGCGGGAGCGGAAGTGTTCGGCTGTGAGTAGGTGTGAATGTCCGACCATAATTGCTGAAAAATGTGTTAGAAGAGACTAGAATGCCGGACAAGACATCATCAAATGCGGGAGCGGAGTTGTTCAGCTGTGAGTAGGTGTGAATCTCCGAGCATAGTTTGTAAAAAGGGGGTAAGAATAGGTTCGAATGCCCGAACATACACTATCAAAACAGGGAGCTGAGGTGGCTCAGCTGCAAGGTGTGAATGTGTGACTATAGTTTGTAAATAAGGTGCGAATGCCCAACAATGTATAATCAAAAGAGGGAGCGGAGGTTTTCGGCTACAAGAAGGTTTGAATGTCCGACCATAGTTTGTAAAAAGCGGGTAAGAAAAGGTTCAAATGCCTGACTATACACCATCAAAAGCGGGAGCAGAGGTGTTCCGCTGTAAGACGGTGTGAATGTCCGACCATATTTGGTAAAAAGCGGGTAAGAAAAGGTTAAAATACCCGACTGTACACAATCAATAGCGGGAGAGGAGGTGTTCAGCTGCAAGAAGGTGTGAATGTCCACCCATAATTACTGAAAAATGGGTAAGAAAAGGTGCGAATGCCCAACCATACATTATCAAAAGCAGGTGTGAATGTCAGATCATAATTTGCAAAAAGCTGATGAGAAAGGGTGAGAATGCCCGACTATACACCATCAAATGCGGGAGCGGAGTTGTTCGGCTGTGAGTAAGTGTGAATCTCCGACCATAATTGCTGAAAAATGTGTTAGAAAAGGTAAGAATGCTGGTCCATACATCATCAAAAGCGGGAGAGGTGGTGTTCGGCTGCAAGTAGGTGTGAATGTCCAGCCATAATTACTAACAAACGGGTAAGAAAAGGTAGTATTGCCAGACCATACATGATCAAAACAGGGAGCGGAGGTGGTTCAGCTGCAAGAAGGTGTGAATGTCCGACTAAAGTTCAAATATATTAACAAAAGCGGGAGGAGAGGTCTTCGGATGAGAGTGGTTGAGAATTTCCAACCATAATCTATAAAATGCGGTGAAAAAAAAGGTGTGATAGAACACTAAAAGGTGGAGCGGAAGTGTTCGGCTGCAAGAAGGTGTGAATGTCCGACTATATTTGGTGAAAAGCAGGTGAAGCAAGGTCTGAATGCCCAACCTTACATCATCAAAAGCGAGATCAGAGGTGTTTGGCTGCATGAAGGCCATAGTTTGCCAAAAGCGGGTAAGCTGCGAATAACGGACTAAATATCAACAAAAGGTCTTCGGATGCAAGTGGGTGTGAATATCCCACCATACAAGTATGGTGGAGAGGAAGCTGTGAACAGCCGACCATAGTTGGCAAAAAGCGGGTGAGAAAAGGTGCGAATGTCCAACCATACATGATCAAAACAGGGAGCGGAGGTGTTTGGCTGTGACAAGGTGTGAATGTCCACCCAAAATTAATGAAAAGCGGGCAACAAGTAGGTTTGAATGCCCAACCATACATCATCAAAAGCAGGAGTGGATGTGTTCGGCTACAAGAAGATTTGAATGTCCATCAATAATTGCTTTAAAACATGAAAGAAAATTTTCGAATATCAAACCGCACATGATCATAAGCGGGAGAGGAGTTGTTCAGCTGCAAGAAGGTGTGAATGTCCGACCATAATTACTGAAAAATGGGTAAGAAAAGGTGAAAATGCCCAACCATACATCATCAAAAGCAGGAGTGGATGTGTTCGGCTACAAGAAGGTTTGAATGTCCGACCATAGTTTGTAAAAAGCGGGTAAGAAAAGGTTCGAATGCCCGAACATAGACCATCAAAAGAGGGAGCGGAGGTGTTCCGCTGTAAGAAGGTGTTAATGTCCGACCATAGTTGGTAAAAAGCGGGTAAGAAAAGGTTAAAATACCCGACTGTACACAATCAATAGCGGGAGCGGAGTTGTTTGGCTACAAGAAGGTGTGAAAGTCCGACCACGGTTTGTAAAAAGCGGGTAAGAAAAGGTTCGAATGCCCGAATATATACCATCAAAAGTGGAAGTGGATGTGTTCGGCTGCAAGAAGGTGTGAACGTCCGACCAAAGTTTGTAAAAAGCAGTTAAGAAAAGGTTCGAATATCCAACCAAACATAATCAAAAGCGGGAGCAGAGCTGTTCGACTGCAAGTAGGTGTGAATGTCAGATCATAATTTGCAAAAAGCTGATGAGAAAGTGTGAGAATGCCCGGCTATACACCATCAAATGCGGGAGCGGAAGTGTTCGGCTGTGAGTAGGTGTGAATGTCCGACCATAATTGCTGAAAAATGTGTTAGAAGAGACTAGAATGCCGGACAAGACATCATCAAATGCGGGAGCGGAGTTGTTCAGCTGTGAGTAGGTGTGAATCTCCGAGCATAGTTTGTAAAAAGGGGGTAAGAATAGGTTCGAATGCCCGAACATACACTATCAAAACAGGGAGCTGAGGTGGCTCAGCTGCAAGGTGTGAATGTGTGACTATAGTTTGTAAATAAGGTGCGAATGCCCAACAATGTATAATCAAAAGAGGGAGCGGAGGTTTTCGGCTACAAGAAGGTTTGAATGTCCGACCATAGTTTGTAAAAAGCGGGTAAGAAAAGGTTCAAATGCCTGACTATACACCATCAAAAGCGGGAGCAGAGGTGTTCCGCTGTAAGACGGTGTGAATGTCCGACCATATTTGGTAAAAAGCGGGTAAGAAAAGGTTAAAATACCCGACTGTACACAATCAATAGCGGGAGAGGAGGTGTTCAGCTGCAAGAAGGTGTGAATGTCCACCCATAATTACTGAAAAATGGGTAAGAAAAGGTGCGAATGCCCAACCATACATTATCAAAAGCAGGTGTGAATGTCAGATCATAATTTGCAAAAAGCTGATGAGAAAGGGTGAGAATGCCCGACTATACACCATCAAATGCGGGAGCGGAGTTGTTCGGCTGTGAGTAAGTGTGAATCTCCGACCATAATTGCTGAAAAATGTGTTAGAAAAGGTAAGAATGCCGGTCCATACATCATCAAAAGCAGGAGAGGTGGTGTTCGGCTGCAAGTAGGTGTGAATGTCCAGCCATAATTACTAACAAACGGGTAAGAAAAGGTAGTATTGCCAGACCATACATGATCAAAACAGGGAGCGGAGGTGGTTCAGCTGCAAGAAGGTGTGAATGTCCGACTAAAGTTCAAATATATTAACAAAAGCGGGAGGAGAGGTCTTCGGATGAGAGTGGTTGAGAATTTCCAACCATAATCTATAAAATGCGGTGAAAAAAAAGGTGTGATAGAACACTAAAAGGTGGAGCGGAAGTGTTCGGCTGCAAGAAGGTGTGAATGTCCGACTATATTTGGTGAAAAGCAGGTGAAGCAAGGTCTGAATGCCCAACCTTACATCATCAAAAGCGAGATCAGAGGTGTTTGGCTGCATGAAGGCCATAGTTTGCCAAAAGCGGGTAAGCTGCGAATGACGGACTAAATATCAACAAAAGGTCTTCGGATGCAAGTGGGTGTGAATATCCCACCATACAAGTATGGTGGAGAGGAAGCTGTGAACAGCCGACCATAGTTGGCAAAAAGCGGGTGAGAAAAGGTGCGAATGTCCAACCATACATGATCAAAACAGGGAGCGGAGGTGTTTGGCTGTGACAAGGTGTGAATGTCCACCCAAAATTAATGAAAAGCGGGCAACAAGTAGGTTTGAATGCCCAACCATACATCATCAAAAGCAGGAGTGGATGTGTTCGGCTACAAGAAGATTTGAATGTCCATCAATAATTGCTTTAAAACATGAAAGAAAATTTTCGAATATCAAACCGCACATGATCATAAGCGGGAGAGGAGTTGTTCAGCTGCAAGAAGGTGTGAATGTCCGACCATAATTACTGAAAAATGGGTAAGAAAAGGTGAAAATGCCCAACCATACATCATCAAAAGCAGGAGTGGATGTGTTCGGCTACAAGAAGGTTTGAATGTCCGACCATAGTTTGTAAAAAGCGGGTAAGAAAAGGTTCGAATGCCCGAACATAGACCATCAAAAGAGGGAGCGGAGGTGTTCCGCTGTAAGAAGGTGTAAATGTCCGACCATAGTTGGTAAAAAGCGGGTAAGAAAAGGTTAAAATACCCGACTGTACACAATCAATAGCGGGAGCGGAGTTGTTTGGCTACAAGAAGGTGTGAAAGTCCGACCACGGTTTGTAAAAAGCGGGTAAGAAAAGGTTCGAATGCCCGAATATATACCATCAAAAGTGGAAGTGGATGTGTTCGGCTGCAAGAAGGTGTGAACGTCCGACCAAAGTTTGTAAAAAGCAGTTAAGAAAAGGTTCGAATATCCAACCAAACATAATCAAAAGCGGGAGCAGAGCTGTTCGACTGCAAGTAGGTGTGAATGTCAGATCATAATTTGCAAAAAGCTGATGAGAAAGGGTGAGAATGCCCGGCTATACACCATCAAATGCGGGAGCGGAAGTGTTCGGCTGTGAGTAGGTGTGAATGTCCGACCATAATTGCTGAAAAATGTGTTAGAAGAGACTAGAATGCCGGACAAGACATCATCAAATGCGGGAGCGGAGTTGTTCAGCTGTGAGTAGGTGTGAATCTCCGAGCATAGTTTGTAAAAAGGGGGTAAGAATAGGTTCGAATGCCCGAACATACACTATCAAAACAGGGAGCTGAGGTGGCTCAGCTGCAAGGTGTGAATGTGTGACTATAGTTTGTAAATAAGGTGCGAATGCCCAACAATGTATAATCAAAAGAGGGAGCGGAGGTTTTCGGCTACAAGAAGGTTTGAATGTCCGACCATAGTTTGTAAAAAGCGGGTAAGAAAAGGTTCAAATGCCTGACTATACACCATCAAAAGCGGGAGCAGAGGTGTTCCGCTGTAAGACGGTGTGAATGTCCGACCATATTTGGTAAAAAGCGGGTAAGAAAAGGTTAAAATACCCGACTGTACACAATCAATAGCGGGAGAGGAGGTGTTCAGCTGCAAGAAGGTGTGAATGTCCACCCATAATTACTGAAAAATGGGTAAGAAAAGGTGCGAATGCCCAACCATACATTATCAAAAGCAGGTGTGAATGTCAGATCATAATTTGCAAAAAGCTGATGAGAAAGGGTGAGAATGCCCGACTATACACCATCAAATGCGGGAGCGGAGTTGTTCGGCTGTGAGTAAGTGTGAATCTCCGACCATAATTGCTGAAAAATGTGTTAGAAAAGGTAAGAATGCCGGTCCATACATCATCAAAAGCGGGAGAGGTGGTGTTCGGCTGCAAGTAGGTGTGAATGTCCAGCCATAATTACTAACAAACGGGTAAGAAAAGGTAGTATTGCCAGACCATACATGATCAAAACAGGGAGCGGAGGTGGTTCAGCTGCAAGAAGGTGTGAATGTCCGACTAAAGTTCAAATATATTAACAAAAGCGGGAGGAGAGGTCTTCGGATGAGAGTGGTTGAGAATTTCCAACCATAATCTATAAAATGCGGTGAAAAAAAAGGTGTGATAGAACACTAAAAGGTGGAGCGGAAGTGTTCGGCTGCAAGAAGGTGTGAATGTCCGACTATATTTGGTGAAAAGCAGGTGAAGCAAGGTCTGAATGCCCAACCTTACATCATCAAAAGCGAGATCAGAGGTGTTTGGCTGCATGAAGGCCATAGTTTGCCAAAAGCGGGTAAGCTGCGAATAACGGACTAAATATCAACAAAAGGTCTTCGGATGCAAGTGGGTGTGAATATCCCACCATACAAGTATGGTGGAGAGGAAGCTGTGAACAGCCGACCATAGTTGGCAAAAAGCGGGTGAGAAAAGGTGCGAATGTCCAACCATACATGATCAAAACAGGGAGCGGAGGTGTTTGGCTGTGACAAGGTGTGAATGTCCACCCAAAATTAATGAAAAGCGGGCAACAAGTAGGTTTGAATGCCCAACCATACATCATCAAAAGCAGGAGTGGATGTGTTCGGCTACAAGAAGATTTGAATGTCCATCAATAATTGCTTTAAAACATGAAAGAAAATTTTCGAATATCAAACCGCACATGATCATAAGCGGGAGAGGAGTTGTTCAGCTGCAAGAAGGTGTGAATGTCCGACCATAATTACTGAAAAATGGGTAAGAAAAGGTGAAAATGCCCAACCATACATCATCAAAAGCAGGAGTGGATGTGTTCGGCTACAAGAAGGTTTGAATGTCCGACCATAGTTTGTAAAAAGCGGGTAAGAAAAGGTTCGAATGCCCGAACATAGACCATCAAAAGAGGGAGCGGAGGTGTTCCGCTGTAAGAAGGTGTAAATGTCCGACCATAGTTGGTAAAAAGCGGGTAAGAAAAGGTTAAAATACCCGACTGTACACAATCAATAGCGGGAGCGGAGTTGTTTGGCTACAAGAAGGTGTGAAAGTCCGACCACGGTTTGTAAAAAGCGGGTAAGAAAAGGTTCGAATGCCCGAATATATACCATCAAAAGTGGAAGTGGATGTGTTCGGCTGCAAGAAGGTGTGAACGTCCGACCAAAGTTTGTAAAAAGCAGTTAAGAAAAGGTTCGAATATCCAACCAAACATAATCAAAAGCGGGAGCAGAGCTGTTCGACTGCAAGTAGGTGTGAATGTCAGATCATAATTTGCAAAAAGCTGATGAGAAAGGGTGAGAATGCCCGGCTATACACCATCAAATGCGGGAGCGGAAGTGTTCGGCTGTGAGTAGGTGTGAATGTCCGACCATAATTGCTGAAAAATGTGTTAGAAGAGACTAGAATGCCGGACAAGACATCATCAAATGCGGGAGCGGAGTTGTTCAGCTGTGAGTAGGTGTGAATCTCCGAGCATAGTTTGTAAAAAGGGGGTAAGAATAGGTTCGAATGCCCGAACATACACTATCAAAACAGGGAGCTGAGGTGGCTCAGCTGCAAGGTGTGAATGTGTGACTATAGTTTGTAAATAAGGTGCGAATGCCCAACAATGTATAATCAAAAGAGGGAGCGGAGGTTTTCGGCTACAAGAAGGTTTGAATGTCCGACCATAGTTTGTAAAAAGCGGGTAAGAAAAGGTTCAAATGCCTGACTATACACCATCAAAAGCGGGAGCAGAGGTGTTCCGCTGTAAGACGGTGTGAATGTCCGACCATATTTGGTAAAAAGCGGGTAAGAAAAGGTTAAAATACCTGACTGTACACAATCAATAGCGGGAGAGGAGGTGTTCAGCTGCAAGAAGGTGTGAATGTCCACCCATAATTACTGAAAAATGGGTAAGAAAAGGTGCGAATGCCCAACCATACATTATCAAAAGCAGGTGTGAATGTCAGATCATAATTTGCAAAAAGCTGATGAGAAAGGGTGAGAATGCCCGACTATACACCATCAAATGCGGGAGCGGAGTTGTTCGGCTGTGAGTAAGTGTGAATCTCCGACCATAATTGCTGAAAAATGTGTTAGAAAAGGTAAGAATGCCGGTCCATACATCATCAAAAGCGGGAGAGGTGGTGTTCGGCTGCAAGTAGGTGTGAATGTCCAGCCATAATTACTACCAAACGGGTAAGAAAAGGTAGTATTGCCAGACCATACATGATCAAAACAGGGAGCGGAGGTGGTTCAGCTGCAAGAAGGTGTGAATGTCCGACTAAAGTTCAAATATATTAACAAAAGCGGGAGGAGAGGTCTTCGGATGAGAGTGGTTGAGAATTTCCAACCATAATCTATAAAATGCGGTGAAAAAAAAGGTGTGATAGAACACTAAAAGGTGGAGCGGAAGTGTTCGGCTGCAAGAAGGTGTGAATGTCCGACTATATTTGGTGAAAAGCAGGTGAAGCAAGGTCTGAATGCCCAACCTTACATCATCAAAAGCGAGATCAGAGGTGTTTGGCTGCATGAAGGCCATAGTTTGCCAAAAGCGGGTAAGCTGCGAATAACGGACTAAATATCAACAAAAGGTCTTCGGATGCAAGTGGGTGTGAATATCCCACCATACAAGTATGGTGGAGAGGAAGCTGTGAACAGCCGACCATAGTTGGCAAAAAGCGGGTGAGAAAAGGTGCGAATGTCCAACCATACATGATCAAAACAGGGAGCGGAGGTGTTTGGCTGTGACAAGGTGTGAATGTCCACCCAAAATTAATGAAAAGCGGGCAACAAGTAGGTTTGAATGCCCAACCATACATCATCAAAAGCAGGAGTGGATGTGTTCGGCTACAAGAAGGTTTGAATGTCCGAGCATAGTTTGTAAAAAGCGGGTAAGAAAAGGTTCGAATGCCCAAACATACACCATCAAAAGAGGGAGCGGAGGTGTTCCGCTGTAAGAAGGTGTGAATGTCCGACCATAGTTGGTAAAAAACGGGTAAGAAAAGGTTAAAATACCCGACTGTTCACAATCAATAGCGGGAGCGGATGTGTTTGGCTACAAGAATGTGTGACAGTCCGACCATGGTTTGTAAAAAACGGGTTAAGAAAAGGTGCGAATGCCCGACAATGTATGATCAAAAGAGGGAGCGGAGGTTTTCGGCTACAAGAAGGTTTGAATGTCCCACCATAGTTTGTAAAAAGCGGGTAAGAAAAGGTTCAAATGCCTGACTATACACCATCAAAAGCGGGAGCGGAGGTGTTCGGCTACAAGAAGGTGTGAAAGTTCAACCATGGTTTGTAAAAAGCTGCTAAGAAAAGGTTCGAATGCCCGAATATATACCATCAAAAGCGGAAGCGGAGGTGTTCGGCTGCAAGAAGGTGTGAACGTCCGACCAAAGTTTGCAAAAAGCAGTTAAGAAAAGGTTCGAATGCCCGAATATATACCATCAAAAGCGGGAGCAGAGCTGTTCGACTGCAAGTAGGTGTGAATGTCCAGCCATAATTACTCACAAACGGGTAAGAAAAGGTAGTATTGCCAGACCATACATGATCAAAACAGGGAGCGGAGGTGGTTCAGCTGCAAGGTGTGAATGTCTGACTATAGTTTGTAAAAAGCGGGTAAGACAAGGTGCGAATGCCCGACAATGTATGATCAAAAGAGGGAGTGGAGGTCTTCGGCTGCAAGGTCTGAATGTCCAACCATAATTTCTAAAAACCGGGTAAGAAAAGGCTCGAAAGCCCGACTATACACAATCAAAAGCGGGAGCGGGAGGTTTTCAGCTGCAAATCCTTCACTCAAACCAAGTGAAAACTGCTTTGTCCTTCATATTTATCAATGTCTAGATTGACTTCAACAAAGAACAACATTGTATTTTGCAGTAGAAGAAATAGCAACACTGAAGGATCAGGAATCCGAAAACAAGCTTATTGTCATACGTTCTGCTTGATTTGGGATTTTGCTATAAAATTAATTCCTTCACTCAAACAAAGTGGAAACTGCTTTGTCCTTCATATTTATCAATGTCTAGATTGACTTCAACAAAGAACAACATTGTATTTTGCAGTAGAAGAAATAGCAACACTGAAGGATCAGGAATCCGAAAACAAGCTTATTTTCATACGTTCTGCTTGATTTGGGATTTTGCTATAAAATTAATTCCTTCACTCAAACAAAGTGGAAACTGCTTTGTCCTTCATATTTATCAATGTCTATATCGATTTCAACAAAGAACAAGGCTGTATTTTGCAGTATAGGAAAGAGCAACACTGGAGGATCAGGAATCCGAGAATAAGCTTACTTTCATGAGTCCTGCACGATTTCGGATTTTCCTATAAAATGAATTGCTTTGCTCAAACCAAGTTAAAATTGCTTTGTCCTTCATAGTTATCCATGTCTAAAATGTATCAAGCATAAAGTTCCTCATATTACCCTGAATGAGAAAGAAGCATCCCTTTGGTTGAGCAATACGTTCCTTTTGCGGAGTTATGCATGATTTCGGATTTTGCTATAAAATTCATTCCTTCACACCTTTTTTTTTCACCGCATTTTATAGATTATGGTTGGAAATTTCAACCACTCTAATCCGAAGACCTCTCCTCCCGCTTTTGTTAATATATTTGAACTTTAGTTGGACATTCACCCCTTTTTGCATCTAAACCACATCCGCTCCCTGTTTTGATCATGTATGGTCTGGCAATACTACCTTTTCTTACCCGTTTGTGAGTAATTATGGCTGGACATTCACACCTACTTGCAGCCGAACACCACCTCTCTCGCTTTTGATGATGTATGGACCGGCATTCTTACCTTTTCTAACACATTTTTCAGAAATTACGGTCGGAGATTCACACCTACTCACAGCCGAACAACTCCGCTCCCGCATTTGATGGTGTGCAGTCGGACATTCTCACCCTTTCTCATCAGCTTTTTGCAAATTATGATCTGACATTCACACCTACTTGCAGTCGAAAAGCTATGCTCCCGCTTTTGATTATCTTTGGTTGGATATTCAAACCTTTTCTTAACTGCTTTTTACAAACTTTGGTTGGACGTTCACACCTTCTTGTAGCCGAACACATCCACTCCTGCTTTTGATGATGTATGGTTGGGCATTCGCACCTTTTTTTTACCCATTTGTCAGGAATAATGGGTGGACATTCACACCTTCTTGCAGCTGAACACCTCCTCTCCCACTTATGATCATGTGCGGTTTGATTTTCGAAAATTTTCTTTCATGTTTTCAAGCAATTATTGATGGACATTTAGACCTTCTTGCAGCTGAACACCTCCGCTCCTGCTTTTGATCATACCTTGTCAGGCATTCGCACCATGTCTTACCCGCTTTTTACAAACTTTAGTCGAACATTTACACCTTTTTGCAGCCGAACACCACCTCTCTCGCTTTTGATGATGTATGGTCCGGCATTCTTTCCTTTTCTAACACATTTTTCAGCAATTATGGTCGGACATTCACACCTACTCAGAGCCGAACACCTCCGCTCCCGCATTTGATGGTGTATAGTCGGGCATTCTCACACTTTCTCATCAGCTTTTTGCAAATTATGATCTGACATTCACACCTACTTTTGATAATGTATGGTTGGGCATTCGCACCTTTTTTTACCCATTTTTCAGGAATTATGGGTGGACATTCACACCTTCTTGCAGCTGAACACCTCCTCTCCTTCTTATGATCATGTGCGGATGATATTCGAAAATTTTCTTTCATGTTTTAAAGCAATTATTGATGGACATTCAGACCTTCTTGCAGCTGAACCACTCTGCTCCCGCTTTTGATGGTGTATAGTCGGGCTTTCGAGCCTTTCCTTCCCGGTTTTTACAAATTATGGTTGGACATTCAGACCTTCTTGCAGCCGAACACCTCCGCTCCCTCTTTTGATCATACATTGTCGGGCATTAGCACCTTTTCTTACCCGCTTTTTACAAACCATAGTCGGACTTTCACATCTTTTAGTAGCCGAACAACTCCGCTCCCGCTATTGATTGTGTACAGTCGGGTATTTTAACCTTTTCTTACCCATTTTTCAGTAATTATGGGTGTACATTCACACCTTCTTGCAGCCGAACACCTCCGCTCCCTCTTTTGATCATACATTTTCGGGCATTCGCACCTTTTCTTACCCGCTTTTTACAAACCATGGTCGGACTTTCACACCTTTTAGTAGCCGAACAACTCCGCACCCGCTACTGATTGTGTACAGTCGGGTATTTTAACCTTTTCTTACCCGTTTTTTACCAACTATGGTCGGACATTCACACCTTCTTACAGCGGAACACCTCCGCTCCCTCCTTTGATGGTGTATGTTCGGGCATTCGAACCTTTTCTTACCCGCTTTTTACAAACTATGGTCAGACGTTCAAACCTTCTTGTAGCCGAACATATCCACTCCTGCTTTTGATGATGTATGGTTGGGCATTCGAACCTACTTGTTGCCCGCTTTTCATTAATTATGGGTGGACATTCACACCTTGTCTCAGCCAAACACCTCCGCTCCCTGTTTTGATCATGTATGGTTTGACATTCGCACCTTTGCTTACCCTCTTTTTATACTGATTGCTCAAGATTAAGTTGTTCTTTCTCAAACTACAAATTTTTTTTAATTGTTGAAACTTGATTTGAAGTGGATAAATAAGGAAGACAAACAGTTTTAAGTCAGGCTGATAGCAATTAATTTTATAGCAAAATCTGTATTTCGTCATTTGTCGAGAGATGCTTATTGCTGAAGAAGTTCTTTCTCATTCTACAAAGTACAACGTTGTTTATCATTGAAACTTGATTAGACATGAATAAATATGAAGGACAAAGCAGTCTTAACTTGGTTTGAGTTAAGGAATTCGTTTTATAGGAGAATCCGAATTTGTGCATAACTCGTAAAATAGAGCTTATTTTCGGATTCCTGAAGAATGAGTCTGGTTCTTTCTCATAATACAAAGTTTGTTGTTTATTGTTGAAACTTCATCAGACCGTTAGATATAGTCGGACTCACCTCGACGCACGGCTTGGGATCTGGAACCAGTACTCTTGAGAGGGGTTGGACTCTCTTCCACTCTGGAGTTGCCCGTGGTGAGAGGCGCAGAGCAGGTGTGGGCATACTTATTGCCCCCCGGCTGTGTGCCAGTACATTGGGGTTTACCCCAGTGAACGAGAGGGTAGCCTCCCTCCGCCTTTGGGTGGGGGGACGAGTCCTGACTGTTGTTTGTGCCTATGCGCCAAACAGCAGTTCAGAGTACCTACCCTTTTTGGAGTCTCTGGGGGAGGCACTGGAGAATGCTCCTACCGGAGACTCCCTCATTCTGCTGGGGGACTTCAATGCTCACGTGGGCAATGAGAGTGAGACCTGGAGGGGTGTGATTGGGAGGAACGGCCCCCCCGATCTGAATCAGAGTGGTGTTATGTTGTTGGACTTCTGTGCCAGTCATAGACTGTCCATAACGAACACCATGTTCAGGCATAAGGGTGTCCATATGTGCACTTGGCACCAGGACACCCTTGGCCGCAGTTCAATGATCGACTTTGTGGTTGTATCATCGGACTTGCGGCCGTATGTCCTGGACACTCGGGTGAAGAGAGGGGCGGAGCTGTCAACTGATCACCACCTGGTGGTGAGTTGGCTCCGCTGGTGGGGGAGGATGCCGATCAGACCTGGCAGGCCCAAACGTATTGTGAGGGTCTGCTGGGAGCGTTTGTCAGAATCCCCCGTCAGAAGGAGCTTTAACTCCCACCTCCGGCAGAGCTTCAACCATATTTGAGGTGGGGGACATTGAATGGGCCATGTTCCGTGACTCCATTGCCGAGGCAGCTGGTCGGAGTTGTGGCCGTAAGGTGGTCGGTGCCTGTCGTGGCGGCAACCCTCGAACCTGCTGGTGGACACCAGTGGTGAGGGAAGCCGTCAAGCTGAAGAAGGAGTCCTATCGGGCCTTTTTGGCCAGTGGGACCCTGGAAGAAGCTGATAGGTACCGACGGGCCAGACGGGCCGCGGCTTCGGCGGTTGCTGAGGCAAAAACTCGGGCCTGGGAGGAGTTCGGTGAGACCATGGAGAACGATTTCCGGACGGCCTCGAAAAGATTCTGGTCCACCATCCGGCGTCTCAGGGGGGGGAAGCGGCTCACAGTCAACACTGTTTACAGTGGGGACGGGGCTTTGCTGACCTCAACTCGGGATGTTGTGAGTCGGTGGGGGGAGTACTTCGAGGAACTCCTCAATCCTACCAACACGTGCTCGGAAGAGGCAGAGTCGGAGAGCTCGGAGACGGGGCCTCCCATTTCTGGGGCTGAGGTTGCCGAGGTGGTTAAAAAGCTCCTCGGTGGCAAGGCCCCGGGGGTGGATGAGGTCCGTCCTGAGTTTCTCAAGGCTCTGGATGTTGTAGGGCTGTCTTGGCTGACACGCCTCTGCAGTATCGCGTGGACATCGGGGACAGTGCCTCTGGACTGGCAGATTGGGGTGGTGGTCCCCCTCTTTAAAAAGGGGGACCGGAGGGTGTGTTCCAACTATAGGGGTATCACACTCCTCAGCCTCCCTGGTAAAGTCTATTCGGGGGTATTGGAGAGGAGGATCCGTCGGATAATCGAGCCTCGGATTCAGGAGATGCAGTGTGGCTTTCGTCCTGGCCGTGGAACAGTGGACCAGCTCTATACCCTCGGCAGGATCCTGGAGGGTGCATGGGAGTTCGCCCAACCAGTCTACATGTGTTTTGTGGACTTGGAGAAAGCGTTCGACCGTGTCCCTCGTGGAGTCCTGTGGGGGGTGCTCCAGGAATATGGAGTGCCGGACCCCTTGATAGGGGCCGTTCGGTCTCTGTATGACCGGTGCCAGAGTTTGGTCCGCATTGCCGGCAGTAAGTCGGATACGTTTCCGGTGAGAGTTGGACTCCGTCAGGGCTGCCCTTTGTCACCGATTCTGTTCCTAACTTTTATGGACAGAATTTCTAGGCGGAGCCAGGGCGTTGAGGGTGTCCCATTTGGCGACCTCAGAATCGGGTCTCTGCTTTTTGCAGATGATGTGGTTCTGTTAGCGTCGTCAGGCCATGACCTTCAGCTCTCACTGGAGTGATTCGCAGCCGAGTGTGAAGCGGCTGGGATGAGAATCAGCATATCCAAATCCGAGACTATGGTTCTCAGCCGGAAAAGGGTGGAATGCTCTCTCCGGGTCGGGAATGAGATCCTTCCCCAAGAGGAGGAGTTCAAGTATCTCGGGGTCTTGTTCACGAGTGACGGACGAATGGAGCGGGAGATTGACGGGCGGATCGGTGCGGCGCCTGCAGTGTTGCAGGCTCTGCACCGACCCGTCGCTGTGAAGAGGGAGCTGAGCCAGAAGGCGAAGCTCTCTACTTACTGGTCAATCTACGTTCCCATCCTCACCTATGGTCACGAGTTGTGGGTAGTGACCGAAAGAACAAGATCGCGAATACAAGCGGCCGAAATGGGTTTCCTCCGCAGGGTGTCTGGGCTCTCCCTTAGAGATAGGGTGAGAAGCTCAGTCATCCGGGAGGGGCTCGGAGTAGAACCGCTGCTCCTCCGCATTGAGAGGAGTCAGATGAGGTGGCTCGGGCATCTGGTTAGGATGCCCCCTGGGCGCCTCCCTGGGGAGGTGTTCCGGGCACGTCCCACTGGGAGGAGACCCCGGGGGAGACCCAGGACACGTTGGAGAGACTATGTCTCTCGGCTGGCCTGGGAACGCCTTGGGGTCCCCCCGGAAGAGCTGGAGGAAGTGGCCGGGGACAGAGACGTCTGGGTTTCTCTGCTCAAGCTGCTGCCCCCGCGACCCGACCCCCGGATAAGCGGCAGATGATGGATGGATGGATGGATATATCCTCCACCAACCAGACTTACAACCCCCGACTAGGGTAGCAGAATTTCTAAGCATCTGTACCCCAAAACTACTATCAAAAATATATAAATTATTGTCTAAGATAGATGACGTGATGTAGTGGATGGGGCCACGTAGGTGGTCCCCTTTGGTTGCACTCTGCAGTTCCCTGCCCCTGTTTTAATTACACCTTAGACATTACTACTTATCAAACACACTCACACACACACATTAGGTCTTGGGGGGTGGTTACACTGAGTGGCATCGGGTGGGCGGGGCTCTTTGGGTATGTAGGCTGCCCAGAGTGCCGCGCTCCCAGTTCTACAAGTTTGGCTGCCCCTCAATTTTAATTGCTCACTATTAGAAAATATTGAAGAGCCAGAAGGGTGAGGGGAGGGGTCTTCTTCGCACACCCCTGCTTCCTGGTGTCTGCTCGGGGCAGGAGGGGCCAGGAGGATTAATTAATTTTTCTGCTGGTTCGGGGTCTGTGGTGGCTGGGGGGTTGCTGGCCTCCTGGTGTGCCCGCTGCACTACACCCCAGCAGAGTCGAGGGAGGTAGGATGTGTGGATGTGTGGATGTATGGGACGTGAAAGTGTGTGTGGTAATGATTGGGCCTGGATCTGGGACTTGCTGTCGCCTGGCCTGCCTGTGTTTCTCCCGATGGGGCATCAGCGTTGCCTCTCCCCACTGCTCGCGACTTCACCCACCTGTGGGCACGTCTTGACTCCCAGGGCACTTGGCCAGGGGCGCTGGGGCAGGCGCTGACCCACTTTGTGGCTGTCTGGGGCGCTTGGCCCTCCTGGGTATTGGGTGGGGCCTCTGCCGGGGGGTTTGGGGGCGCTCGGGCTCCTGGGGCCAAGGTCCAGTGCACGGCCCATGTCTGGGCGGCTGGGGCCTGGCGGGGTCGGTGGGCTGTTGCCCCTGGTTCCCGGAGTGCCTCTGCCCTATGCTTATGGGGGCTCTTTCCGGGGGCTTCCTCTGCAGTCTTCTGGGTGGATGCGTGGTTGCCCCTGCGGTGGGCTGCCTGGGTTCTGTGCTCTGTGGGGGCTGCTGGTGGCCTGGGTCTTGTGGCCCTCTCTGCCTGCTTCTGATTGCTTGGGGGGGGGGGCTGTGGATTGTGGCCCTGTACGCTTATACACTCATAACTAAGCACGGTTATCATGTAGGTCCTGTGCCATGGGTGTTGCATGTTCTCACACACACACACACACATTCATTAGTCCAGTAGCATGGTCACTAAGCAGTTGATGTATTATCATGTCGTCTCAGGTCATCTATATCCACAGCTGTGTTGTATGCGATTGCCGCTTCTTGTGCTTGTTTTTGTTTGTTTGTGTGTTTGTTTTTTCTCTGCTTGTCTGGAAGGCTGGATTCCCCTCATAGGCCATGGATTGTTGTCTGTTTTGTTTTTTACAGGTGTAGCAGCTGGTTGTCTGGTTTTTGTTTCTATTTTTGTTCTGTTTCCTCTTCTTTCCTCTTCTTCTTTCCTTGTCCCCCGGTCCGGTTCAGTTCAGTTCATGTCATATATTGTAAACAGAAATAAATAAATGGGCATCAAGGGGAGCTTTACATTTATAAAACTTCCCTTGGCAAAACAAATCTGTTTGCTATCAAAGGTATTCAGACTACAATTCTTCTGACATAATGCTGAACAGGACAAGGGGAAAAAAAGTAAAGAAGACAGTTCTGCCGAAAGCCAGGGACTAGACCTGTTCTAAGTTCTATACTTTTTAAAAGGGGCGTGTTTAGCAACTATGGAATTAGAAGATTTACAAAAATGGTCAAGTGCTAGATCTTCATCTGGGATTTTAACAGTGTCATATAGATCAACAGATCAGTTAAAAAAAAGCCTGCTCATGGAGATGTTTCAGGATCTGGATACCAAGCGTGGACCTAATGTTTTCATTTTTGCAATTCTGATACAGGCTATTGAGCAGTGATAACTAACACCAAGTTCAGATACTGCAGATTTTCTACCTTTGATTTGTTAAGATTGAGCCAATCAGGGACAACCTTGAAGGATCTCTTTGGTTTTGTAGGATCAGTAATTACCTGCGAAAGGTTGATATTGGTACACACCTTTTTTAAATGATCAGAGGCAGAGTTCAACTTGTTTAAATTAAAATTGCCACACAGAGATTGGGTTTAGGCCACATGCACACAGAATGACATCAACAAATATAAGAAATATTAAACATTTACACATAGATTTTTGAATATATGTAGAGGAATGATACTTTGAAATGTGCTCATTGCGGAGTTATGATCAGTTGAGTAATGAAGGTTGAACTATTCTAGGAAAGAGGTTCTATTCCCAGCATCATGATGGACACTCCTGATATAGAAGGTTTCGCTAACGCATTGGAATTGTTTTACTATTTTCATATGCATGTGCAATGAAGAATTGCTTGCTGCTGATAAATGCAAAGAAGAACAGCTTACACATAGATGCTCACATATAGGCTGCTGAATGCAATGAAGACCTGCTTATCAAGTAAAGTTCAATGTCAATGTGTAATATTCAATTAGGATTTGCAAAACAGTGAAGTTAAACAATGAATGGGTCCATAGTCGTATGAGAAGACTACAGGAATATTTACCTGGGTGTACGTTCAAACAGAGATGAGAAAATTGCGATAAATAATTGTTTGTTTGTTTGTTAGTATGTATATGAATGTTATGTGTATAAACTGTGTTGAGTTATAGTTACTCAGTAGTGTCTCAGTGAAACAACCGACGGGGGAAGCCTTGCGGTGACAACAAAAGCAGTGTTTCACTGATCAGTCAAGTTGCTCCAGTGTACTCCATACAAACTGGTTGGCTACTGAAGGGATAGAAAATGGGGAATACTTGTTTTAAAGCAAACAAGGAATTAGATGGGAAAAATACATGTTTTAACGGGACCCAGACAATATTAAATACTCAGACAGATGGGAGAAGAAGTGTAGTTTTGTAGGAAATCACAAAATTATTACATAGAATTAGTGAAATCAATTGAAGAATGCCTTTCTGAAGAGCTGTTTACCACAGATGAGCAGCTTTGCGACCAAGCACATTGTAGATCGCTTTACTGCCAAAATGATCTAATTTAATGGATTGGTTTAGACATGCATAACAGCATTTTAAGAACAAAGAGAGAAACAAAAAGGGACAACGCTTCATGGTGGAAGGTGATGTATAAATAACTGTGTATATGATGAAGGGGGTGGCAACACCCATTCTGAAATCCCGCCATTCCGACATCCCGCTATTCCGACATCCCACCATTCCGACATCCCACCATTCCGACATACCACCATTCAGACATGCAAACGTCCCACCATTCCGACATCCCACCATTGCGACATCCCGCTATTCTGACGTTCAAATGTCCCACCATTCCGACAAGGCTTTCCGTATAAGGAAATGTGTGTTACTCAACAGGTGAGTCCCTTCTTTCTGTTCATGCAATTTATATGTTTAACACATGTTTATAGACAAGCGTTATTAAAAACACAAAGTCTCGGCAACTGGAGGAGGAGAAGCAGTCCGCGGTGGTTTTCAATCACACACTCCAATGCCACTTGTTTCAACTTCCAAAAATTTAATCCAGGAAAAAAAGGCTTACAAACATGGACAAAAACGGCTCCATAACACGCACAAGAATCCAAAAAGAAACAAAAGTTAAAAAATAAACAGTATGAAGTGGTAAAAATTGGTTTTACGCATGCCTATGTGCGTCTGGCACATGCGTCTTCGGGCTCTCCCACGTTGGTTTGTGGATGAAAGCTATATGTTCAGCTGTAATGTCATGTAAAAACAATCTCTACATGACATTTACTCCCAGGTGTGACCAGTTAGGTCCTTAAGATATCAACAGGCTGTATAAAGCTACAACCGTTGCGGCTGTGTGTTTGTGCCAAATGCGCAAAACCCATCCACGCTTCCCAAAATTGGAGTGAGTACTCATAAATCACGTGAATAACATGAATAAACGTTTTTACTGCATTTTGTTGTGTTTTATACGTTCTATGCTGTCATTTCTCTCTTCTCCTATTGGCAAGGCAAGGCAGAGTGCTCGCAACTGTGTCCTGTGCAGTAGCCGTGATATCTGTAATTGCAATTATTACTTTTGCATATGATGACAGCGTGCAAAAGACGCATGGGCTCTGTGGAGAGCTCCGCTCCAGCTGGCTGCTGTGACAGCTCACTGACACTGTATTTCTGCTTAATCAGTTTCAGTCTCGCCAGAGTTACATTAATATCTGTATTTTTATATTTGAAATTCAGGGGATTTTGATAATAGATTATTAAAGTTTGTTTGCGAGGCTGTGGCCTCTGCATGTGCAAAGCTTGTGCGCCAAACTTTAGGGCGTATTTGCGCCGGCATATCATTAGTGCAAAATGTTTTGGGTAAAAAATAGGCTATTAAAAGGAACTGTCGGAATGGCGGTATGTTAAAAAAAAACAAAAAACATACCGCCATTCCGACCATAGGAGGAAAAAAGTGTCGGAATGGTGGGACGTTTGATAAAAAATTAAGTGTCGCCATTCCGACAATTGGAGACCCATGTCGGAATGGCGAGATGTCGGAATGGCAGCATGTAACCATGATGAAGGAGAGACCATTTGAGCAGCACAGCCATTTCGCAGCACAGGGACAGCAATCCAAGTTACAGGATCTCCCACGTGGTATCACCTGTCACATTGTGTCAAGGCATCAAAAGAAGAAAAAATCACCAAACTCAAGGACAAAAAGACAAAGACTCCGGTGAACGAAGACAGAGGACTGACAAACCAGAAATACAAAAGGATTCTCGATATCAAGATCCAGAAGAAGAGGCTAACAATGCCACGAACACTTACGATGCTGGGAATGATGCCAGCAATGAACAGAGAAGAAGATTCAGTGTCATCAATCTGCATTACGTGCCTCTAATGAGGGGGTGAATATAGAATCCTCAACGATTACAACGTCTCTGGGAACTGTGACAACAACAAGGTTTAAACCATTTTGATATATATTGTAACCTATTGTCTAAGGAATAGTGCTGAAAATGAGGTCAATCTAATCCACCACTGTCCTTGGTCTTCTGTAGGGTTTTTAAACTAATATGTGGTGGTTTGTTTTTCCACAGAAATTTGGAGATGCATGAATCTAGTGACTTAAACCAAGTAGCAGATGGTTTTATGGGTATCATTGAGAACAAATAGTTAACTTTTGGTAGTATCATCATTTTAATGGATGTAACTCTCCCCATAAGTGATATAGGTAAGGACTTCCAACGAGAGATCGTCCTCTACTGTCTTTAATAATTGCACATAATTTAGCTTTGTTAGCTCTGAGAGCCTGGAGGAAATGTTTATGCCTAAATATCTAATATTTCCTGACTGTAAAGTGATCGCAGGTATATTATGGACGCTACAGTTAATGGGCAGAACTGTGGTCTTAGACCAGTTGATAGAGTAGTCAGAAAGTGCTGAGAATTTATTTATGAGTGTGATCGTGTGACTGAGAGACGTCTGTGAGTTCTGAAGGAAAAGTAATACATCATCAGCATAAAGACTTATTTTATGCTCAATATTTTGGGATTAATTACTCACAAACGGGTAAGAAAAGGTAGTATTGCCAGACCATACATGATCAAAACAGGGAGCGGAGGTGGTTCAGCTGCAAGGTGTGAATGTCTGACTATAGTTTGTAAAAAGCGGGTAAGATAAGGTGCGAATGCCCGACAATGTATGATCAAAAGAGGGAGCGGAGGTTTTCGGCTGAGAGAAGGTCTGAATGTCCACCCAAAATTCCTGAAAAATGGGTAAAAAAAGGGTGCGAATGCCAAACCATACATCATCAAAAGCAGGAGTGGATGTGTTCGGCTACAAGAAGATTTGAATGTCCATCAATAATTGCTTTAAAACATGAAAGAAAATTTTCGAATATCAAACCGCACATGATCATAAGCGGGAGAGGAGCTGTTCAGCTGCAAGAAGGTGTGAATGTCCACCCATAATTACTGAAAAATGGGTAAGAAAAGGTGAAAATGCCCAACCATACATCATCAAAAGCAGGAGTGGATGTGTTCGGCTACAAGAAGGTTTGAATGTCCGACCATAGTTTGTAAAAAGCGGGTAAGAAAAGGTTCGAATGCCCGATCATAGACCATCAAAAGAGGGAGCGGAGGTGTTCCGCTGTAAGAAGGTGTAAATGTCCGACCATAGTTGGTAAAAAGCGGGTAAGAATAGGTTTGAATGCCCGAACATACACTATCAAAACAGGGAGCTGAGGTGGCTCAGCTGCAAGGTGTGAATGTCTGACTATAGTTTGTAAATAAGGTGCGAATGCCCAACAATGTATAATCAAAAGAGGGAGCGGAGGTTTTCGGCTACAAGAAGGTTTGAATGTCCGACCATAGTTTGTAAAAAGCGGGTAAGAAAAGGTTCAAGCGACTGACTATACACCATCAAAAGCGGGAGCAGAGGTGTTCCGCTGTAAGACGGTGTGAATGTCCGACCATATTTGGTAAAAAGCGGGTAAGAAAAGGTTAAAATACCCGACTGTACACAATCAATAGCGGGAGAGGAGGTGTTCAGCTGCAAGAAGGTGTGAATGTCCACCCATAATTACTGAAAAATGGGTAAGAAAAGGTGCGAATGCCCAACCATACATTATCAAAAGCAGGTGTGAATGTCAGATCATAATTTGCAAAAAGCTGATGAGAAAGGGTGAGAATGCCCGACTATACACCATCAAATGCGGGAGCGGAGTTGTTCGGCTGTGAGTAAGTGTGAATCTCCGACCATAATTGCTGAAAAATGTGTTAGAAAAGGTAAGAATGCCGGTCCATACATCATCAAAAGCGGGAGAGGTGGTGTTCGGCTGCAAGTAGGTGTGAATGTCCAGCCATAATTACTAACAAACGGGTAAGAAAAGGTAGTATTGCCAGACCATACATGATCAAAACAGGGAGCGGAGGTGGTTCAGCTGCAAGAAGGTGTGAATGTCCGACTAAAGTTCAAATATATTAACAAAAGCGGGAGGAGAGGTCTTCGGATGAGAGTGGTTGAGAATTTCCAACCATAATCTATAAAATGCGGTGAAAAAAAAGGTGTGATAGAACACTAAAAGGTTGGAGCGGAAGTGTTCGGCTGCAAGAAGGTGTGAATGTCCGACTATATTTGGTGAAAAGCAGGTGAAGCAAGGTCTGAATGCCCAACCTTACATCATCAAAAGCGAGATCAGAGGTGTTTGGCTGCATGAAGGCCATAGTTTGCCAAAAGCGGGTAAGCTGCGAATGACCGACTAAATATCAACAAAAGGTCTTCGGATGCAAGTGGGTGTGAATATCCCACCATACAAGTATGGTGGAGAGGAAGCTGTGAACAGCCGACCATAGTTGGCAAAAAGCGGGTGAGAAAAGGTGCGAATGTCCAACCATACATGATCAAAACAGGGAGCGGAGGTGTTTGGCTGTGACAAGGTGTGAATGTCCACCCAAAATTAATGAAAAGCGGGCAACAAGTAGGTTTGAATGCCCAACCATACATCATCAAAAGCAGGAGTGGATGTGTTCGGCTACAAGAAGGTTTGAATGTCCGAGCATAGTTTGTAAAAAGCGGGTAAGAAAAGGTTCGAATGCCCAAACATACACCATCAAAAGAGGGAGCGGAGGTGTTCCGCTGTAAGAAGGTGTGGATGTCCGACCATAGTTGGTAAAAAACGGGTAAGAAAAGGTTAAAATACCCGACTGTTCACAATCAATAGCGGGAGCGGATGTGTTTGGCTACAAGAATGTGTGACAGCCCGACCATGGTTTGTAAAAAACGGGTAAGAAAAGGTGCGAATGCCCGACAATGTATGATCAAAAGAGGGAGCGGAGGTTTTCGGCTACAAGAAGGTTTGAATGTCCGATCATAGTTTGTAAAAAGCGGGTAAGAAAAGGTTCAAATGCCTGACTATACACCATCAAAAGCGGGAGCGGAGGTGTTCGGCTACAAGAAGGTGTGAAAGTTCAACCATGGTTTGTAAAAAGCTGCTAAGAAAAGGTTCGAATGCCCGAATATATACCATCAAAAGCGGAAGCGGAGGTGTTCGGCTGCAAGAAGGTGTGAACGTCCGACCAAAGTTTGCAAAAAGCAGTTAAGAAAAGGTTCGAATGCCCGAATATATACCATCAAAAGCGGGAGCAGAGCTGTTCGACTGCAAGTAGGTGTGAATGTCCAGCCATAATTACTCACAAACGGGTAAGAAAAGGTAGTATTGCCAGACCATACATAATCAAAACAGGGAGCTGAGGTGGTTCAGCTGCAAGGTCTGAATGTCTGACTATAGTTTGTAAAAAGCGGGTAAGACAAGGTGCGAATGCCCGACAATGTATGATCAAAAGAGGGAGTGGAGGTCTTCGGCTGCAAGGTCTGAATGTCCAACCATAATTTCTAAAAACCGGGTAAGAAAAGGCTCGAAAGCCCGACTATACACAATCAAAAGTGGGAGCGGGAGGTTTTCAGCTGAAAATCCTTCACTCAAACCAAGTGAAAACTGCTTTGTCCTTCATATTTATCAATGTCTAGATTTACTTCAACAAAGAACAACATTGTATTTTGCAGTAGTAGAAAGAGCAACACTTGAAGGAACAGGAATCCGAGAATAAGCTTATTTTCATACGTTCTGCATGATTTGGGATTTTATGTATAAAATTAATTCCTTTACTCAAACTATGTTAAAACTGCTTTGTCCTTCATATTTATCAATGTCTAGATTGACTTCAACAAAGAACAACATTGTATTTTGCAGTACAAGAAATAGCTACACTGAAGGATCAGGAATCCGAAAACAAGCTTATTGTCATACGTTCTGCTTGATTTGGGATTTTGCTATAAAATTAATTCCTTCACTCAAACAAAGTGGAAACTGCTTTGTCCTTCATATTTATCAATGTCTAGATTTACTTCAACAAAGAACAACATTGTATTTTGCAGTAGTAGAACGAGCAGCACTTGAAGGAACAGGAATCCGAGAATAAGCTTATTTTCATACGTTCTGCATGATTTGGGATTTTATGTATAAAATGAATTCCTTTACTCAAACTATGTTAAAACTGCTTTGTCCTTCATATTTATCAATGTCTATATCGATTTCAACAAAGAACAAGGCTGTATTTTGCAGTATAGGAAAGAGCAACACTGGAGGATCAGGAATCCGAGAATAAGCTTACTTTCATGAGTCCTGCACGATTTCGGATTTTCCTATAAAATGAATTGCTTTGCTCAAACCAAGTTAAAATTGCTTTGTCCTTCATAGTTATCCATGTCTAAAATGTATCAAGCATAAAGTTCCTCATATTACCCTGAATGAGAAAGAAGCATCCCTTTGGTTGAGCAATACGTTCCTTTTGCGGAGTTATGCATGATTTCGGATTTTGCTATAAAATTCATTCCTTCACACCTTTTTTTTTCACCGCATTTTATAGATTATGGTTGGAAATTTCAACCACTCTAATCCGAAGACCTCTCCTCCCGCTTTTGTTAATATATTTGAACTTTAGTTGGACATTCACCCCTTTTTGCAGCTAAACCACCTCCGCTCCCTGTTTTGATCATGTATGGTCTGGCAATACTACCTTTTCTTACCCGTTTGTGAGTAATTATGGCTGGACATTCACACCTACTTGCAGCCGAACACCACCTCTCTCGCTTTTGATGATGTATGGACCGGCATTCTTACCTTTTCTACCACATTTTTCAGAAATTACGGTCGGAGATTCACACCTACTCACAGCCGAACAACTCCGCTCCCGCATTTGACGGTGTGCAGTCGGACATTCTCACCCTTTCTCATCAGCTTTTTGCAAATTATGATCTGACATTCACACCTACTTGCAGTCGAAAAGCTATGCTCCCGCTTTTGATTATGTTTGGTTGGATATTCAAACCTTTTCTTAACTGCTTTTTACAAACTTTGGTTGGACGTTCACACCTTCTTGTAGCCGAACACATCCACTCCTGCTTTTGATGATGTATGGTTGGGCATTCGCACCTTTTTTTTACCCATTTGTCAGGAATAATGGGTGGACATTCACACCTTCTTGCAGCTGAACACCTCCTCTCCCACTTATGATCATGTGCGGTTTGATTTTCGAAAATTTTCTTTCATGTTTTCTAGCAATTATTGATGGACATTTAGACCTTCTTGCAGCTGAACACCTCCGCTCCTGCTTTTGATCATACCTTGTCAGGCATTCGCACCATGTCTTACCCGCTTTTTACAAACTTTAGTCGATCATTTACACCTTTTTGCAGCCGAACACCACCTCTCTCGCTTTTGATGATGTATGGTCCGGCATTCTTTCCTTTTCTAACACATTTTTCAGCAATTATGGTCGGACATTCACACCTACTCAGAGCCGAACACCTCCGCTCCCGCATTTGATGGTGTATAGTCGGGCATTCTCACACTTTCTCATCAGCTTTTTGCAAATTATGATCTGACATTCACACCTGCTTTTGATAATATATGGTTGGGCATTCGCACCTTTTTTTTACCCATTTTTCAGGAATTATGGGTGGACATTCACACCTTCTTGCAGCTGAACACCTCCTCTCCTTCTTATGATCATGTGCGGATGATATTCGAAAATTTTCTTTCATGTTTTAAAGCAATTATTGATGGACATTCAGACCTTCTTGCAGCTGAACCACTCTGCTCCCGCTTTTGATGGTGTATAGTCGGGCTTTCGAGCCTTTCCTTCCCGGTTTTTACAAATTATGGTTGGACATTCAGACCTTCTTGCAGCCGAACACCTCCGCTCCCTCTTTTGATCATACATTGTCGGGCATTAGCACCTTTTCTTACCCGCTTTTTACAAACCATAGTCGGACTTTCACATCTTTTAGTAGCCGAACAACTCCGCTCCCGCTATTGATTGTGTACAGTCGGGTATTTTAACCTTTTCTTACCCGCTTTTTACCAACTATGGTCGGACATTCACACCTTCTTACAGCGGAACACCTCCGCTCCCTCTTTTGATGGTGTATGTTCGGGCAGTCAAACCTTTTCTTACCTGCTTTTTACAAACCATGGTCAGACATTCAACCCTTCTTGGAGCCGAACACATCCACTCCTGCTTTTGATTATGTATAGTTGGGCATTCGCACCTTTTCTTACCCATTTTTCAGTAATTATGGGTGTACATTCACACCTTCTTGCAGCCGAACACCTCCGCTCCCTCTTTTGATCATACATTTTCGGGCATTCGCACCTTTTCTTACCCACTTTTTACAAACCATGGTCGGACTTTCACACCTTTTAGTAGCCGAACAACTCCGCACCCGCTACTGATTGTGTACAGTCGGGTATTTTAACCTTTTCTTACCCGTTTTTTACCAACTATGGTCGGACATTCACACCTTCTTACAGCGGAACACCTTCGCTCCCTCCTTTGATGGTGTATGTTCGGGCATTCGAACCTTTTCTTACCCGCTTTTTACAAACTATGGTCAGACGTTCAAACCTTCTTGTAGCCGAACATATCCACTCCTGCTTTTGATGATGTATGGTTGGGCATTCGAACCTACTTGTTGCCCGCTTTTCATTAATTATGGGTGGACATTCACACCTTGTCTCAGCCAAACACCTCCGCTCCCTGTTTTGATCATGTATGGTTTGACATTCGCACCTTTGCTTACCCTCTTTTTATACTGATTGCTCAAGATTAAGTTGTTCTTTCTCAAACTACAAAATTTTTTTAATTGTTGAAACTTGATTTGAAGTGGATAAATAAGGAAGACAAACAGTTTTAAGTCAGGCTGATAGCAATTAATTTTATAGCAAAATCTGTATTTCGTCATTTGTCGAGAGATGCTTATTGCTCAAGAAGTTCTTTCTCATTCTACAAAGTACAACGTTGTTTATCATTGAAACTTGATTAGACATGAATAAATATGAAGGACAAAGCAGTCTTAACTTGGTTTGAGTTAAGGAATTCGTTTTATAGGAGAATCCGAATTTGTGCATAACTCGTAAAATAGAGCTTATTTTCGGATTCCTGAAGAATGAGTCTGGTTCTTTCTCATAATACAAAGTTTGTTGTTTATTGTTGAAACTTCATCAGACCGTTAGATATAGTCGGACTCACCTCAACGCACGGCTTGGGATCTGGAACCAGTACTCTTGAGAGGGGTTGGACTCTCTTCCACTCTGGAGTTGCCCGTGGTGAGAGGCGCAGAGCAGGTGTGGGCATACTTATTGCCCCCCGGCTGTGTGCCAGTACATTGGGGTTTACCCCAGTGAACGAGAGGGTAGCCTCCCTCCGCCTTTGGGTGGGGGGACGAGTCCTGACTGTTGTTTGTGCCTATGCGCCAAACAGCAGTTCAGAGTACCTACCCTTTTTGGAGTCTCTGGGGGAGGCACTAGAGAATGCTCCTACCGGAGACTCCCTCATTCTGCTGGGGGACTTCAATGCTCACGTGGGCAATGACAGTGAGACCTGGAGGGGTGTGATTGGGAGGAACGGCCCCCCCGATCTGAATCAGAGTGGTGTTATGTTGTTGGACTTCTGTGCCAGTCATAGACTGTCCATAACGAACACCATGTTCAGGCATAAGGGTGTCCATATGTGCACTTGGCACCAGGACACCCTTGGCCGCAGTTCGATGATCGACTTTGTGGTTGTATCATCGGACTTGCGGCCGTATGTCCTGGACACTCGGGTGAAGAGAGGGGCGGAGCTGTCAACTGATCACCACCTGGTGGTGAGTTGGCTCCGCTGGTGGGGGAGGATGCCGATCAGACCTGGCAGGCCCAAACGTATTGTGAGGGTCTGCTGGGAGCGTTTGTCAGAATCCCCCGTCAGAAGGAGCTTTAACTCCCACCTCCGGCAGAGCTTCAACCATATTTGAGGTGGGGGACATTGAGTCCGAATGGGCCATGTTCCGTGACTCCATTGCCGAGGCAGCTGGTCGGAGTTGTGGCCGTAAGGTGGTCGGTGCCTGTCGTGGCGGCAACCCTCGAACCTGCTGGTGGACACCAGTGGTTAGGGAAGCCGTCAAGCTGAAGAAGGAGTCCTATCGGGCCTTTTTGGCCAGTGGGACCCTGGAAGAAGCTGATAGGTACCGACGGGCCAGACGGGCCACGGCTTCGGCAGTTGCTGAGGCAAAAACTCGGGCCTGGGAGGAGTTCGGTGAGACCATGGAGAACGATTTCCGGACGGCCTCGAAAAGATTCTGGTCCACCATCCGGCGTCTAAGGGGGGGGGAAGCGGCTCACAGTCAACACTGTTTACAGTGGGGACGGGGCTTTGCTGACCTCAACTAGGGATGTTGTGAGTCGGTGGGGGGAGTACTTCGAGGAACTCCTCAATCCTACCAACACGTGCTCGGAAGAGGCAGAGTCGGAGAGCTCGGAGACGGGGCCTCCCATTTCTGGGGCTGAGGTTGCCGAGGTGGTTAAAAAGCTCCTCGGTGGCAAGTTCCCGGGGGTGGATGAGGTCCGTCCTGAGTTTCTCAAGGCTCTGGATGTTGTAGGGCTGTCTTGGCTGACACGCCTCTGCAGTATCGCGTGGACATCGGGGACAGTGCCTCTGAACTGGCAGATTGGGGTGGTGGTCCCCCTCTTTAAAAAGGGGGACCGGAGGGTGTGTTCCAACTATAGGGGTATCACACTCCTCAGCCTCCCTGGTAAGGTCTATTCGGGGGTATTGGAGAGGAGGATCCGTCGGATAATTGAGCCTCGGATTCAGGAGATGCAGTGTGGCTTTCGTCCTGGCCGTGGAACAGTGGACCAGCTCTATACCCTCGGCAGGATCCTGGAGGGTGCATGGGAGTTCGCCCAACCAGTCTACATGTGTTTTGTGGACTTGGAGAAAGCGTTCGACCGTGTCCCTCATGGAGTCCTGTGGGGGGTGCTCCGGGAATATGGAGTGCCGGACCCCTTGATAGGGGCCGTTCGGTCTCTGTATGACCGGTGCCAGAGTTTGGTCCGCATTGCCGGCAGTAAGTCGGATACGTTTCCGGTGAGAGTTGGACTCCGTCAGGGCTGCCCTTTGTTACCGATTCTGTTCCTAACTTTTATGGACAGAATTTCTAGGCGGAGCCAGGGCGTTGAGGGTGTCCCATTTGGCGACCTCAGAATCGGGTCTCTGCTTTTTGCAGATGATGTGGTTCTGTTAGCGTCGTCAGGCCGTGACCTTCAGCTCTCACTGGAGTGATTCGCAGCCGAGTGTGAAGCGGCTGGGATGAGAATCAGCACCTCCAAATCCGAGACTATGGTTCTCAGCCGGAAAAGGGTGGAATGCTCTCTCCGGGTCGGGAATGAGATCCTTCCCCAAGAGGAGGAGTTCAAGTATCTCGGGGTCTTGTTCACGAGTGACGGACGAATGGAGCGGGAGATTGACGGGCGGATCGGTGCGGCGCCTGCAGTGTTGCAGGCTCTGCACCGACCCGTCGTTGTGAAGAGGGAGCTGAGCCAGAAGGCGAAGCTCTCTACTTACTGGTCAATCTACGTTCCCATCCTCACCTATGGTCACGAGTTGTGGGTAGTGACCGAAAGAACAAGATCGCGAATACAAGCGGCCGAAATGGGTTTCCTCCGCAGGGTGTCTGGGCTCTCCCTTAGAGATAGGGTGAGAAGCTCAGTCATCCGGGAGGGGCTCGGAGTAGAACCGCTGCTCCTCCGCATTGAGAGGAGTCAGATGAGGTGGCTCGGGCATCTGGTTAGGATGCCCCATGGGCGCCTCCCTGGGGAGGTGTTCCGGGCACGTCCCACTGGGAGGAGACCCCGGGGGAGACCCAGGACACGTTGGAGAGACTATGTCTCTCGGCTGGCCTGGGAACGCCTCGGGGTCCCCCCGGAAGAGCTGGAGGAAGTGGCCGGGGACAGAGACGTCTGGGTTTCTCTGCTCAAGCTGCTGCCCCCGCGACCCGACCCCCGGATAAGCGGCAGATGATGGATGGATGGATGGATATATCCTCCACCAACCAGACTTACAACCCCCGACTAGGGTAGCAGAATTTCTAAGCAGCTGTACCCCAAAACTACTATCAAAAATATATAAATTATTGTCTAAGATAGATGACACAATGTCTCTTCCACCCTCAAAATGGGAGGCAGATTTATCCATCAGTTCTGGTCATAGCTTCTAACCACAAATATGTTTGAACACCTTCATAAAGACTCGAAATCCTAATTTACAGCTCATACAATACAAAATCCTTCAGAGAACACACTATACAGGACAAAGGATGTTCAGGATGGGTCTAACACACTCAAACATCTGCTCACATTGCACAGATAACACACCTGATGATTATGCACACGCTTTGTGGTTTTCTGCGCCTGTCCAGAAGTTCTGGCTTGAAGTCTGTGAGGACCTATCAACATGGCTAAAGTGTAGCATCCCTGCATGCCCCACACTGTGCATACTGGGTGACTTAGACAACATCAACATGGAAATGAACTCAGCACACATGGTTGTCACAGTGTTATGTATCGCAAAGAAAACTATTCTCATGAACTGGAAAGCGAAGAACAATCTGTGTATTAACCAGTTTAGAAATTTTGTTTTAGATTATATTAGCATGGAAACAATGTCTGCCTCCTCAAAACATCAATTGGCTGAATTTCATTCTCTCTGGTCCCCTCTGATTAGTTTTATCACATAGTGGTGGTGGTGGGTTGCTGGGTGATGGTGGGTCTCAGGCCCGGGCTGCTGCGACTGGTGTGACCGGGTGGTTTGTTTGTTTGTTTTTTGATGTTGTTTGTTTGTTTTTTGTAGAGGTCCTCCTGGGTGGGGTTGGGTTGAGTGGGGTGGGGCGGGATGGGTACCTTCTGGGGGTACAGTAGCTCCCGGAATATGGTCGCTGCAGGCCCCGAGCCTGGTGGACATCAGGCCCTCCTGCCCATTGTTGGCTCCCAGGTAGCGGGGATGCCTATTGCAGCCAGTCCCTGGCTGCCCTCTCTGGGGGAGAGTAGCTCCCCCGGTATATATCCCCATACCCCTCTCCCTTCTGGCTCCTGTACACAGCACACACTCACACATGAAGGGTTTTGGGGGCGTGTGTGTTCGGTGGGGTGTAGTGGATGGGGCCACGTAGGTGGTCCCCTTTGGTTGCACTCTGCAGTTCCCTGCCCCTGTTTTAATTACACCTTAGACATTACTACTTATCAAACACACTCACACACACACATTAGGTCTTGGGGGGTGGTTACACTGAGTGGCATCTGGTGGGCGGGGCTCTTTGGGTATGTAGGCTGCCCAGAGTGCCGCGCTCCCAGTTCTACAAGTTTGGCTGCCCCTCAATTTTAATTGCTCACTATTAGAAAATATTGAAGAGCCAGAAGGGTGAGGGGAGGGGTCTTCTTCGCACACCCCTGCTTCCTGGTGTCTGCTCGGGGCAGGAGGGGCCAGGAGGATTAATTAATTGTTCTGCTGGTTCGGGGTCTGTGGTGGCTGGGGGGTTGCTGGCCTCCTGGTGTGCCCGCTGCACTACACCCCAGCAGAGTCGAGGGAGGTAGGATGTGTGGATGTGTGGATGTATGGGACGTGAAAGTGTGTGTGGTAATGATTGGGCCTGGATCTGGGACTTGCTGTCGCCTGGCCTGCCTGTGTTTCTCCCGATGGGGCATCAGCGTTGCCTCTCCCCACTGCTCGCGACTTCACCCACCTGTGGGCACGTCTTGACTCCCAGGGCACTTGGCCAGGGGCGCTGGGGCAGGCGCTGACCCACTTTGTGGCTGTCTGGGGCGCTTGGCCCACCTGGGTATTGGGTGGGGCCTCTGCCGGGGGGTTTGGGGGCGCTCGGGCTCCTGGGGCCCAGGTCCAGTGCACGGCCCATGTCTGGGCGGCTGGGGCCTGGCGGGGTCGGTGGGCTGTTACCCCTGGTTCCCGGAGTGCCTCTGCCCTATGCTTATGGGGGCTCTTTCCGGGGGCTTCCTCTGCAGTCTTCTGGGTGGATGCATGGTTGCCCCTGCAGTGGGCTGCCTGGGTTCTGTGCTCTGTGGGGGCTGCTGGTGGCCTGGGTCTTGTGGCCCTCTCTGCCTGCTTCTGATTGCTTGGGGGGGGGGGCTGTGGATTGTGGCCCTGTACGCTTATACACTCATAACTAAGCACGGTTATCATGTAGGTCCTGTGCCATGGGTGTTGCATGTTCTCACACACACACACACACACATTCATTAGTCCAGTAGCATGGTCACTAAGCAGTTGATGTATTATCATGTCGTCTCAGGTCATCTATATCCACAGCTGTGTTGTATGCGATTGCCGCTTCTTGTGCTTGTTTTTGTTTGTTTGTGTGTTTGTTTTTTCTCTGCTTGTCTGCTTTCAGGTGCTCCTGGTGGCGCTAAGGCTGGATTCCCCTCATAGGCCATGGATTGTTGTCTGTTTTGTTTTTTACAGGTGTAGCAGCTGGTTGTCTGGTTTTTGTTTCTATTTTTGTTCTGTTTCCTCTTCTTTCCTCTTCTTCTTTCCTTGTCCCCCGGTCCGGTTCAGTTCAGTTCATGTCATATATTGTAAACAGAAATAAATAAATGGGCATCAAGGGGAGCTTTACATTTATAAAACTTCCCTTGGCAAAACAAATCTGTTTGGCATCAAAGGTATTCAAACTACAATTCTTCTGACATAATGCTGAACAGGACAAGGGGAAAAAAAAGTAAAGAAGACAGTTCTGCCGAAAGCCAGGGATAGACCTGTTCTAAGTTCTATACTTTTTAAAAGGGGCGTGTTTATCAACTATGGAATTAGAAGATTTACAAAAATGGTCAAGTGCTAGATCTTCATCTGGGATTTTAACAGTGTCATATAACTATTCAACAGATCAGTTAAAAAAAAGCCTGCTCATGGAGATGTTTCAGGATCTGGATACCAAGCGTGGACCTAATGTTTTCATTTTTGCAATTCTGATACAGGCTATTGAGCAGTGATAACTAACACCAAGTTCAGATACTGCGGATTTTCTACCTTTGATATGTTAAGATTGAGCCAATCAGGGACAACCTTGAAGGATCTCTTTGGTTTTGTAGGATCAGTAATTACCTGAGAAAGGTTGATATTGGTACACACCTTTTTTAAATGATCAGAGGCAGAGTTCAACTTGTTTAAATTAAAATTGCCACACAGAGATTGGGTTTAGGCCACATGCACACAGAATGACATCAACAAATATAAGAAATATTAAACATTTACACATAGATTTTTGAATACATGTAGAGGAATGATACTTTGAAATGTGCTCATTGCGGAGTTATGATCAGTTGAGTAATGAAGGTTGAACTATTCTAGGAAAGAGGTTCTATTCCCAGCATCATGATGGACACTCCTGATATAGAAGGTTTCGCTAACGCATTGGAATTGTTTTACTATTTTCATATGCATGTGCAATGAAGAATTGCTTGCTGCTGATAAATGCAAAGAAGAACAGCTTACACATAGATGCTCACATATAGGCTGCTGAATGCAATGAAGACCTGCTTATCAAGTAAAGTTCAATGTCAATGTGTAATATTCAATTAGGATTTGCAAAACAGTGAAGTTAAACAATGAATGGGTCCATAGTCGGTATGAGAAGACTACAGGAATATTTACCTGGGTGTACGTTCAAACAGAGATGAGAAAATTGCGATAAATAATTGTTTGTTTGTTTGTTAGTATGTATAGGAATGTTATGTGTATAAACTGTGTTGAGTTATAGTTACTCAGTAGTGTCTCAGTGAAACAACCGACGGGGGAAGCCTTGCGGTGACAACAAAAGCAGTGTTTTACTGATCAGTCAAGTTGCTCCAGTGTACTCCATACAAACTGGTTGGCTACTGAAGGGATAGAAAATGGGGAATACTTGTTTTAAAGCAAACAAGGAATTAGATGGGAAAAATACATGTTTTAACGGGACCCAGACAATATTAAATACTCAGACAGATGGGAGAAGAAGTGTAGTTTTGTAGGAAATCACAAAATTATTACATAGAATTAGTGAAATCAATTGAAGAATGCCTTTCTGAAGAGCTGTTTACCACAGATGAGCAGCTTTGCGACCAAGCACATTGTAGATCGCTTTACTGCCAAAATGATCTAATTTAATGGATTGGTTTAGACATGCATAACAGCATTTTAAGAACAAAGAGAGAAACAAAAAGGGACAACGCTTCATGGTGGAAGGGGATGTATAAATAACTGTGTATATGATGAAGGGGGTGGCAACACCCATTCCGAAATCCCGCCATTCCGACATCCCGCTATTCTGACATCCCACCATTCCGACATACCACCATTCCGACATACCACCATTCCGACATGCAAACGTCCCACCATTCCGACATCCCACCATTGCAACATCCCGCTATTCTGACGTTCAAATGTCCCACCATTCCGACAAGGCTTTCCGTATAAGGAAATGTGTGTTACTCAACAGGTGAGTCCCTTCTTTCTGTTCATGCAATTTATATGTTTAACACATGTTTATAGACAAGCGTTATTAAAAACACAAAGTCTCGGCAACTGGAGGAGGAGAAGCAGTCCGCGGTGGTTTTCAATCACACACTCCAATGCCACTTGTTTCAACTTCCGAAAATTTAATCCAGGAAAAAAAGGCTTACAAACATGGACCAAAACGGCTCCATAACACGCACAAGAATCCAAAAGAAACGAAAGTTAACTAAAAGAAAGCAAATAAACAGTATGAAGTGGTCAAAATTGGTTTTACGCATGCCTATGTGCGTCTGGCACATGCGTCTTCGGGCTCTCCCACGTTGGTTTGTGGATGAAAGCTATATGTTCAGCTGTAATGTCATGTAAAAACAATCTCTACATGACATTTACTCCCAGGTGTGACCAGTTAGGTCCTTAAGATATCAACAGGCTGTATAAAGCTACAACCGTTGCGGCTGTGTGTTTGTGCCAAATGCGCAAAGCCCATCCGCGCTTCCCAAAATTGGAGTGAGTACTCATAAATCACGTGAATAACATGAATAAACGTTTTTACTGAATTTTGTTGTGTTTTATACGTTCTATGCTGTCATTTCTCTCTTCTCCTATTGGCAAGGCAAGGCAGAGTGCTCGCAACTGTGTCCTGTGCAGTAGCCGTGATATCTGTAATTGCAATTATTACTTTTGCATATGATGACAGCGTGCAAAAGACGCATGGGCTCTGTGGAGAGCTCCGCTCCATTCTGGCTGCTGTGACAGCTCACTGACACTGTATTTCTGCTTAATCAGTTTCAGTCTCGCCAGAGTTACATTAATATCTGTATTTTTATATTTGAAATTCAGGGGATTTTGATAATAGATTATTAAAGTTTGTTTGCGAGGCTGTGGCCTCTGCATGTGCAAAGCTTGTGCGCCAAACTTTAGGGCGTATTTGCGCCGGCATATCATTAGTGCAAAATGTTTTGGGTAAAAAATAGGCTATTAAAAGGAACTGTCGGAATGGCGGTATGTTAAAAAAAACAAAAAACATACCGCCATTCCGACCATAGGAGGAAAAAAGTGTCGGAATGGTGGGACGTTTGATAAAAAATTAAGTGTCGCCATTCCGACAATTGGAGACCCATGTCGGAATGGCAGCATGTAACCATGATGAAGGAGAGACCATTTGAGCAGCACAGCCATTTCGCAGCACAGGGACAGCAGTCCAAGTTACAGGATCTCCCACGTGGTATCACCTGTCACATTGTGTCAAGGCATCAAAATAAGAAAAAATCACCAAACTCAAGGACAAAAAGACAAAGACTCCGGTGAACGAAGACAGAGGACTGACAGACCAGAAATACAAAAGGATTCTCGATATCAAGATCCAGAAGAAGAGGCTAACAATGCCACGAACACTTACGATGCTGGGAATGATGCCAGCAATGAACAGAGAAGAAGATTCAGTGTCATCAATCTGCATTACGTGCCTCTAATGAGGGGGTGAATATAGAATCCTCAACGATTACAACGTCTCTGGGAACTGTGACAACAACAAGGTTTAAACCATTTTGATATATATTGTAACCTATTGTCTAAGGAATAGTGCTGAAAATGAGGTAAATCTAATCCACCACTGTCCTTGGTCTTCTGTAGGGTTTTTAAACTGGTTTGTTTTTCCACAGAAATTTGGAGATGCATGAATCTAGTGACTTAAACCAAGTAGCAGATGGTTTTATGGGGATCATTGAGAACAAATAGTTAACTTTTGGTAGTATCATCATTTTAATGGATGTAACTCTCCCCATAAGTGATATAGGTAAGGTCTTCCAACGAGAGATCGTTCTCTACTGTCTTTAATAATTGCACATAATTTAGCTTTGTTAGCTCTGAGAGCCTGGAGGAAATGTTTATGCCTAAATATCTAATATTTCCTGACTGTAAAGTGATCGCAGGTATATTATGGACCCTACAGTTAATGGGCAGAACTGTGGTCTTAGACCAGTTGATAGAGTAGTCAGAAAGTGCTGAGAATTTATTTATGAGTGTGATCGTGTGACTGAGAGACGTCTGTGAGTTCTGAAGGAAAAGTAATACATCATCAGCATGAAGACTTATTTTATGCTCAATATTTTGGGATTAATTACTCACAAACGGGTAAGAAAAGGTAGTATTGCCAGACCATACATGATCAAAACAGGGAGCGGAGGTGGTTCAGCTGCAAGGTGTGAATGTCTGACTATAGTTTGTAAAAAAGCGGGTAAGATAAGGTGCGAATGCCCGACAATGTATGATCAAAAGAGGGAGCGGAGGTTTTCGGCTGCAAGAAGGTCTGAATGTCCACCCAAAATTCCTGAAAAATGGGTAAAAAAAGGGTGCGAATGCCAAACCATACATCATCAAAAGCAGGAGTGGATGTGTTCGGCTACAAGAAGATTTGAATGTCCATCAATAATTGCTTTAAAACATGAAAGAAAATTTTCGAATATCAAACCGCACATGATCATAAGCGGGAGAGGAGTTGTTCAGCTGCAAGAAGGTGTGAATGTCCACCCATAATTACTGAAAAATGGGTAAGAAAAGGTGAAAATGCCCAACCATACATCATCAAAAGCAGGAGTGGATGTGTTCGGCTACAAGAAGGTTTGAATGTCCGACCATAGTTTGTAAAAAGCGGGTAAGAAAAGGTTCGAATGCCCGAACATAGACCATCAAAAGAGGGAGCGGAGGTGTTCCGCTGTAAGAAGGTGTAAATGTCCGACCATAGTTGGTAAAAAGCGGGTAAGAAAAGGTTAAAATACCCGACTGTACACAATCAATAGCGGGAGCGGAGTTGTTTGGCTACAAGAAGGTGTGAATGTCCGACCACGGTTTGTAAAAAGCGGGTAAGAAAAGGTTCGAATGCCCGAATATATACCATCAAAAGTGGAAGTGGATGTATTCGGCTGCAAGAAGGTGTGAACGTCCGACCAAAGTTTGTAAAAAGCAGTTAAGAAAAGTTTCGAATATCCAACCAAACATAATCAAAAGCGGGAGCAGAGCTGTTCGACTGCAAGTAGGTGTGAATGTCAGATCATAATTTGCAAAAAGCTGATGAGAAAGGGTGAGAATGCCCGGCTATACACCATCAAATGCGGGAGCGGAAGTGTTCGGCTGTGAGTAGGTGTGAATGTCCGACCATAATTGCTGAAAAATGTGTTAGAAGAGACTAGAATATCGGACAATACATAATCAAATGCGGGAGCGGAGTTGTTCGGCTGTGAGTAGGTGTGAATCTCCGAGCATAGTTTGTAAAAAGGGGGTAAGAATAGGTTCGAATGCCCGAACATACACTATCAAAACAGGGAGCTGAGGTGGCTCAGCTGCAAGGTGTGAATGTCTGACTATAGTTTGTAAATAAGGTGCGAATGCCCAACAATGTATAATCAAAAGAGGGAGCGGAGGTTTTCGGCTACAAGAAGGTTTGAATGTCCGACCATAGTTTGTAAAAAGCGGGTAAGAAAAGGTTCAAATGACTGACTATACACCATCAAAAGTGGGAGCAGAGGTGTTCCGCTGTAAGACGGTGTGAATGTCCGACCATATTTGGTAAAAAGCGGGTAAGAAAAGGTTAAAATACCCGACTGTACACAATCAATAGCGGGAGAGGAGGTGTTCAGCTGCAAGAAGGTGTGAATGTCCACCCATAATTACTGAAAAATTGGTAAGAAAAGGTGCGAATGCCCAACCATACATTATCAAAAGCAGGTGTGAATGTCAGATCATAATTTGCAAAAAGCTGATGAGAAAGGGTGAGAATGCCCGACTATACACCATCAAATGCGGGAGCGGAGTTGTTCGGCTGTGAGTAAGTGTGAATCTCCGACCATAATTGCTGAAAAATGTGTTAGAAAAGGTAAGAATGCCGGTCCATACATCATCAAAAGCGGGAGAGGTGGTGTTCGGCTGCAAGTAGGTGTGAATGTCCAGCCATAATTACTAACAAACGGGTAAGAAAAGGTAGTATTGCCAGACCATACATGATCAAAACAGGGAGCGGAGGTGGTTCAGCTGCAAGAAGGTGTGAATGTCCGACTAAAGTTCAAATATATTAACAAAAGCGGGAGGAGAGGTCTTCGGATGAGAGTGGTTGAGAATTTCCAACCATAATCTATAAAATGCGGTGAAAAAAAAGGTGTGATAGAACACTAAAAGGTGGAGCGGAAGTGTTCGGCTGCAAGAAGGTGTGAATGTCCGACTATATTTGGTGAAAAGCAGGTGAAGCAAGGTCTGAATGCCCAACCTTACATCATCAAAAGCGAGATCAGAGGTGTTTGGCTGCATGAAGGCCATAGTTTGCCAAAAGCGGGTAAGCTGCGAATGACCGACTAAATATCAACAAAAGGTCTTCGGATGCAAGTGGGTGTGAATATCCCACCATACAAGTATGGTGGAGAGGAAGCTGTGAACAGCCGACCATAGTTTGCAAAAAGCGGGTGAGACAAGGTGCGAATGTCCAACCATACATGATCAAAACAGGGAGCGGAGGTGTTTGGCTGTGACAAGGTGTGAATGTCCACCCAAAATTAATGAAAATCGGGCAAAAAGTAGGTTTGAATGCCCAAGCATACATCATCAAAAGAAGGAGTGGATGTGTTCGGCTACAAGAAGGTTTGAATGTCCGAGCATAGTTTGTAAAAAGCGGGTAAGAAAAGGTTCGAATGCCCAAACAAACACCATCAAAAGAGGGAGCGGAGGTGTTCCGCTGTAAGAAGGTGTGAATGTCCGACCATAGTTGGTAAAAAGTCGGTAAGAAAAGGTTAAAATACCCGACTGTACACAATCAATAGGGGGAGCGGAGTTGTTCGGCTACAAGAAGGTGTGAAAGTCCAACCATGGTTTGTAAAAAGCTGGTAAGAAAAGGTTCGAATGCCCGAATATATACCATCAAAAGCGGAAGCGGAGGTGTTCGGCTGTGAGTAAGTGTGAATCTCCGACCATAATTGCTGAAAAATGTGTTAGAAAAGGTAAGAATGCCGGTCCATACATCATCAAAAGCGGGAGAGGTGGTGTTCGGCTGCAAGTAGGTGTGAATGTCCAGCCATAATTACTAACAAACGGGTAAGAAAAGGTAGTATTGCCAGACCATACATGATCAAAACAGGGAGCTGAGGTGGTTCAGCACCAAGGTGTGAATGTCTGACTATAGTTTGTAAAAAGCGGGTAAGATAAGGTGCGAATGCCCGACAATGTATAATCAAAAGAGGGAGCAGAGGTTTTCAGCTAAAAGAAGGTTTGAATGTCCGACCATAGTTGGTAAAAAGCGGGTAAGAAAAGGTTAAAATACCCGACTGTACACAATCAATAGCGGGAGCGGAGTTGTTCGGCTACAAGAAGGTGTGAAAGTCCAACCATCGTTTGTAAAAAGCTGGTAAGAAAAGGTTCGAATACCCGAATATATACCATCAAAAGCGGAAGCGGAGGTGTTAATTTTATAGCAAAATCCCAAATCATGCAGAACGTATGAAAATAAGCTTGTTTTCGGATTCCTGATCCTTCAGTGTTGCTTTTTCTTCTACTGCAAAATACAATGTTGTTCTTTGTTGAAGTCGATCTAGACATTGATAAATATGAAGGACAAAGCAGTTTTAACATAGTTTGAGTAAAGGAATTCATTTTATACATGAAATCCCAAATCATGCAGAACGTATGAAAATAAGCTTATTCTCGGATTCCTGATCCTTCAGTGTTGCTCTTTCTACTACTGCAAAATACAATGTTGTTCTTTGTTGAAGTCAATCTAGACATTGATAAATATGAAGGACAAAGCAGTTTTCACTTGGTTTGAGTGAAGGAATTAATTTTATACATAAAATCCCAAGTCATGCAGAACGTATGAAAAGAAGCTTATTCTCGGATTCCTGATCCTTCAGTGTTGCTTTTTCTTCTACTGCAAAATACAATGTTGTTCTTTGTTGAAGTCGATCTAGACATTGATAAATATGAAGGACAAAGCAGTTTTAACTTGGTTTGAGTGAAGGAATTCATTTTATACATAAAATCCCAAATCATGCAGAACGTATGAAAATAAGCTTATTCTCGGATTACTGATCCTTCAGTGTTGCTCTTTCTTCTACTGCAAAATCCAGTGTTGTTCTTTGTTGAAGTCAATCTAGACATTGATAAATATGAAGGACAAAGCAGTTTTAACATAGTTTGAGTGAAGGCATTCATTTATAGTAAAATCAATAATCGTGCAGAACTCATGAAAATAAGCTTATTCTCGGATTCCTAAAACTTTTGATTTGCTCTTTCTTTACTGCAAAGTACAATGTTGTTCTTTGTTGAAGTCGATCTAGACATTGATAAATATGAAGGACAAAGCAGTTTTAACTTGGTTTGAGTGAAGGAATTCATTTTATACATAAAATCCCAAATCATGCAGAACGTATGAAAATAAGCTTATTATCGGATTACTGATCCTTCAGTGTTGCTCTTTCTTCTACTGCAAAATCCAGTGTTGTTCTTTGTTGAAGTCAATCTAGACATTGATAAATATGAAGGACAAAGCAGTTTTAACATAGTTTGAGTGAAGGCATTCATTTATAGTAAAATCAATAATCGTGCAGAACTCATGAAAATAAGCTTATTCTCGGATTCCTAAAACTTTTGATTTGCTCTTTCTTTACTGCAAAGTAAAATGTTGTTCTTTGTTGAAGTCGATCTAGACATTGATAAATATGAAGGACAAAGCAGTTTTCACTTGGTTTGAGTGAAGGATTTGCAGCTGAAAACCTCCCGCTCCCGCTTTTGATTGTGTATAGTCGGGCTTTCGAGCCGTTTCTTACCCGGTTTTTAGAAATTATGGTTGGACATTCAGACCTTGCAGCCGAAGACATCCACTCCCTCTTTTGATCATACATTGTCGGGCATTCGCACCTTGTCTTACCCGCTTTTTACAAACTATAGTCAGACATTCACACCTTGCAGCTGAACCACCTCAGCTCCCTGTTTTGATCATGTATGGTCTGGCAATACTACCTTTTCTTACCCGTTTGTGAGTAATTATGGCTGGGCATTCACACCTACTTGCAGTCGAACAGCTCTGCTCCCGCTTTTGATGGTATATATTCGGGCATTCGAACCTTTTCTTAACTGCTTTTTACAAACTTTGGTCGGACGTTCACACCTTCTTGCAGCCGAACACCTCCGCTTCCGCTTTTGATGGTATATATTCGGGCATTCGAACCTTTTCTTAGCAGCTTTTTACAAACCATGGTTGAACTTTCACACCTTCTTGTAGCCGAACACCTCCTCTCCTGCTTTTGATGATGTATGGTTGGGCATTCAAACCTACTTGTTGCCCGCTTTTCATTAATTTTGGGTGGACATTCACACCTTGTCACAGCCAAACACCTCCGCTCCCTGTTTTGATCATGTATGGTTGGACATTCGCACCTTTTCTCACCCGCTTTTTGCCAACTATGGTCGGCTGTTCACAGCTTCCTCTCCACCATACTTGTATGGTGGGATATTCACACCCACTTGCATCCGAAGACCTTTTGTTGATATTTAGTCGGTCATTCGCAGCTTACCCGCTTTTGGCAAACTATGGCCTTCATGCAGCCAAACACCTCTGATCTCGCTTTTGATGATGTAAGGTTGGGCATTCAGACCTTGCTTCACCTGCTTTTCACCAAATATAGTCGGACATTCACACCTTCTTGCAGCCGAACACTTCCGCTCCACCTTTTAGTGTTCTATCACACCTTTTTTTTCACCGCATTTTATAGATTATGGTTGGAAATTCTCAACCACTCTCATCCGAAGACCTCTCCTCCCGCTTTTGTTAATATATTTGAACTTTAGTCGGACATTCACACCTTCTTGCAGCTGAACCACCTCCGCTCCCTGTTTTGATCATGTATGGTCTGGCAATACTACCTTTTCTTACCCGTTTGTTAGTAATTATGGCTGGACATTCACACCTACTTGCAGCCGAACACCACCTCTCCCGCTTTTGATGATGTATGGACCGGCATTCTTACCTTTTCTAACACATTTTTCAGCAATTATGGTCGGAGATTCACACTTACTCACAGCCGAACAACTCCGCTCCCGCATTTGATGGTGTATAGTCGGGCATTCTCACCCTTTCTCATCAGCTTTTTGCAAATTATGATCTGACATTCACACCTGCTTTTGATAATGTATGGTTGGGCATTCGCACCTTTTCTTACCCATTTTTCAGTAATTATGGGTGGACATTCACACCTTCTTGCAGCTGAACACCTCCTCTCCCGCTATTGATTGTGTACAGTCGGGTATTTTAACCTTTTCTTACCCGCTTTTTACCAAATATGGTCGGACATTCACACCGTCTTACAGCGGAACACCTCTGCTCCCGCTTTTGATGGTGTATAGTCAGGCATTTGAACCTTTTCTTACCCGCTTTTTACAAACTATGGTCGGACATTCAAACCTTCTTGTAGCCGAAAACCTCCGCTCCCTCTTTTCATTATACATTGTTGGGCATTCGCACCTTATTTACAAACTATAGTCAGACATTCACACCTTGCAGCTGAGCCACCTCAGCTCCCTGTTTTGATAGTGTATGTTCGGGCATTCGAACCTATTCTTACCCCCTTTTTACAAACTATGCTCGGAGATTCACACCTACTCACAGCCGAACAACTCCGCTCCCGCATTTGATGATGTCTTGTCCGGCATTCTAGTCTCTTCTAACACATTTTTCAGCAATTATGGTCGGACATTCACACCTACTCACAGCCGAACACTTCCGCTCCCGCATTTGATGGTGTATAGCCGGGCATTCTCACCCTTTCTCATCAGCTTTTTGCAAATTATGATCTGACATTCACACCTACTTGCAGTTGAACAGCTCAGCTCCCGCTTTTGATTATGTTTGGTTGGATATTCGAACCTTTTCTTAACTGCTTTTTACAAACTTTGGTCGGACGTTCACACCTTCTTGCAGCCGAACACATCCACTTCCACTTTTGATGGTATATATTCGGGCATTCGAACCTTTTCTTACCCGCTTTTTACAAACCGTGGTCGGACTTTCACACCTTCTTGTAGCCAAACAACTCCGCTCCCGCTATTGATTGTGTACAGTCGGGTATTTTAACCTTTTCTTACCCGCTTTTTACCAACTATGGTCGGACATTTACACCTTCTTACAGCGGAACACCTCCGCTCCCTCTTTTGATGGTCTATGTTCGGGCATTCGAACCTTTTCTTACCCGCTTTTTACAAACTATGGTCGGACATTCAAACCTTCTTGTAGCCGAACACATCCACTCCTGCTTTTGATGATGTATGGTTGGGCATTTTCACCTTTTCTTACCCATTTTTCTGGAATTTTGGTTGGACATTCAGACCTTCTTGCAGCCGAAAACCTCCGCTCCCTCTTTTGATCATACATTGTCGGGCATTCGCACCTTATCTTACCCGCTTTTTACAAACTATAGTCAGACATTCACACCTTGCAGCTGAACCACCTCCGCTCCCTGTTTTGATCATGTATGGTCTGGCAATACTACCTTTTCTTACCCGTTTGTGAGTAATTAATACCAAAATATTGAGCATAAAATAAGTCTTTATGCTTATGATGTATTACTTTTCCTTCAGAACTCACAGACGTCTCTCAGTCACACGATCACACTCATAAATAAATTCTCAGCACTTTCTGACTACTCTATCAACTGGTCTAAGACCACAGTTCTGCCCATTAACTATAGGGTCCATAATATACCTGCGATCACTTTACAGTCAGGAAATATTAGATATTTAGGCATAAACATTTCCTCCAGGCTCTCAGAGCTAACAAAGCTAAATTATGTGCAATTATTAAAGACAGTAGAGGACGATCTCTCGTTGGAAGTCCTTACCTATATCACTTATGGGGAGAGTTACATCCATTAAAATGATGATACTACCAAAAGTTAACTATTTGTTCTCAATGATCCCCATAAAACCATCTGCTACTTGGTTTAAGTCACTAGATTCATGCATCTCCAAATTTCTGTGGAAAAACAAACCACCACGTATTAGTTTAAAAACCCTACAGAAGACCAAGGACAGTGGTGGATTAGATTTACCTCATTTTCAGCACTATTCCTTAGACAATAGGTTACAATATATATCAAAATGGTTTAAACCTTGTTGTTGTCACAGTTCCCAGAGACGTTGTAATCGTTGAGGATTCTATATTCACCCCCTCATTAGAGGCACGTAATGCAGATTGATGACACTGAATCTTCTTCTCTGTTCATTGCTGGCATCATTCCCAGAACTCCCTGATTTTTTCTTCTTTTGATGCCTTGACACAATGTGACAGGTGATACCACGTGGGAGATCCTGTAACTTGGATTGCTGTCCCTGTGCTGCGAAATGGCTGTGCTGCTCAAATGGTCTCTCCTTCATCATGGTTACATGCTGCCATTCCGACATCTCGCCATTCCGACATGGGTCTCCAATTGTCGGAATGGCGACACTTAATTTTTTATCAAACGTCCCACCATTCCGACACTTTTTTCCTCCTATGGTCGGAATGGCGGTATGTTTTTTTTTTTTTTTTAACATACCGCCATTCCGACAGTTCCTTTTAATAGCCTATTTTTTAACCAAAACATTTTGCACTAATGATATGCCGGCGCAAATACGCCCTAAAGTTTGGCGCACAAGCTTTGCACATGCAGAGGCCACAGCCTCGCAAACAAACTTTAATAATTTATTATCAAAATCCCCTGAATTTCAAATATAAAAATACAGATATTAATGTAACTCTGGCGAGACTGAAACTGATTAAGCAGAAATACAGTGTCAGTGAGCTGTCACAGCAGCCAGCTGGAGCGGAGCTCTCCACAGAGCCCATGCGTCTTTTGCACGCTGTCATCATATGCAAAAGTAATAATTGCAATTACAGATATCACGGCTACTGCACAGGACACAGTTGCGAGCACTCTGCCTTGCCTTGCCAATAGGAGAAGAGAGAAATGACAGCATAGAACGTATAAAACACAACAAAATGCAGTAAAAACGTTTATTCATGTTATTCACGTGATTTATGAGTACTCACTCCAATTTTGGGAAGCGCGGATGGGTTTTGTGCATTTGGCACAAACACAAAGCCGCAACGGTTGTAGCTTTATACAGCCTGTTGATATCTTAAGGACCTAACTGGTCACACCTGGGAGTAAATGTCATGTAGAGATTGTTTTTACATGACATTACAGCTGAACATATAGCTTTCATCCACAAACCAACGTGGGAGAGCCCGAAGACGCATGTGCCAGACGCACATAGGCATGCGTAAAACCAATTTTGACCACTTCATACTGTTTATTTGCTTTCTTTTAGTTAACTTTCGTTTCTTTTGGATTCTTGTGCGTGTTATGGAGCCGTTTTGGTCCATGTTTGTAAGCCTTTTTTTCCTGGATTAAATTTTCGGAAGTTGAAACAAGTGGCATTGGAGTGTGTGATTGAAAACCACCGCGGACTGCTTCTCCTCCTCCAGTTGCCGAGACTTTGTGTTTTTAATAACGCTTGTCTATAAACATGTGTTAAACATATAAATTGCATGAACAGAAAGAAGGGACTCACCTGTTGAGTAACACACATTTCCTTATACGGAAAGCCTTGTCGGAATGGTGGGACATTTGAACGTCAGAATAGCGGGATGTCGCAATGGTGGGATGTCGGAATGGTGGGACGTTTGCATGTCGGAATGGTGGGATGTCGGAATGGTGGGATGTCGGAATAGCGGGATGTCGGAATGGCGGGATTTCTGAATGGGTGTTGCCACCCCCTTCATCATATACACAGTTATTTATACATCACCTTCCACCATGAAGCGTTGTCCCTTTTTGTTTCTCTCTTTGTTCTTAAAATGCTGTTATGCATGTCTAAACCAATCCATTAAATTAGATCATTTTGGCAGTAAAGCGATCTACAATGTGCTTGGTCGCAAAGCTGCTCATCTATGGTAAACAGCTCTTCAGAAAGGCATTCTTCAATTGATTTCACTAATTCTATGTAATAATTTTGTGATTTCCTACAAAACTACACTTCTTCTCCCATCTGTCTGAGTATTTAATATTGTCTGGGTCCCGTTAAAACATGTATTTTTGCTTTAAAACAAGTATTCCCCATTTTCTATCCCTTCAGTAGCCAACCAGTTTGTATGGAGTACACTGGAGCAACTTGACTGATCAGTAAAACACTGCTTTTGTTGTCACCGCAAGGCTTCCCCCGTCGGTTGTTTCACTGAGACACTACTGAGTAACTATAACTCAACACAGTTTATACACATAACATTCATATACATACTAACAAACAAACAAACAATTATTTATCGCAATTTTCTCATCTCTGTTTGAACGTACACCCAGGTAAATATTCCTGTAGTCTTCTCATACCGACTATGGACCCATTCATTGTTTAACTTCACTGTTTTGCAAATCCTAATTGAATATTACACATTGACATTGAACTTTACTTGATAAGCAGGTCTTCATTGCATTCAGCAGCCTATAAGTGAGCATCTATGTGTAAGCTGTTCTTCTTTGCATTTATCAGCAGCAAGCAATTCTTCATTGCACATGCATATGAAAATAGTAAAACAATTCCAATGCGTTAGCGAAACCTTCTATATCAGGAGTGTCCATCATGATGCTGGGAATAGAACCTCTTTCCCAGAATAGTTCAACCTTCATTACTCAACTGATCATAACTCCGCAATGAGCACATTTCAAAGTATCATTCCTCTACATATATTCAAAATTCTTATATTTGTTGATGTCATTCTGTGTGCATGTGGCCTAAACCCAATCTCTGTGTGGCAATTTTAATTTAAACAAGTTGAACTCTGCCTCTGATCATTTAAAAAAGGTGTGTACCAATATCAACCTTTCTCAGGTAATTACTGATCCTACAAAACCAAAGAGATCCTTCAAGGTTGTCCCTGATTGGCTCAATCTTAACAAATCAAAGGTAGAAAATCCGCAGTATCTGAACTTGGTGTTAGTTATCACTGCTCAATAGCCTGTATCAGAATTGCAAAAATGAAAACATTAGGTCCACGCTTGGTATCCAGATCCTGAAACATCTCCATGAGCAGGCTTTTTTTTAACTGATCTGTTGAATAGTTATATGACACTGTTAAAATCCCAGATGAAGATCTAGCACTTGACCATTTTTGTAAATCTTCTAATTCCATAGTTGATAAACACGCCCCTTTTAAAAAGTATAGAACTTAGAACAGGTCTATCCCTGGCTTTCGGCAGAACTGTCTTCTTTACTTTTTTTCCCCTTGTCCTGTTCAGCATTATGTCAGAAGAATTGTAGTCTGAATACCTTTGATGCCAAACAGATTTGTTTTGCCAAGGGAAGTTTTATAAATGTAAAGCTCCCCTTGATGCCCATTTATTTATTTCTGTTTACAATATATGACATGAACTGAACTGAACCGGACCGGGGGACAAGGAAAGAAGAAGAGGAAAGAAGAGGAAACAGAACAAAAATAGAAACAAAAACCAGACAACCAGCTGCTACACCTGTAAAAAACAAAACAGACAACAATCCATGGCCTATGAGGGGAATCCAGCCTTAGCGCCACCAGGAGCACCTGAAAGCAGACAAGCAGAGAAAAAACAAACACACAAACAAACAAAAACAAGCACAAGAAGCGGCAATCGCATACAACACAGCTGTGGATATAGATGACCTGAGACGACATGATAATACATCAACTGCTTAGTGACCATGCTACTGGACTAATGAATGTGTGTGTGTGTGTGTGTGAGAACATGCAACACACATGGCACAGGACCTACATGATAACCGTGCTTAGTTATGAGTGTATAAGCGTACAGGGCCACAATCCACAGCCCCCCCCAAGCAATCAGAAGCAGGCAGAGAGGGCCACAAGACCCAGGCCACCAGCAGCCCCCACAGAGCACAGAACCCAGGCAGCCCACCGCAGGGGCAACCACGCATCCACCCAGAAGACTGCAGAGGAAGCCCCCGGAAAGAGCCCCCATAAGCAGAGGGCAGAGGCACTCCGGGACCTGGGCCCCAGGAGCCCGAGCGCCCCCAAACCCCCCGGCAGAGGCCCCACCCAATACCCAGGAGGGCCAAGCGCCCCAGACAGCCACAAAGTGGGTCAGCGCCTGCCCCAGCGCCCCTGGCCAAGTGCCCTGGGAGTCAAGACGTGCCCACAGGTGGGTGAAGTCGCGAGCAGTGGGGAGAGGCAACGCTGATGCCCCATCGGGAGAAACACAGGCAGGCCAGGCGACAGCAAGTCCCAGATCCAGGCCCAATCATTACCACACACACTTTCACGTCCCATACATCCACACATCCTACCTCCCTCGACTCTGCTGGGGTGTAGTGCAGCGGGCACACCAGGAGGCCAGCAACCCCCCAGCCACCACAGACCCCGAACCAGCAGAAAAATTAATTAATCCTCCTGGCCCCTCCTGCCCCGAGCAGACACCAGGAAGCAGGGGTGTGCGAAGAAGACCCCTCCCCTCACCCTTCTGGCTCTTCAATATTTTCTAATAGTGAGCAATTAAAATTGAGGGGCAGCCAAACTTGTAGAACTGGGAGCGCGGCACTCTGGGCAGCCTACATACCCAAAGAGCCCCGCCCACCCGATGCCACTCAGTGTAACCACCCCCCAAGACCTAATGTGTGTGTGTGAGTGTGTTTGATAAGTAGTAATGTCTAAGGTGTAATTAAAACAGGGGCAGGGAACTGCAGAGTGCAACCAAAGGGGACCACCTACGTGGCCCCATCCACTACATCACGTCATCTATCTTAGACAATAATTTATATATTTTTGATAGTAGTTTTGGGGTACAGATGCTTAGAAATTCTGCTACCCTAGTCGGGGGTTGTAAGTCTGGTTGGTGGAGGATATATCCATCCATCCATCCATCATCTGCCGCTTATCCGGGGGTCGGGTCGCGGGGGCAGCAGCTTGAGCAGAGAAACCCAGACGTCTCTGTCCCCGGCCACTTCCTCCAGCTCTTCCGGGGGGACCCCGAGGCGTTCCCAGGCCAGCCGAGAGACATAGTCTCTCCAACGTGTCCTGGGTCTCCCCCGGGGTCTCCTCCCAGTGGGATGTGCCCGGAACACCTCCCCAGGGGGCATCCTAACCAGATGCCCGAGCCACCTCATCTGACTCCTCTCAATGCGGAGGAGCAGCGGTTCTACTCCGAGCCCCTCCCGGATGACTGAGCTTCTCACCCTATCTCTAAGGGAGAGCCCAGACACCCTGCGGAGGAAACCCATTTCGGCCGCTTGTATTCGCGATCTTGTTCTTTCGGTCACTACCCACAACTCGTGACCATAGGTGAGGATGGGAACGTAGATTGACCAGTAAGTAGAGAGCTTCGCCTTCTGGCTCAGCTCCCTCTTCACAGCGACGGGTCGGTGCAGAGCCTGCAACACTGCAGGCGCCGCACCGATCCGCCCGTCAATCTCCCGCTCCATTCGTCCGTCACTCGTGAACAAGACCCCGAGATACTTGAACTCCTCCTCTTGGGGAAGGATCTCATTCCCGACCCGGAGAGAGCATTCCACCCTTTTCCGGCTGAGAACCATAGTCTCGGATTTGGATATGCTGATTCTCATCCCAGCCGCTTCACACTCGGCTGCGAATCACTCCAGTGAGAGCTGAAGGTCACGGCCTGACGACGCTAACAGAACCACATCATCTGCAAAAAGCAGAGACCCGATTCTGAGGTCGCCAAATGGGACACCCTCAACGCCCTGGCTCCGCCTAGAAATTCTGTCCATAAAAGTTAGGAACAGAATCGGTGACAAAGGGCAGCCCTGACGGAGTCCAACTCTCACCGGAAACGTATCCGACTTACTGCCGGCAATGCGGACCAAACTCTGGCACCGGTCATACAGAGACCGAACGGCCCCTATCAAGGGGTCCGGCACTCCATATTCCTGGAGCACCCCCCACAGGACTCCACGAGGGACACGGTCAAACGCTTTCTCCAAGTCCACAAAACACATGTAGACTGGTTGGGCGAACTCCCATGCACCCTCCAGGATCCTGCCGAGGGTATAGAGCTGGTCCACTGTTCCACGGCCAGGACGAAAGCCACACTGCATCTCCTGAATCCGAGGCTCGATTATCCGACGGATCCTCCTCTCCAATACCCCCGAATAGACTTTACCAGGGAGGCTGAGGAGTGTGATACCCCTATAGTTGGAACACACCCTCCGGTCCCCCTTTTTAAAGAGGGGGACCACCACCCCAATCTGCCAGTCCAGAGGCACTGTCCCCGATGTCCACGCGATACTGCAGAGGCGTGTCAGCCAAGACAGCCCTACAACATCCAGAGCCTTGAGAAACTCAGGACGGACCTCATCCACCCCCGGGGCCTTGCCACCGAGGAGCTTTTTAACCACCTCGGCAACCTCAGCCCCAGAAATGGGAGGCCCCGTCTCCGAGCTCTCCGACTCTGCCTCTTCCGAGCACGTGTTGGTAGGATTGAGGAGTTCCTCGAAGTACTCCCCCCACCGACTCACAACATCCCGAGTTGAGGTCAGCAAAGCCCCGTCCCCACTGTAAACAGTGTTGACTGTGAGCCGCTTCCCCCCCCTGAGACGCCGGATGGTGGACCAGAATCTTTTCGAGGCCGTCCGGAAATCGTTCTCCATGGTCTCACCGAACTCCTCCCAGGCCCGAGTTTTTGCCTCAGCAACCGCCGAAGCCGCGGCCCGTCTGGCCCGTCGGTACCTATCAGCTTCTTCCAGGGTCCCACTGGCCAAAAAGGCCCGATAGGACTCCTTCTTCAGCTTGACGGCTTCCCTCACCACTGGTGTCCACCAGCAGGTTCGAGGGTTGCCGCCACGACAGGCACCGACCACCTTACGGCCACAACTCCGACCAGCTGCCTCGGCAATGGAGTCACGGAACATGGCCCATTCAATGTCCCCCACCTCAAATATGGTTGAAGCTCTGCCGGAGGTGGGAGTTAAAGCTCCTTCTGACGGGGGATTCTGACAAACGCTCCCAGCAGACCCTCAAAATACGTTTGGGCCTGCCAGGTCTGATCGGCATCCTCCCCCACCAGCGGAGCCAACTCACCACCAGGTGGTGATCAGTTGACAGCTCCGCCCCTCTCTTCACCCGAGTGTCCAGGACATACGGCCGCAAGTCCGATGATACAACCACAAAGTCGATCATCGAACTGCGGCCAAGGGTGTCCTGGTGCCAAGTGCACATATGGACACCCTTATGCCTGAACATGGTGTTCGTTATGGACAGTCTATGACTGGCACAGAAGTCCAACAACATAACACCACTCTGATTCAGATCGGGGGGGCCGTTCCTCCCAATCACACCCCTCCAGGTCTCACTGTCATTGCCCACGTGAGCATTGAAGTCCCCCAGCAGAATGAGGGAGTCTCCGGTAGGAGCATTCTCCAGTGCCTCCCCCAGAGACTCCAAAAAGGGTAGGTACTCTGAACTGCTGTTTGGCGCATAGGCACAAACAACAGTCAGGACTAGTCCCCCCACCCAAGGCGGAGGGAGGCTACCCTCTCGTTCACTGGGGTAAACCCCAATGTACTGGCACACAGCCGGGGGGCAATAAGTATGCCCACACCTGCTCTGCGCCTCTCACCACGGGCAACTCCAGAGTGGAAGAGAGTCCAACCCCTCTCAAGAGTACTGGTTCCAGATCCCAAGCCGTGCGTCGAGGTGAGTCCGACTATATCTAACGGTCTGATGAAGTTTCAACAATAAACAACAAACTTTGTATTATGAGAAAGAACCAGACTCATTCTTCAGGAATCCGAAAATAAGCTCTATTTTACGAGTTATGCACGAATTCGGATTCTCCTATAAAACGAATTCCTTAACTCAAACCAAGTTAAGACTGCTTTGTCCTTCATATTTATTCATGTCTAATCAAGTTTCAATGATAAACAACGTTGTACTTTGTAGAATGAGAAAGAACTTCTTCAGCAATAAGCATCTCTCGACAAATGACGAAATACAGATTTTGCTATAAAATTAATTGCTATCAGCCTGACTTAAAACTGTTTGTCTTCCTTATTTATCCACTTCAAATCAAGTTTCAACAATTAAAAAAATTTTGTAGTTTGAGAAAGAACAACTTAATCTTGAGCAATCAGTATAAAAAGAGGGTAAGCAAAGGTGCGAATGTCAAACCATACATGATCAAAACAGGGAGCGGAGGTGTTTGGCTGAGACAAGGTGTGAATGTCCACCCATAATTAATGAAAAGCGGGCAACAAGTAGGTTCGAATGCCCAACCATACATCATCAAAAGCAGGAGTGGATATGTTCGGCTACAAGAAGGTTTGAACGTCTGACCATAGTTTGTAAAAAGCGGGTAAGAAAAGGTTCGAATGCCCAAACATACACCATCAAAGGAGGGAGCGGAGGTGTTCCGCTGTAAGAAGGTGTGAATGTCCGACCGTAGTTGGTAAAAAACGGGTAAGAAAAGGTTAAAATACCCGACTGTACACAATCAGTAGCGGGTGCGGAGTTGTTCGGCTACTAAAAGGTGTGAAAGTCCGACCATGGTTTGTAAAAAGTGGGTAAGAAAAGGTGCTGATGCCCGAAAATGTATGATCAAAAGAGGGAGCGGAGGTGTTCGGCTGCAAGAAGGTGTGAATGTACACCCATAATTACTGAAAAATGGGTAAGAAAAGGTGCGAATGCCCAACTATACATAATCAAAAGCAGGAGTGGATGTGTTCGGCTCCAAGAAGGGTTGAATGTCTGACCATAGTTTGTAAAAAGCAGGTAAGAAAAGGTTTGACTGCCCGAACATACACCATCAAAAGAGGGAGCGGAGGTGTTCCGCTGTGAGAAGGTGTGAATGTCCGACCATAGTTGGTAAAAAGCGGGTAATAAAAGGTTAAAATACCCGACTGTACACAATAAATAGCGGGTGCGGAGTTGTTCGGCTACTAAAAGATGTGAAAGTCCGACTATGGTTTGTAAAAAGCGGGTAAGAAAAGGTGCTAATGCCCGACAATGTATGATCAAAAGAGGGAGTGGAGGTTTTCGGCTGTAAGAAGGTCTGAATGTCCAACTATAATTTGTAAAAACCGGGTAAGAAAAGGCTTGAAAGCCCGACTATACACCATCATAAGCGGGAGAGGAGGTGTTCAGCTGCAAGAAGGTGTGAATGTCCACCCATAATTCCTGAAAAATGGGTAAAAAAAGGGTGCGAATGCCAAACCATGCATCATCAAAAGCAGGAGTGGATGTGTTCGGCTACAAGAAGATTTGAATGTCCATCAATAATTGCTTTAAAACATGAAAGAAAATTTTCGAATATCAAACCGCACATGATCATAAGCGGGAGAGGAGTTGTTCAGCTGCAAGAAGGTGTGAATGTCCACCCATAATTACTGAAAAATGGGTAAGAAAAGGTGAAAATGCCCAACCATACATCATCAAAAGCAGGAGTGGATGTGTTCGGCTACAAGAAGGTTTGAATGTCCGACCATAGTTTGTAAAAAGCGGGTAAGAAAAGGTTCGAATGCCCGAACATAGACCATCAAAAGAGGGAGCGGAGGTGTTCCGCTGTAAGAAGGTGTAAATGTCCGACCATAGTTGGTAAAAAGCGGGTAAGAAAAGGTTAAAATACCCGACTGTACACAATCAATAGCGGGAGCGGAGTTGTTTGGCTACAAGAAGGTGTGAAAGTCCGACCACGGTTTGTAAAAAGCGGGTAAGAAAAGGTTCGAATGCCCGAATATATACCATCAAAAGTGGAAGTGGATGTGTTCGGCTGCAAGAAGGTGTGAACGTCCGACCAAAGTTTGTAAAAAGCAGTTAAGAAAAGGTTCGAATATCCAACCAAACATAATCAAAAGCGGGAGCAGAGCTGTTCGACTGCAAGTAGGTGTGAATGTCAGATCATAATTTGCAAAAAGCTGATGAGAAAGGGTGAGAATGCCCGGCTATACACCATCAAATGCGGGAGCGGAGTTGTTCGGCTGTGAGTAGGTGTGAATCTCCGACCATAGTTTGTAAAAAGGGGGTAAGAATAGGTTCGAATGCCCGAACATACACTATCAAAACAGGGAGCTGAGGTGGCTCAGCTGCAAGGTGTGAATGTCTGACTATAGTTTGTAAATAAGGTGCGAATGCCCAACAATGTATAATCAAAAGAGGGAGCGGAGGTTTTCGGCTACAAGAAGGTTTGAATGTCCGACCATAGTTTGTAAAATGTGGGTAAGAAAAGGTTCAAGCGACTGACTATACACCATCAAAAGCGGGAGCAGAGGTGTTCCGCTGTAAGACGGTGTGAATGTCCGACCATATTTGGTAAAAAGCGGGTAAGAAAAGGTTAAAATACCCGACTGTACACAATCAATAGCGGGAGAGGAGGTGTTCAGCTGCAAGAAGGTGTGAATGTCCACCCATAATTACTGAAAAATGGGTAAGAAAAGGTTCAAGCGACTGACTATACACCATCAAAAGCGGGAGCAGAGGTGTTCCGCTGTAAGACGGTGTGAATGTCCGACCATATTTGGTAAAAAGCGGGTAAGAAAAGGTTAAAATACCCGACTGTACACAATCAATAGCGGGAGAGGAGGTGTTCAGCTGCAAGAAGGTGTGAATGTCCACCCATAATTACTGAAAAATGGGTAAGAAAAGGTGCGAATGCCCAACCATACATTATCAAAAGCAGGTGTGAATGTCAGATCATAATTTGCAAAAAGCTGATGAGAAAGGGTGAGAATGCCCGACTATACACCATCAAATGCGGGAGCGGAGTTGTTCAGCTGTGAGTAAGTGTGAATCTCCGACCATAATTGCTGAAAAATGTGTTAGAAAAGGTAAGAATGCCGGTCCATACATCATCAAAAGCGGGAGAGGTGGTGTTCAGCTGCAAGTAGGTGTGAATGTCCAGCCATAATTACTAACAAACGGGTAAGAAAAGGTAGTATTGCCGTACCATATATGATCAAAACAGGGAGCGGAGGTGGTTCAGCTGCAAGAAGGTGTGAATGTCCGACTAAAGTTGAAATATATTAACAAAAGCGGGAGGAGAGGTCATCGGATGAGAGTGGTTGAGAATTTCCAACCATAATCTATAAAATGCGGTGAAAAAAAGTTGTGATAGAACACTAAAAGGTGGAGCGGAAGTGTTCGGCTGCAAGAAGGTGTGAATGTCCTCCTATATTTGGTGAAAAGCAGGTGAAGCAAGGTCTGAATGCCCAACCTTACATCATCAAAAGCGAGATCAGAGGTGTTTGGCTGCATGAAGGCCATAGTTTGCCAAAAGCGGGTAAGCTGCGAATGACCGACTAAATATCAACAAAAGGTCTTCGGATGCAAGTGGGTGTGAATATCCCACCATACAAGTATGGTGGAGAGGAAGCTGTGAACAGCCGACCATAGTTGGCAAAAAGCGGGTGAGAAAAGGTGCGAATGTCCAACCATACATGATCAAAACAGGGAGCGGAGGTGTTTGGCTGTGACAAGGTGTGAATGTCCACCCAAAATTAATGAAAAGCGGGCAACAAGTAGGTTTGAATGCCCAACCATACATCATCAAAAGCAGGAGTGGATGTGTTCGGCTACAAGAAGGTTTGAATGTCCGAGCATAGTTTGTAAAAAGCGGGTAAGAAAAGGTTCGAATGCCCAAACATTCACCATCAAAAGAGGGAGCGGAGGTGTTCCGCTGTAAGAAGGTGTGAATGTCCGACCATAGTTGGTAAAACACGGGTAAGAAAAGGTTAAAATACCCGACTGTACACAATCAATAGCGGGAGAGGAGGTGTTTGGCTACAAGAATGTGTGCCAGTCCGACCATGGTTTGTAAAAAACGGGTAAGAAAAGGTGCAAATGCCCGACAATGTATGATCAAAAGAGGGAGCGGAGGTTTTCGGCTACAAGAAGGTTTGAATGTCCGACCAAAGTTTGCAAAAAGCAGTTAAGAAAAGGTTCGAATGCCCGAATATATACCATCAAAAGCGGGAGCAGAGCTTTTTCGACTGCAAGTAGGTGTGAATGTCCAGCCATAATTACTCACAAACGGGTAAGGAAAGGTAGTATTGCCAGACCATACATGATCAAAACAGGGAGCTGAGGTGGTTCAGCTGCAAGGTGTGAATGTTGACTATAGTTTGTAAAAAGCGGGTAAGACAAGGTGCGAATGCCCGAAAATGTATGATCAAAAGAGGGAGTGGAGGTCTTCGGCTGCAAGGTCTGAATGTCCAACCATAATTTCTAAAAACCGGGTAAGAAAAGGCTCGAAAGCCCGACTATACACAATCAAAAGCGGGAGCGGGAGGTTTTCAGCAGCAAATCCTTCACTCAAACCAAGTGAAAACTGCTTTGTCCTTCATATTTATCAATGTCTAGATCGACTTCAACAAAGAACAACATTGTACTTTGCAGTAAAGAAAGAGCAAATCAAAAGTTTTAGGAATCCGAGAATAAGCTTATTTTCATGAGTTCTGCACGATTATTGATTTTACTATAAATGAATGCCTTCACTCAAACTATGTTAAAACTGCTTTGTCCTTCATATTTATCAATGTCTAGATTGACTTCAACAAAGAACAACACTGGATTTTGCAGTAGAAGAAAGAGCAACACTGAAGGATCAGTAATCCGAGAATAAGCTTATTTTCATACGTTCTGCATGATTTGGGATTTTATGTATAAAATGAATTCCTTCACTCAAACCAAGTTAAAACTGCTTTGTCCTTCATATTTATCAATGTCTAGATAGACTTCAACAAAGAACAACATTGTATTTTGCAGGAGAAGAAAAAGCAACACTGAAGGATCAGGAATCCGATAATAAGCTTATTTTCATACCTTCTGCATGATTTGGGATTTTATGTATAAAATGAATTCCTTCACTCAAACCAAGTGAAAACTTCTTTGTCCTTCATATTTATCAATGTCTAGATTTACTTCAACAAAGAACAACATTGTATTTTGCAGTAGAAGAAATAGCAACACTGAAGGATCAGGAATCCGAAAACAAGCTTATTTTCATACTTTCTGCTTGATTTGGGATTTTGCTATAAAATTAATTCCTTCACTCAAACAAAGTGGAAACTGCTTTGTCCTTCATATTTATCAATGTTTATATCGATTTCAACAAAGAACAAGGCTGTATTTTGCAGTATAGGAAAGAGCAACACTGGAGGATCAGGAATCCGAGAATAAGCTTACTTTCATGAGTCCTGCACGATTTCGGATTTTCCTATAAAATGAATTGCTTTGCTCAAACCAAGTTAAAATTGCTTTGTCCTTCATAGTTATCCATGTCTAAAATGTATCAAGCATAAAGTTCCTCATATTACCCTGAATGAGAAAGAAGCATCCCTTTGGTTGAGCAATACGTTCCTTTTGCGGAGTTATGCATGATTTCGGATTTTGCTATAAAATTCATTCCTATTGATTGTGTACAGTCGGGTATTTTAACCTTTTCTTACCCGCTTTTTACCAACTATGGTCGGACATTCACACCGTCTTACAGCGGAACATCTCCGCTCCCGCTTTTGATGGTGTATAGTCAGGCATTTGAACCTTTTCTTACCCGCTTTTTACAAACTATGGTCGGACATTCAAACCTTCTTGTAGCCGAAAACCTCTGCTCCCTCTTTTGATTATACATTGTCGGGCATTCGCACCTTATCTTACCCGCTTTTTACAAACTATAGTCAGACATTCACACCTTGGTGCTGAACCACCTCAGCTCCCATTTTGATCATGTATGGTCTGGCAATACTCCCTTTTCTTACCCGTTTGTGAGTAATTATGGCTGGACATTCACACCTACTTGCAGTCGAACAGCTGTGCTCCCGCTTTTGATTATGTTTGGTTGGATATTCGAACCTTTTCTTAACTGCTTTTTACAAACTTTGGTCGGACGTTCACACCTTCTTGCAGCCGAACACCTCCGCTTCCGCTTTTGATGGTATATATTCGGGCATTCGAACCTTTTCTTACCAGCTTTTTACAAACCATGGTTGAACTTTCACACCTTCTTGTAGCCGAACAACTCCGCTCCCGCTTTTGATGGTGTATAGTCAGGCATTTAAACCTTTTCTTACCCGCTTTTTACAAACTATGGTCGGACATTCAAACCTTCTTGTAGCCAAAAACCTCCGCACCCTCTTTTGATCATACATTGTCGGGCATTCGCACCTTTTCTTACCCGTTTTTTACAAACCATGGTCGGACTTTCACACATTCTTGTAGTCGAACACATCCGCTCCCGCTATTGATTGTGTACAGTCGGGTATTTTAACCTTTTCTTACCCGCTTTTTACAAACTATAGTCAGACATTCACACCTTGGTGCTGAACCACCTCAGCTCCCTGTTTTGATCATGTATGGTCTGGCAATACTACCTTTTCTTACCCGTTTGTGAGTAATTATGGCTGGACATTCACACCTACTTGCAGTCGAACAGCTCTGCTCCTGCTTTTGATTATGTTTGGTTGGATATTCGAACCTTTTCTTAACTGCTTTTTACAAACTTTGGTCGGACGTTCACACCTTCTTGCAGCCGAACACTTCCGCTTCCGCTTTTGATGGTATATATTCGGGCATTCGAACCTTTTCTTACCAGCTTTTTACAAACCATGGTCGGACTGTCACACATTCTTGTAGCCGAACAACTCCGCTCCCCCTATTGATTGTGTACAGTCGGGTATTTTAACCTTTTCTTACCCGCTTTTTACCAACTATGGTCGGACATTCACACCGTCTTACAGCGGAACACCTCCACTCCCGCTTTTGATGGTGTATAGTCAGGTATTTGAACCTTTTCTTAGCAGCTTTTTACAAACCATGGTTGAACTTTCACACCTTCTTGTAGCCGAACAACTCCGCTCCCGCTATTGATTGTGTACAGTCAGGTATTTTAACCTTTTCTTACCCGCTTTTTACCAACTATGGTCGGACATTCACACCGTCTTACAGCGGAACACCTCCGCTCCCGCTTTTGATGGTGTATAGTCAGGCATTTGAACCTTTTCTTACCCACTTTTTACAAACTATGGTCGGACATTCAAACCTTCTTGTAGCCGAAAACCTCCGCTCCCTCTTTTGATCATACATTGTCGGGCATTCGCACCTTTTCTTACCCGTTTTTTACAAACTATGGTTGGACTTTCAAACCTTCTTGTAGCCCAACACATCCACTCCTGCTTTTGATGATGTATGTTTGGGCATTCGCACCCTTTCTTACCCATTTTTCAGTAATTATGGGTTGACATTCACACCTTCTTGCAGATGAACACCTCCTCTCCCGCTTATGATGGTGTATAGTAGGGCTTTCAAGCCTTTTCTTACCCGGTTTTTACAAATTATAGTTGGACATTGAGACCTTCTTACAGCCGAAAACCTCCACTCCCACTTTTGATCATACATTGTCGGGCATTAGCACCTTTTCTTACCCGCATTTTACAAACCATAGTCGGACTTTCACATCTTTTAGTAGCCGAACAACTCCGCTCCCGCTATTGATTGTGTACAGTCGGGTATTTTAACCTTTTCTTACCCGCTTTTTACCAACTATGGTCGGACATTCACACCTTCTTACAGCGGAACACCTCCGCTCCCTCTTTTGATGGTGTATGTTCGGGCAGTCAAACCTTTTCTTACCTGCTTTTTACAAACTATGGTCAGACATTCAACCCTTCTTGGAGCCGAACACATCCACTCCTGCTTTTGATTATGTATAGTTAGGCATTTGCACCTTTTCTTACCCATTTTTCAGTAATTATGGGTGTACATTCACACCTTCTTGCAGCCGAACACCTCCGCTCCCTCTTTTGATCATACATTTTCGGGCATTCGCACCTTTTCTTACCCGCTTTTTACAAACCATGGTCGTACTTTCACACCTTTTAGTAGCCGAACAACTCCGCACCCGCTACTGATTGTGTACAGTCGGGTATTTTAACCTTTTCTTACCCGTTTTTTACCAACTATGGTCGGACATTCACACCTTCTTACAGCGGAACACCTCCGCTCCCTCCTTTGATGGTGTATGTTTGGGCATTTGAACCTTTTCTTACCCGCTTTTTACAAACTATGGTCAGACGTTCAAACCTTCTTGTAGCCGAACATATCCACTCCTGCTTTTGATGATGTATGGTTGGGCATTCAAACCTACTTGTTGCCCGCTTTTTATTAATTATGGGTGGACATTCACACCTTGTCTCAGCCAAACACCTCCGCTCCCTGTTTTGATCATGTATGGTTTGACATTCGCACCTTTGCTTACCTTCTTTTTATACTGATTGCTCAAGATTAAGTTGTTCTTTCTCAAACTACAAAATTTTTTTAATTGTTGAAACTTGATTTGAAGTGGATAAATAAGGAAGACAAACAGTTTTAAGTCAGGCTGATAGCAATTAATTTTATAGCAAAATCTGTATTTCGTCATTTGTCGAGAGATGCTTATTGCTGAAGAAGTTCTTTCTCATTCTACAAAGTACAACGTTGTTTATCATTGAAACTTGATTAGACATGAATAAATATGAAGGACAAAGCAGTCTTAACTTGGTTTGAGTTAAGGAATTCGTTTTATAGGAGAATCCGAATTCGTGCATAACTCGTAAAATAGAGCTTATTTTCGGATTCCTAAAGAATGAGTCTGGTTCTTTCTCATAATACAAAGTTTGTTGTTTATTGTTGAAACTTCATCAGACCGTTAGATATAGTCGGACTCACCTCGACGCACGGCTTGGGATCTGGAACCAGTACTCTTGAGAGGGGTTGGACTCTCTTCCACTCTGGAGTTGCCCGTGGTGAGAGGCGCAGAGCAGGTGTGGGCATACTTATTGCCCCCCGGCTGTGTGCCAGTACATTGGGGTTTACCCCAGTGAACGAGAGGGTAGCCTCCCTCCGCCTTGGGTGGGGGGACGAGTCCTGACTGTTGTTTGTGCCTATGCGCCAAACAGCAGTTCAGAGTACCTACCCTTTTTGGAGTCTCTGGGGGAGGCACTGGAGAATGCTCCTACCGGAGACTCCCTCATTCTGCTGGGGGACTTCAATGCTCACGTGGGCAATGACAGTGAGACCTGGAGGGGTGTGATTGGGAAGAACGGCCCCCCCGATCTGAATCAGAGTGGTGTTATGTTGTTGGACTTCTGTGCCAGTCATAGACTGTCCATAACGAACACCATGTTCAGGCATAAGGGTGTCCATATGTGCACTTGGCACCAGGACACCCTTGGCCGCAGTTCGATGATCAACTTTGTGGTTGTATCATCGGACTTGCGGCCGTATGTCCTGGACACTCGGGTGAAGAGAGGGGCGGAGCTGTCAACTGATCACCACCTGGTGGTGAGTTGGCTCCGCTGGTGGGGGAGGATGCCGATCAGACCTGGCAGGCCCAAACGTATTGTGAGGGTCTGCTGGGAGCGTTTGTCAGAATCCCCCGTAGAAGGAGCTTTAACTCCCACCTCCGGCAGAGCTTCAACCATATTTGAGGTGGGGGACATTGAATGGGCCATGTTCCGTGACTCCATTGCCGAGGCAGCTGGTCGGAGTTGTGGCCGTAAGGTGGTCGGTGCCTGTCGTGGCGGCAACCCTCGAACCTGCTGGTGGACACCAGTGGTGAGGGAAGCCGTCAAGCTGAAGAAGGAGTCCTATCGGGCCTTTTTGGCCAGTGGGACCCTGGAAGAAGCTGATAGGTACCGACGGGCCAGACGGGCCGCGGCTTCGGCGGTTGCTGAGGCAAAAACTCGGGCCTGGGAGGAGTTCGGTGAGACCATGGAGAACGATTTCCGGACGGCCTCGAAAAGATTCTGGTCCACCATCCGGCGTCTCAGGGGGGGGGGAGCGGTTCACAGTCAACACTGTTTACAGTGCGGACGGGGCTTTGCTGACCTCAACTAGGGATGTTGTGAGTCGGTGGGGGGAGTACTTCGAGGAACTCCTCAATCCTACCAACACGTGCTCGGAAGAGGCAGAGTCGGAGAGCTCGGAGACGGGGCCTCCCATTTCTGGGGCTGAGGTTGCCGAGGTGGTTAAAAAGCTCCTCGGTGGCAAGGCCCCGGGGGTGGATGAGGTCCGTCCTGAGTTTCTCAAGGCTCTGGATGTTGTAGGGCTGTCTTGGCTGACACGCCTCTGCAGTATCGCGTGGACATCGGGGACAGTGCCTCTGGACTGGCAGATTGGGGTGGTGGTCCCCCTCTTTAAAAAGAGGGACCGGAGGGTGTGTTCCAACTATAGGGGTATCACACTCCTCAGCCTCCCTGGTAAGGTCTATTCGGGGGTATTGGAGAGGAGGATCCGTCGGATAATCGAGCCTCGGATTCAGGAGATGCAGTGTGGCTTTCGTCCTGGCCGTGGAACAGTGGACCAGCTCTATACCCTCGGCAGGATCCTGGAGGGTGCATGGGAGTTCGCCCAACCAGTCTACATGTGTTTTGTGGACTTGGAGAAGGCGTTCGACTGTGTCCCTCGTGGAGTCCTGTGGGGGGTGCTCCGGGAATATGGAGTGCCGGACCCCTTGATAGGGGCCGTTCGGTCTCTGTATGACCGGTGCCAGAGTTTGGTCCGCATTGCCGGCAGTAAGTCGGATACGTTTCCGGTGAGAGTTGGACTCCGTCAGGGCTGCCCTTTGTCACCGATTCTGTTCCTAACTTTTATGGACAGAATTTCTAGGCAGAGCCAGGGCGTTGAGGGTGTCCCATTTGGCGACCTCAGAATCGGGTCTCTGCTTTTTGCAGATGATGTGGTTCTGTTAGCGTCGTCAGGCCGTGACCTTCAGCTCTCACTGGAGTGATTCGCAGCCGAGTGTGAAGCGGCTGGGATGAGAATCAGCACCTCCAAATCCGAGACTATGGTTCTCAGCCGGAAAAGGGTGGAATGCTCTCTCCGGGTCGGGAATGAGATCCTTCCCCAAGAGGAGGAGTTCAAGTATCTCGGGGTCTTGTTCACGAGTGACGGACGAATGGAGCGGGAGATTGACGGGCGGATCGGTGCGGCGCCTGCAGTGTTGCAGGCTCTGCACCGACCCGTCGTTGTGAAGAGGGAGCTGAGCCAGAAGGCGAAGCTCTCTACTTACTGGTCAATCTACGTTCCCATCCTCACCTATGGTCACGAGTTGTGGGTAGTGACCGAAAGAACAAGATCGCGAATACAAGCGGCCGAAATGGGTTTCCTCCGCAGGGTGTCTGGGCTCTCCCTTAGAGATAGGGTGAGAAGCTCAGTCATCCGGGAGGGGCTCGGAGTAGAACCGCTGCTCCTCCGCATTGAGAGGAGTCAGATGAGGTGGCTCGGGCATCTGGTTAGGATGCCCCCTGGGCGCCTCCCTGGGGAGGTGTTCCGGGCACGTCCCACTGGGAGGAGACCCCGGGGGAGACCCAGGACACGTTGGAGAGACTATGTCTCTCGGCTGGCCTGGGAACGCCTCGGGGTCCCCCCGGAAGAGCTGGAGGAAGTGGCCGGGGACAGAGACGTCTGAGTTTCTCTGCTCAAGCGGCTGCCCCCGCGACCCGACCCCCGGATAAGCGGCAGATGATGGATGGATGGATGGATATATCCTCCACCAACCAGACTTACAACCCCCGACTAGGGTAGCAGAATTTCTAAGCATCTGTACCCCAAAACTACTATCAAAAATATATAAATTATTGTCTAAGATAGATGACACAATGTCTCTTCCATCCTCAAAATGGGAGGCAGATTTATCCATCAGTTCTGGTCATAGCTTCTAACCACAAATATGTTTGAACACCTTCATAAAGACTCGAAATCCTAATTTACAGCTCATACAATACAAAATCCTTCATAGAACACACTATACAGGACAAAGGATGTTCAGGATGGGTCTAACACACTCAAACATCTGCTCACATTGCACAGATAACACACCTGATGATTATGCACACGCTTTGTGGTTTTCTGCGCCTGTCCAGAAGTTCTGGCTTGAAGTCTGTGAGGACCTGTCAACATGGCTAAAGTGTAGCATCCCTGCATGCCCCACACTGTGCATACTGGGTGACTTAGACAACATCAACATGGAAATTAACTCAGCACACATGGTTGTCACAGTGTTATGTATCGCAAAGAAAACTATTCTCATGAACTGGAAAGCGAAGAACAATCTGTGTATTAACCAGTTTAGAAATTTTCTTTTAGATTATATTAGCATGGAAACAATGTCTGCCTCCTCAAAACATCAATTGGCTGAATTTCTTTCTCTCTGGTCCCCTCTGATTAGTTTTATCACATAGTGGTGGTGGTGGGTTGCTGGGTGATGGTGGGTCTCAGGCCCAGGCTGCTGCGACTGGTGTGACCGGGTGGTTTGTTTGTTTGTTTTTTGTAGAGGTCCTCCTGGGGGGGGTTGGGTTGAGTGGGGTGGGGCGGGATGGGTACCTTCTGGGGGTACAGTAGCTCCCGGAATATGGTCGCTGCAGGCCCCGAGCCTGGTGGACATCAGGCCCTCCTGCCCATTGTTGGCTCCCAGGTAGCGGGGATGCCTATTGCAGCCAGTCCCTGGCTGCCCTCTCTGGGGGAGAGTAGCTCCCCCGGTATATATCCCCATACCCCTCTCCCTTCTGGCTCCTGTACACAGCACACACTCACACATGAAGGGTTTTGGGGGCGTGTGTGTTCGGTGGGGTGTAGTGGATGGGGCCACGTAGGTGGTCCCCTTTGGTTGCACTCTGCAGTTCCCTGCCCCTGTTTTAATTACACCTTAGACATTACTACTTATCAAACACACTCACACACACACATTAGGTCTTGGGGGGTGGTTACACTGAGTGGCATCTGGTGGGCGGGGCTCTTTGGGTATGTAGGCTGCCCAGAGTGCCGCGCTCCCAGTTCTACAAGTTTGGCTGCCCCTCAATTTTAATTGCTCACTATTAGAAAATATTGAAGAGCCAGAAGGGTGAGGGGAGGGGTCTTCTTCGCACACCCCTGCTTCCTGGTGTCTGCTCGGGGCAGGAGGGGCCAGGAGGATTAATTAATTGTTCTGCTGGTTCGGGGTCTGTGGTGGCTGGGGGGTTGCTGGCCTCCTGGTGTGCCCGCTGCACTACACCCCAACAGAGTCGAGGGAGGTAGGATGTGTGGATGTGTGGATGTATGGGACGTGAAAGTGTGTGTGGTAATGATTGGGCCTGGATCTGGGACTTGCTGTCGCCTGGCCTGCCTGTGTTTCTCCCGATGGGGCATCAGCGTTGCCTCTCCCCACTGCTCGCGACTTCACCCACCTGTGGGCACGTCTTGACTCCCAGGGCACTTGGCCAGGGGCGCTGGGGCAGGCGCTGACCCACTTTGTGGCTGTCTGGGGCGCTTGGCCCACCTGGGTATTGGGTGGGGCCTCTGCCGGGGGGTTTGGGGGCGCTCGGGCTCCTGGGGCCCAGGTCCAGTGCACGGCCCATGTCTGGGCGGCTGGGGCCTGGCGGGGTCGGTGGGCTGTTGCCCCTGGTTCCCGGAGTGCCTCTGCCCTATGCTTATGGGGGCTCTTTCCGGGGGCTTCCTCTGCAGTCTTCTGGGTGGATGCGTGGTTGCCCCTGCGGTGGGCTGCCTGGGTTCTGTGCTCTGTGGGGGCTGCTGGTGGCCTGGGTCTTGTGGCCCTCTCTGCCTGCTTCTGATTGCTTGGGGGGGACACTCATAACTAAGCACGGTTATCATGTAGGTCCTGTGCCATGGGTGTTGCATGTTCTCACATACACACACACACATTCATTAGTCCAGTAGCATGGTCACTAAGCAGTTGATGTATTATCATGTCGTCTCAGGTCATCTATATCCACAGCTGTGTTGTATGCGATTGCCGCTTCTTGTGCTTGTTTTTGTTTGTTTGTGTGTTTGTTTTTTCTCTGCTTGTCTGCTTTCAGGTGCTCCTGGTGGCGCTAAGGCTGGATTCCCCTCATAGGCCATGGATTGTTGTCTGTTTTGTTTTTTACAGGTGTAGCAGCTGGTTGTCTGGTTTTTGTTTCTATTTTTGTTCTGTTTCCTCTTCTTTCCTCTTCTTCTTTCCTTGTCCCCCGGTCCGGTTCAGTTCAGTTCATGTCATATATTGTAAACAGAAATAAATAAATGGGCATCAAGGGGAGCTTTACATTTATAAAACTTCCCTTGGCAAAACAAATCTGTTTGGCATCAAAGGTATTCAGATTACAATTCTTCTGACATAATGCTGAACAGGACAAGGGGAAAAAAAAGTAAAGAAGACAGTTCTGCCGAAAGCCAGGGATAGACCTGTTCTAAGTTCTATACTTTTTAAAAGGGGCGTGTTTATCAACTATGGAATTAGAAGATTTACAAAAATGGTCAAGTGCTAGATCTTCATCTGGGATTTTAACAGTGTCATATAACGATTCAACAGATCAGTTAAAAAAAAGCCTGCTCCGACAAGGCTTTCCGTATAAGGAAATGTGTGTTACTCAACAGGTGAGTCCCTTCTTTCTGTTCATGCAATTTATATGTTTAACACATGTTTATAGACAAGCGTTATTAAAAACACAAAGTCTCGGCAACTGCAGGAGGAGAAGCAGTCCGCGGTGGTTTTCAATCACACACTCCAATGCCACTTGTTTCAACTTCCGAAAATTTAATCCAGGAAAAAAAGGCTTACAAACATGGACCAAAACGGCTCCATAACACGCACAAGAATCCAAAAGAAACGAAAGTTAACTAAAAGAAAGCAAATAAACAGTATGAAGTGGTCAAAATTGGTTTTACGCATGCCTATGTGCGTCTGGCACATGCGTCTTCGGGCTCTCCCACGTTGGTTTGTGGATGAAAGCTATATGTTCAGCTGTAATGTCATGTAAAAACAATCTCTACATGACATTTACTCCCAGGTGTGACCAGTTAGGTCCTTAAGATATCAACAGGCTGTATAAAGCTACAACCGTTGCGGCTGTGTGTTTGTGCCAAATGCGCAAAACCCATCCGCGCTTCCCAAAATTGGAGTGAGTACTCATAAATCACGTGAATAACATGAATAAACGTTTTTACTGCATTTTGTTGTGTTTTATACGTTCTATGCTGTCATTTCTCTCTTCTCCTATTGGCAAGGCAAGGCAGAGTGCTCGCAACTGTGTCCTGTGCAGTAGCCGTGATATCTGTAATTGCAATTATTACTTTTGCATATGATGACAGCGTGCAAAAGACGCATGGGCTCTGTGGAGAGCTCCGCTCCAGCTGGCTGCTGTGACAGCTCACTGACACTGTATTTCTGCTTAATCAGTTTCAGTCTCGCCAGAGTTACATTAATATCTGTATTTTTATATTTGAAATGCAGGGGATTTTGATAATAGATTATTAAAGTTTGTTTGCGAGGCTGTGGCCTCTGCATGTGCAAAGCTTGTGCGCCAAACTTTAGGGCGTATTTGCGCCGGCATATCATTAGTGCAAAATGTTTTGGGTAAAAAGTAGGCTATTAAAAGGAACTGTCGGAATGGCGGTATGTTAAAAAAAACAAAAAACATACCGCCATTCCGACCATAGGAGGAAAAAAGTGTCGGAATGGTGGGACGTTTGATAAAAAATTAAGTGTCGCCATTCCGACAATTGGAGACCCATGTCGGAATGGCAAGATGTCGGAATAGCAGCATGTAACCATGATGAAGGAGAGACCATTTGAGCAGCACAGCCATTTCGCAGCACAGGGACAGCAATCCAAGTTACAGGATCTCCCACGTGGTATCACCTGTCACATTGTGTCAAGGCATCAAAAGAAGAAAAAATCACCAAACTCAAGGACAAAAAAACAAAGACTCCGGTGAACAAAGACAGAGGACTGACAAACCAGAAATACAAAAGGATTCTCGATATCAAGATCCAGAAGAAGAGGCTAACAATGCCACGAACACTTACGATGCTGGGAATGATGCCAGCAATGAACAGAGAAGAAGATTCAGTGTCATCAATCTGCATTACGTGCCTCTAATGAGGGGGTGAATATAGAATCCTCAACGATTACAACGTCTCTGGGAACTGTGACAACAACAAGGTTTAAACCATTTTGATATATATTGTAACCTATTGTCTAAGGAATAGTGCTGAAAATGAGGTAAATCTAATCCACCACTGTCCTTGGTCTTCTGTAGGGTTTTTAAACTAATACGTGGTGGTTTGTTTTTCCACAGAAATTTGGAGATGCATGAATCTAGTGACTTAAACCAGATCATTGAGAACAAATAGTTAACTTTTGGTAGTATCATCATTTTAATGGATGTAACTCTCCCCATAAGTGATATAGGTAAGGACTTCCAACGAGAGATCATCCTCTACTGTCTTTAATAATTGCACATAATTTAGCTTTGTTAGCTCTGAGAGCCTGGAGGAAATGTTTATGCCTAAATATCTAATATTTCCTGACTGTAAAGTGATCGCAGGTATATTATGGACCCTACAGTTAATGGGCAGAACTGTGGTCTTAGACCAGTTGATAGAGTAGTCAGAAAGTGCTGAGAATTTATTTATGAGTGTGATCGTGTGACTGAGAGACGTCTGTGAGTTCTGAAGGAAAAGTAATACATCATCAGCATAAAGACTTATTTTATGCTCAATATTTTGGGATTAATTACTCACAAACGGGTAAGAAAAGGTAGTATTGCCAGACCATATATGATCAAAACAGGGAGCGGAGGTGGTTCAGCTGCAAGGTGTGAATGTCTGACTATAGTTTGTAAAAAGCGGGTAAGATAAGGTGCGAATGCCCGACAATGTATGATCAAAAGAGGGAGCGGAGGTTTTCGGCTGCAAGAAGGTCTGAATGTCCACCCAAAATTCCTGAAAAATGGGTAAAAACAGGGTGCGAATGCCAAACCATACATCATCAAAAGCAGGAGTGGATGTGTTCGGCTACAAGAAGATTTGAATGTCCATCAATAATTGCTTTAAAACATGAAAGAAAATTTTCGAATATCAAACCGCACATGATCATAAGCGGGAGAGGAGCTGTTCGACTGCAAGTAGGTGTGAATGTCAGATCATAATTTGCAAAAAGCTGATGAGAAAGGGTGAGAATGCCCGGCTATACACCATCAAATGCGGGAGCGGAAGTGTTCGGCTGTGAGTAGGTGTGAATGTCCGACCATATTTGCTGAAAAATGTGTTAGAAGAGACTAGAATGCCGGACAAGACATCATCAAATGCGGGAGCGGAGTTGTTCGGCTGTGAGTAGGTGTGAATCTCCGAGCATAGTTTGTAAAAAGGGGGTAAGAATAGGTTCGAATGCCCGAACATACACTATCAAAACAGGGAGCTGAGGTGGCTCAGCTGCAAGGTGTGAATGTCTGACTATAGTTTTTAAATAAGGTGCGAATGCCCAACAATGTATAATCAAAAGAGGGAGCGGAGGTTTTCGGCTACAAGAAGGTTTGAATGTCCGACCATAGTTTGTAAAAAACGGGTAAGAAAAGGTTAAAATACCCGACTGTACACAATCAGTAGCGGGTGCGGAGTTGTTCGGCTACTAAAAGGTGTGAAAGTCCGACCATGGTTTGTAAAAAGCGGGTAAGAAAAGGTGTGAATGCCCGACAATGTATGATCAAAAGAGGGAGTGGAGGTCTTCGGCTGCAAGGTCTGAATGTCCAACCATAATTTCTAAAAACCGGGTAAGAAATGGCTCGAAAGCCCGACTATACACAATCAAAAGCGGGAGCGGGAGGTTTTCAGCTGCAAATCCTTCACTCAAACCAAGTGAAAACTGCTTTGTCCTTCATATTTATCAATGTCTAGATCGACTTCAACAAAGAACAACATTGTATTTTGCAGTAGTAGAAAGAGCAACACTTGAAGGAACAGGAATCCGAGAATAAGCTTATTTTCATACGTTCTGCTTGATTTGGGATTTTGCTATAAAATTAATTCCTTCACTCAAACAAAGTGGAAACTGCTTTGTCCTTCATATTTATCAATGTCTATATCGATTTCAACAAAGAACAAGGCTTTATTTTGCAGTATAGGAAAGAGCAACACTGGAGGATCAGGAATCCGAAAACAAGCTTATTTTCATACGTTCTGCTTGATTTGGGATTTTGCTATAAAATTAATTCCTTCACTCAAACAAAGTGGAAACTGCTTTGTCCTTCATATTTATCAATGTCTATATCGATTTCAACAAAGAACAAGGCTTTATTTTGCAGTATAGGAAAGAGCAACACTGGAGGATCAGGAATCCGAGAATAAGCTTACTTTCATGAGTCCTGCACGATTTCGGATTTTCCTATAAAATGAATTGCTTTGCTCAAACCAAGTTAAAATTGCTTTGTCCTTCATATTTATCCATGTCTAACATGTATCAAGCATAAAGTTCCTCATATTACCCTGAATGAGAAAGAAGCATCCCTTTGGTTGAGCAATACGTTCCTTTTGCAGAGTTATGCATGATTTCGGATTTTGCTATAAAATTCATTCCTTCACACCTTTTTTTTTCACCGCATTTTATAGATTATGGTTGGAAATTTCAACCACTCTAATCCGAAGACCTCTCCTCCCGCTTTTGTTAAGATATTTGAACTTTAGTTGGACATTCACCCCTTTTTGCAGCTAAACCACCTCCGCTCCCTGTTTTGATCATGTATGGTCTGGCAATACTACATTTTCTTACCCGTTTGTGAGTAATTATGGCTGGATATTCACACCTACTTGCAGCTGAACACAATCTCTCTCGCTTTTAATTATGTTTGGATATTCGAACCTTTTCTTTACTGCTTTTTGCCAACTTTGGTCGGACGTTCACACCTTCTTGCAGCCGAACACATACGCATCCGCTTTTGATGGTATATATTCGGGCATTCGAACCTTTTCTTACCAGCTTTTTACAAACGATGATTGGAATTTCACACCTTCTTGTAGCCGAACAACTCCACTCCCGCTATTGATTGTGTACAGTCGGGTATTTTAACCTTTTCTTACCCGCTTTTTACCAACTATGGTTGGACATTCACACCGTCTTACAGCGGAACATCTCCGCTCCCGCTTTTGATGGTGTAGAGTCAGGCATTTGAACCTTTTCTTACCCGCTTTTTACAAACTATGGTCGGACATTCAAACCTTCTTGTAGCCGAAAACCTCTGCTCCCTCTTTTGATTATACATTGTCGGGCATTCACACCTTATCTTACCCGCTTTTTACAAACTATAGTCAGACATTCACACCTTGGTGCTGAACCACCTCAGCTCCCTTTTTTGATCATGTATGGTCTGGCAATACTAACTTTTCTTACCCGTTTGTGAGTAATTATGGCTGGACATTCACACCTACTTGCAGTCGAACAGCTCTGCTCCCGCTTTTGATTATGTTTGGTTGGATATTCGAACCTTTTCTTAACTGCTTTTTACAAACTTTGGTCGGACGTTCACACCTTCTTGCAGCCGAACACCTCCGCTTCCGCTTTTGATGGTATATATTCGGGCATTCGAACCTTTTCTTACCAGTTTTTTACAAACCATGGTTGGACTTTCACACCTTCTTGTAGCCGAACAACTCCGCTCCCCCTATTGATTGTGTACAGTCGGGTATTTTAACCTTTTCTTACCCGCTTTTTACCAACTATGGTCGGACATTTACACCTTCTTACAGCGGAACACCTCCGCTCCCTCTTTTGATGGTGTATGTTTGGGCATTCAAACCTTTTCTTACACGCTTTTTACAAACTATGGTCGGACATTCAAACCTTCTTGTAGCCGAACACATCCACTCCTTCTTTTGATGATGTATGCTTGGGAATTCAAACCTACTTTTTGCCCGCTTTTCATTAATTTTGGGTGGACATTCACACCTTGTCACAGCCAAACACCTCCGCTCCCTGTTTTGATCATGCATGGTTGGACATTCGCACCTTGTCTCACCCGCTTTTTGCAAACTATGGTCGGCTGTTCACAGCTTCCTCTCCACCATACTTGTATGGTGGGATGTTCACACCAAGTTGCATCCGAAGACCTCCGCCCCCACTTTTGTTGATATTTAGTTGGTCATTCGCAGCTTACCCGCTTTTGGCAAACTATGTCCTTCTTGCAGCCAAACACCTCTGATCTCGCTTTTGATAATGTAAGGTTGGGCATTCAGACCTTGCTTCACCTGCTTTTCACCAAATATAGTCGGACATTCACACCTTCTTGCAGCCGAACACTTCCGCTCCACCTTTTAGTGTTCTATCACACCTTTTTTTCACCGAATTTTATAGATTATGGTTGGAAATTCTCAACCACTCTCATCCGAAGACCTCTCCTCCCGCTTTTGTTAATATATTTGAACTTTAGTCGGACATTCACACCTTCTTGCAGCTGAACCACCTCCGCTCCCTGTTTTGATCATGTATGGTCTGGCAATACTACCTTTTCTTACCCGTTTGTGAGTAATTATGGCTGGACATTCACACCTACTTGCAGCCGAACACCACCTCTCTCGCTTTTGATGATGTATGGACCGGCATTCTTACCTTTTCTAACACATTTTTCAGAAATTACGGTCGGAGATTCACACTTACTCACAGCCGAACAACTCCGCTCCCGCATTTGATGGTGTGCAGTCAGACATTCTCACCCTTTCTCATCAGCTTTTTGCAAATTATGATCTGACATTCACACCTACTTGCAGTCGAAAAGCTATGCTCCCGCTTTTGATTATGTTTGGTTGGATATTCAAACCTTTTCTTAACTGGTTTTTACAAACTTTGGTTGGACGTTCACACCTTCTTGTAGCCGAACACATCCACTCCTGCTTTTGATGATGTATGGTTGGGCATTCGCACCTTTTTTTTACCCATTTGTCAGGAATAATGGGTGGACATTCACACCTTATTGCAGCTGAACACCTCCTCTCCCACTTATGATCATGTGCGGTTTTATTTTCGAAAATTTTCTTTCATGTTTTCTAGCAATTATTGATGGACATTTAGACCTTCTTGCAGCTGAACACCTCGGCTCCTGCTTTTGATCATACCTTGTCAGGCATTCGCACCATGTCTTATCCGCTTTTTACAAACTTTAGTCGAACATTTACACCTTTTTGCAGCCGAACACCACCTCTCTCGCTTTTGATGATGTATGGTCCGGCATTCTTTCCTTTTCTAACACATTTTTCAGCAATTATGGTCGGACATTCACACCTACTCAGAGCCGAACACCTCCGCTCCCGCATTTGATGGTGTATAGTCGGGCATTCTCACCCTTTCTCATCAGCTTTTTGCAAATTATGATCTGACATTCACACCTGCTTTTGATAATGTATGGTTGGGCATTCGCACCTTTTTTTACCCATTTTTCAGGAATTATGGGTGGACATTCACACCTTCTTGCAGCTGAACACCTCCTCTCCTTCTTATGATCATGTGCGGATGATATTCGAAAATTTTCTTTCATGTTTTAAAGCAATTATTGATGGACATTCAGACCTTCTTGCAGCTGAACCACTCTGCTCCCGCTTTTAATGGTGTATAGTCGGGCTTTCGAGGCTTTCCTTCCCGGTTTTACAAATTATGGTTGGACATTCAGACCTTCTTGCAGCCGAACACCTCCGCTCCCTCTTTTGATCATACATTGTCGGGCATTCGAACCTTTTCTTACCCGCTTTTTACAAACCATAGTCGGACTTTCACATCTTTTAGTAGCCGAACAACTCCGCTCCCGCTATTGATTGTGTACAGTCGGGTATTTTAACCTTTTCTTACCCGCTTTTTACAAACTATGGTTGGACATTCAAACCTTCTTGTAGCCGAACACATCCACTCCTGCTTTTGATTATGTATAGTTGTGCATTCGCACCTTTTCTTACCCATTTTTCAGTAATTATGGGTGTACATTCACACCTTCTTGCAGCCGAACACCTCCGCTCCCTCTTTTGATCATTCATTTTCGGGCATTCGCACCTTTTCTTACCCGCTTTTTACAAACCATGGTCGGACTTTCACACCTTTTAGTAGCCGAACAACTCCGCACCCGCTACTGATTGTGTACAGTCGGGTATTTTAACCTTTTCTTACCCGTTTTTTACCAACTATGGTCGGACATTCACACCTTCTTACAGCGGAACACCTCCGCTCCCTCCTTTGATGGTGTATGTTCGGGCATTCGAACCTTTTCTTACCCGCTTTTTACAAACTATGGTCAGACGTTCAAACCTTCTTGTAGCCGAACATATCCACTCCTGCTTTTGATGATGTATGGTTGGGCATTCGAACCTACTTGTTGCCCGCTTTTCATTAATTATGGGTGGACATTCACACCTTGTCTCAGCCAAACACCTCCGCTCCCTGTTTTGATCATGTATGGTTTGACATTCGCACCTTTGCTTACCCTCTTTTTATACTGATTGCTCAAGATTAAGCTGTTCTTTCTCAAACTACAAAATTTTTTTAATTGTTGAAACTTGATTTGAAGTGGATAAATAAGGAAGACAAACAGTTTTAAGTCAGGCTGATAGCAATTAATTTTATAGCAAAATCTGTATTTCGTCATTTGTCGAGAGATGCTTATTGCTGAAGAAGTTCTTTCTCCTTCTACAAAGTACAACGTTGTTTATCATTGAAACTTGATTAGACATGAATAAATATGAAGGACAAAGCAGTCTTAACTTGGTTTGAGTTAAGGAATTCGTTTTATAGGAGAATCCGAATTCGTGCATAACTCGTAGAATAGAGCTTATTTTCGGATTCCTGAAGAATGAGTCTGGTTCTTTCTCATAATACAAAGTTTGTTGTTTATTGTTGAAACTTCATCAGACCGTTAGATATAGTCGGACTCACCTCGACGCACGGCTTGGGATCTGGAACCAGTACTCTTGAGAGGGGTTGGACTCTCTTCCACTGTGGAGTTGCCCGTGGTGAGAGGCGCAGAGCAGGTGTGGGCATACTTATTGCCCCCCGGCTGTGTGCCAGTACATTGGGGTTTACCCCAGTACCCTTTTTGGAGTCTCTGGGGGAGGCACTGGAGAATGCTCCTACCGGAGACTCCCTCATTCTGCTGGGGTACTTCAATGCTCACGTGGGCAATGACAGTGAGACCTGGAGGGGTGTGATTGGGAGGAACGGCCCCCCCCGATCTGAATCAGAGTGGTGTTATGTTGTTGGACTTCTGTGCCAGTCATAGACTGTCCATAACGAACACCATGTTCAGGCATAAGGGTGTCCATATGTGCACTTGGCACCAGGACACCCTTGGCCGCAGTTCGATGATCGACTTTGTGGTTGTATCATCGGACTTGCGGCCGTATGTCCTGGACACTCGGGTGAAGAGAGGGGCGGAGCTGTCAACTGATCACCACCTGGTGGTGAGTTTGCTCCGCTGGTGGGGGAGGATGCCGATCAGACCTGGCAGGCCCAAACGTATTTTGAGGGTCTGCTGGGCGCGTTTGTCAGAATCCCCCGTCAGAAGGAGCTTTAACTTCCACCTCCGGCAGAGCTTCTACCATATTTGAGGTGGGGGACATTGAGTCCGAAAGGGCCATGTTCCGTGACTCCATTGCCGAGGCAGCTGGTCGGAGTTGTGGCCGTAAGGTGGTCGGTGCCTGTCGTGGCGGCAACCCTCGAACCTGCTGGTGGACACCAGTGGTGAGGGAAGCCGTCAAGCTGAAGAAGGAGTCCTATCGGGCCTTTTTGGCCAGTGGGACCCTGGAAGAAGCTGATAGGTAGCGACGGGCCAGACGGGCCACGGCTTCGGTGGTTGCTGAGGCAAAAACTCGGGCCTGGGAGGAGTTCGGTGAGACCATGGAGAACGATTTCCGGACGGCCTCGAAAAGATTCTGGTCCACCATCCGGCGTCTCGGTGGGGGGGGGGGGGGGGGGGGGGGGGGGGAGTGGCTCACAGTCAACACTGTTTACAGTGGGGACGGGGCTTTGCTGACCTCAACTAGGGATGTTGTGAGTTTCGGTGGGGGGAGTACTTCGAGGAACTCCTCAATCCTACCAACACGTGCTCGGAAGAGGCAGAGTCGGAGAGCTCGGAGACGGGGCCTCCCATTTCTGGGGCTGAGGTTGCCGAGGTGGTTAAAAAGCTCCTCGTGGCAAGGCCCCGGGGGTGGATGAGGTCCGTCCTGAGTTTCTCAAGGCTCTGGATGTTGTAGGGCTGTCTTGGCTGACACGCCTCTGCAGTATCGCGTGGACATCGGGGACAGTGCCTCTGGACTGGCAGATTGGGGTGGTGGTCCCCCTCTTTAAAAAGGGGGACCGGAGGGTGTGTTCCAACTATAGGGGTATCACACTCCTCAGCCTCCCTGGTAAGGTCTATTCGGGGGTATTGGAGAGGAGGATCCGTCGGATAATCGAGCCTCGGATTCAGGAGATGCAGTGTGGCTTTCGTCCTGGCCGTGGAACAGTGGACCAGCTCTATACCCTCGGCAGGATCCTGGAGGGTGCATGGGAGTTCGCCCAACCAGTCTACATGTGTTTTGTGGACTTGGAGAAAGCGTTCGACCGTGTCACTCGTGGAGTCCTGTGGGGGGTGCTCCGGGAATATGGAGTGCCGGACCCCTTGATAGGGGCCGTTCGGTCTCTGTATGACCGGTGCCAGAGTTTGGTCCGCATTGCCGGCAGTAAGTCGGATACGTTTCCGGTGAGAGTTGGACTCCGTCAGGGCTGCCCTTTGTCACCGATTCTGTTCCTAACTTTTATGGACAGAATTTCTAGGCGGAGCCAGGGCGTTGAGGGTGTCCCATTTGGCGACCTCAGAATCGGGTCTCTGCTTTTTGCAGATGATGTGGTTCTGTTAGCGTCGTCAGGCCGTGACCTTCAGCTCTCACTGGAGTGATTCGCAGCCGAGTGTGAAGCGGCTGGGATGAGAATCAGCACCTCCAAATCCGAGACTATGGTTCTCAGCCGGAAAAGGGTGGAATGCTCTCTCCGGGTCGGGAATGAGATCCTTCCCCAAGAGGAGGAGTTCAAGTATCTCGGGGTCTTGTTCACGAGTGACGGACGAATGGAGCGGGAGACTGACGGGCGGATCGGTGCGGCGCCTGCAGTGTTGCAGGCTCTGCACCGACCCGTCGTTGTGAAGAGGGAGCTGAGCCAGAAGGCGAAGCTCTCTACTTATTGGTCAATCTACGTTCCCATCCTCACCTATGGTCACGAGTTGTGGGTAGTGACCGAAAGAACAAGATCGCGAATACAAGCGGCCGAAATGGGTTTCCTCCGCAGGGTGTCTGGGCTCTCCGTTAGAGATAGGGTGAGAAGCTCAGTCATCCGGGAGGGGCTTGGAGTAGAACCGCTGCTCCTCCGCATTGAGAGGAGTCAGATGAGGTGGCTCGGGCATCTGGTTAGGATGCCCCCTGGGCGCCTCCCTGGGGAGGTGTTCCGGGCACGTCGCACTGGGAGGAGACCCCGGGGGAGACCCAGGACACGTTGGAGAGACTATGTCTCTCGGCTGGCCTGGGAACGCCTCGGGGTCCCCCCGGAAGAGCTGGAGGAAGTGGCCGGGGACAGAGACGTCTGGGTTTCTCTGCTCAAGCTGCTGCCCCCGCGACCCGACCCCCGGATAAGCGGCAGATGAAGGATGGATGGATGGATATATCCTCCACCAACCAGACTTACAACCCCCGACTAGGGTAGCAGAATTTCTAATTATCTGTACCCCAAAACTACTATCAAAAATATATAAATTATTGTCTAAGATAGATGACACAATGTCTCTTCCACCCTCAAAATGGGAGGCAGATTTATCCATCAGTTCTGGTCATAGCTTCTAACCACAAATATGTTTGAACACCTTCATAAAGACTCGAAATCCTAATTTACAGCTCATACAATACAAAATCTTTCATAGAACACACTATACAGGACAAAGGATGTTCAGGATGGGTCTAACACACTCAAACATCTGCTCATATTGCACAGATAACACACCTGATGATTATGCACACGCTTTGTGGTTTTCTGCGCCTGTCCAGAAGTTCTGGCTTGAAGTCTGTGAGGACCTATCAACATGGCTAAAGTGTAGCATCCCTGCATGCCCCACACTGTGCATACTGGGTGACTTAGACAACATCAACATGGAAATTAACTCAGCACACATGGTTGTCACAGTGTTATGTATCGCAAAGAAAACTATTCTCATGAACTGGAAAGCGAAGAACAATCTGTGTATTAACCAGTTTAGAAATTTTCTTTTAGATTATATTAGCATGGAAACAATGTCTGCCTCCTCAAAACATCAATTGGCTGAATTTCATTCTCTCTGGTCCCCTCTGATTAGTTTTATCACATAGTGGTGGTGGTGGGTTGCTGGGTGATGGTGGGTCTCAGGCCCGGGCTGCTGCGACTGGTGTAACAGGGTGGTTTGTTTGTTTGTTTTTTGTAGTGGTCCTCCTGGGTGGGGTTGGGTTGAGTGGGGTGGGGCGGGATGGGTACCTTCTGGGGGTACAGTCGCTCCCGGAATATGGTCGCTGCAGGCCCCGAACCTGGTGGACATCAGGCCCTCCTGCCCATTGTTGGCTCCCAGGTAGCGGGGATGCCTATTGCAGCCAGTCCCTGGCTGCCCTCTCTGGGGGAGAGTAGCTCCCCCGGTATATATCCCCATACCCCTCTCCCTTCTGGCTCCTGTACACAGCACACACTCACACATGAAGGGTTTTGGGGGCGTGTGTGTTCGGTGGGGTGTAGTGGATGGGGCCACGTAGGTGGTCCCCTTTGGTTGCACTCTGCAGTTCCCTGCCCCTGTTTTAATTACACCTTAGACATTACTACTTATCAAACACACTCACACACACACATTAGGTCTTGGGGGGTGGTTACACTGAGTGGCATCTGGTGGGCGGGGCTCTTTGGGTATGTAGGCTGCCCAGAGTGCCGCGCTCCCAGTTCTACAAGTTTGGCTGCCCCTCAATTTTAATTGCTCACTATTAGAAAATATTGAAGAGCCAGAAGGGTGAGGGGAGGGGTCTTCTTCGCACACCCCTGCTTCCTGGTGTCTGCTCGGGGCAGGAGGGGCCAGGAGGATTAATTAATTGTTCTGCTGGTTCGGGGTCTGTGGTGGCTGTGGGGTTGCTGGCCTCCTGGTGTGCCCGCTGCACTACACCCCAGCAGAGTCGAGGGAGGTAGGATGTGTGGATGTGTGGATGTATGGGACGTGAAAGTGTGTGTGGTAATGATTTGGCCTGGATCTGGGACTTGCTGTCGCCTGGCCTGCCTGTGTTTCTCCCGATGGGGCATCAGCGTTGCCTCTCCCCACTGCTCGCGACTTCACCCACCTGTGGGCACGTCTTGACTCCCAGGGCACTTGGCCAGGGGCGCTGGGGCAGGCGCTGACCAACTTTGTGGCTGTCTGGGGCGCTTGACCCTCCTGGGTATTGGGTGGGGCCTCTGCCTGGGGGTTTGGGGGCGCTTGGGCCCCTGGGGCCCAGGTCCCGGAGTGCCTCTGCCCTATGCTTATGGGGGCTCTTTCCGGGGGCTTCCTCTGCAGTCTTCTGGGTGGATGCGTGGTTGCCCCTGCGGTGGGCTGCCTAGGTTCTGTGCTCTGTGGGGGCTGCTGGTGGCCTGGGTCTTGTGGCCCTCTCTGCCTGCTTCTGATTGCTTGGGGGGGGGCTGTGGATTGTGGCCCTGTACGCTTATACACTCATAACTAAGCACGGTTATCATGTAGGTCCTGTGCCATGGGTGTTGCATGTTCTCACACACACACACACACATTCATTAGTCCAGTAGCATGGTCACTAAGCAGTTGATGTATTATCATGTCGTCTCAGGTCATCTATATCCACAGCTGTGTTGTATGCGATTGCCGCTTCTTGTGCTTGTTTTTGTTTGTTTGTGTGTTTGTTTTTTCTCTGCTTGTCTGCTTTCAGGTGCTCCTGGTGGCGCTAAGGCTGGATTCCCCTCATAGGCCATGGATTGTTGTCTGTTTTGTTTTTTACAGGTGTAGCAGCTGGTTGTCTGGTTTTTGTTTCTATTTTTGTTCTGTTTCCTCTTCTTTCCTCTTCTTCTTTCCTTGTCCCCCGGTCCGGTTCAGTTCAGTTCATGTCATATATTGTAAACAGAAATAAATAAATGGGCATCAAGGGGAGCTTTACATTTATAAAACTTCCCTTGGCAAAACAAATCTGTTTGGCATCAAAGGTATTCAGACTACAATTCTTCTGACATAATGCTGAACAGGACAAGGGGGAAAAAAAGTAAAGAAGACAGTTCTGCCGAAAGCCAGGGATAGACCTGTTCTAAGTTCTATACTTTTTAAAAGGGGCGTGTTTATCAACTATGGAATTAGAAGATTTACAAAAATGGTCAAGTGCTAGATCTTCATCTGGGATTTTAACAGTGTCATATAACTATTCAACAGATCAGTTAAAAAAAAGCCTGCTCATGGAGATGTTTCAGGATCTGGATACCAAGCGTGGACCTAATGTTTTCATTTTTGCAATTCTGATACAGGCTATTGAGCAGTGATAACTAACACCAAGTTCAGATACTGCGGATTTTCTACCTTTGATATGTTAAGATTGAGCCAATCAGGGACAACCTTGAAGGATCTCTTTGGTTTTGTAGGATCAGTAATTACCTGAGAAAGGTTGATATTGGTACACACCTTTTTTAAATGATCAGAGGCAGAGTTCAACTTGTTTAAATTAAAATTGCCACACAGAGATTGGGTTTAGGCCACATGCACACAGAATGACATCAACAAATATAAGAAATATTAAACATTTACACATAGATTTTTGAATACATGTAGAGGAATGATACTTTGAAATGTGCTCATTGCGGAGTTATGATCAGTTGAGTAATGAAGGTTGAACTATTCTAGGAAAGAGGTTCTATTCCCAGCATCATGATGGACACTCCTGATATAGAAGGTTTCGCTAACGCATTGGAATTGTTTTACTATTTTCATATGCATGTGCAATGAAGAATTGCTTGCTGCTGATAAATGCAAAGAAGAACAGCTTACACATAGATGCTCACATATAGGCTGCTGAATGCAATGAAGACCTGCTTATCAAGTAAAGTTCAATGTCAATGTGTAATGCAATGCAAACGTCCCACCATTCCGACATCCCACCATTGCGACATCCCGCTATTCTGACGTTCAAATGTCCCACCATTCCGACAAGGCTTTCCGTATAAGGAAATGTGTATTACTCAACAGGTGAGTCCCTTCTTTCTGTTCATGCAATTTATATGTTTAACACATGTTTATAGACAAGCGTTATTAAAAACACAAAGTCTCGGCAACTGGAGGAGGAGAAGCAGTCCGCGGTGGTTTTCAATCACACACTCCAATGCCACTTGTTTCAACTTCCGAAAATTTAATCCAGGAAAAAAAGGCTTACAAACATGGACCAAAACGGCTCCATAACACGCACAAGAATCCAAAAGAAACGAAAGTTAACTAAAAGAAAGCAAATAAACAGTATGAAGTGGTCAAAATTGGTTTTACGCATGCCTATGTGCGTCTGGCACATGCGTCTTCGGGCTCTCCCACGTTGGTTTGTGGATGAAAGCTATATGTTCAGCTGTAATGTCATGTAAAAACAATCTCTACATGACATTTACTCCCAGGTGTGACCAGTTAGGTCCTTAAGATATCAACAGGCTGTATAAAGCTACAACCGTTGCGGCTGTGTGTTTGTGCCAAATGCGCAAAGCCCATCCGCGCTTCCCAAAATTGGAGTGAGTACTCATAAATCACGTGAATAACATGAATAAACGTTTTTACTGAATTTTGTTGTGTTTTATACGTTCTATGCTGTCATTTCTCTCTTCTCCTATTGGCAAGGCAAGGCAGAGTGCTCGCAACTGTGTCCTGTGCAGTAGCCGTGATATCTGTAATTGCAATTATTACTTTTGCATATGATGACAGCGTGCAAAAGACGCATGGGCTCTGTGGAGAGCTCCGCTCCAGCTGGCTGCTGTGACAGCTCACTGACACTGTATTTCTGCTTAATCAGTTTCAGTCTCGCCAGAGTTACATTAATATCTGTATTTTTATATTTGAAATTCAGGGGATTTTGATAATAGATTATTAAAGTTTGTTTGCGAGGCTGTGGCCTCTGCATGTGCAAAGCTTGTGCGCCAAACTTTAGGGCGTATTTGCGCCGGCATATCATTAGTGCAAAATGTTTTGGGTAAAAAAATAGGCTATTAAAAGGAACTGTCGGAATGTTAAAAAAAAAAAAAAAAACATACCGCCATTCCGACCATAGGAGGAAAAAAGTGTCGGAATGGTGGGACGTTTGATAAAAAATTAAGTGTCAAGTGTCAATTGGGTCTCCAATTGTCGGAATGGCGAGATGTCGGAATGGCAGCATGTAACCATGATGAAGGAGAGACCATTTGAGCAGCACAGCCATTTCGCAGCACAGGGACAGCAGTCCAAGTTACAGGATCTCCCACGTGGTATCACCTGTCACATTGTGTCAAGGCATCAAAAGAAGAAAAAATCACCAAACTCAAGGACAAAAAGACAAAGACTCCGGTGAACGAAGACAGAGGACTGACAAACCAGAAATACAAAAGGATTCTCGATATCAAGATCCAGAAGAAGAGGCTAACAATGCCACGAACACTTACGATGCTGGGAATGATGCCAGCAATGAACAGAGAAGAAGATTCAGTGTCATCAATCTGCATTACGTGCCTCTAATGAGGGGGTGAATATAGAATCCTCAACGATTACAACGTCTCTGGGAACTGTGACAACAACAAGGTTTAAACCATTTTGATATATATTGTAACCTATTGTCTAAGGAATAGTGCTGAAAATGAGGTAAATCTAATCCACCACTGTCCTTGGTCTTCTGTAGGGTTTTTAAACTAATACGTGGTGGTTTGTTTTTCCACAGAAATTTGGAGATGCATGAATCTAGTGACTTAAACCAAGTAGCAGATGGTTTTATGGGGATCATTGAGAACAAATAGTTAACTTTTGGTAGTATCATCATTTTAATGGATGTAACTCTCCCCATAAGTGATATAGGTAAGGACTTCCAACGAGAGATCGTTCTCTACTGTCTTTAATAATTGCACATAATTTAGCTTTGTTAGCTCTGAGAGCCTGGAGGAAATGTTTATGCCTAAATATCTAATATTTCCTGACTGTAAAGTGATCGCAGGTATATTATGGACCCTACAGTTAATGGGCAGAACTGTGGTCTTAGACCAGTTGATAGAGTAGTCAGAAAGTGCTGAGAATTTATTTATGAGTGTGATCGTGTGACTGAGAGACGTCTGTGAGTTCTGAAGGAAAAGTAATACATCATCAGCATAAAGACTTATTTTATGCTCAATATTTTGGGATTAATTACTCACAAACGGGTAAGAAAAGGTAGTATTGCCAGACCATACATGATCAAAACAGGGAGCGGAGGTGGTTCAGCTGCAAGGTGTGAATGTCTGACTATAGTTTGTAAAAAGCGGGTAAGATAAGGTGCGAATGCCCGACAATGTATGATCAAAAGAGGGAGCGGAGGTTTTCGGCTGCAAGAAGGTCTGAATGTCCACCCAAAGTTCCTGAAAAATGGGTAAAAAAAGGGTGCGAATGCCAAACCATACATCATCAAAAGCAGGAGTGGATGTGTTCGGCTAGAAGAAGATTTGAATGTCCATCAATAATTGCTTTAAAACATGAAAGAAAATTTTCGAATATCAAACCGCACATGATCATAAGCGGGAGAGGAGTTGTTCAGCTGCAAGAAGGTGTGAATGTCCACCCATAATTACTGAAAAATGGGTAAGAAAAGGTGAAAATGCCCAACCATACATCATCAAAAGCAGGAGTGGATGTGTTCGGCTACAAGAAGGTTTGAATGTCCGTCCATAGTTTGTAAAAAGCGGGTAAGAAGAGGTTCGAATGCCCGAACATAGACCATCAAAAGAGGGAGCGGAGGTGTTCCGCTGTAAGAAGGTGTAAATGTCCGACCATAGTTGGTAAAAAGCGGGTAAGAAAAGGTTAAAATACCCGACTGTACACAATCAATAGCGGGAGCGGAGTTGTTTGGCTACAAGAAGGTGTGAAAGTCCGACCACGGTTTGTAAAAAGCGGGTAAGAAAAGGTTCGAATGCCCGAATATATACCATCAAAAGTGGAAGTGGATGTGTTCGGCTGCAAGAAGGTGTGAACGTCCGACCAAAGTTTGTAAAAAGCAGTTAAGAAAAGGTTCGAATATCCAAGCAAACATAATCAAAAACGGGAGCAGAGCTGTTCGACTGCAAGTAGGTGTGAATGTCAGATCATAATTTGCAAAAAGCTGATGAGAAAGGGTGAGAATGCCCGGCTATACACCATCAAATGCGGGAGCGGAAGTGTTCGGCTGTGAGTAGGTGTGAATGTCCGACCATAATTGCTGAAAAATGTGTTAGAAGAGACTAGAATGCCGGACAATACATAATCAAATGCGGGAGCGGAGTTGTTCGGCTGTGAGTAGGTGTGAATCTCCGAGCATAGTTTGTAAAAAGGGGGTAAGAATAGGTTCGAATGCCCGAACATACACTATCAAAACAGGGAGCTGAGGTGGCTCAGCTGCAAGGTGTGAATGTCTGACTATAGTTTGTAAATAAGGTGCGAATGCCCAACAATGTATAATCAAAAGAGGGAGCGGAGGTTTTCGGCTACAAGAAGGTTTGAATGTCCGACCAAAGTTTGTAAAAAGCAGTTAAGAAAAGGTTCGAATATCCAAGCAAACATAATCAAAAGCGGGAGCAGAGCTGTTCGACTGCAAGTAGGTGTGAATGTCAGATCATAATTTGCAAAAAGCTGATGAGAAAGGGTGAGAATGCCCGGCTATACACCATCAAATGCGGGAGCGGAAGTGTTCGGCTTTGAGTAGGTGTGAATGCCCGACCATAATTGCTGAAAAATGTGTTAGAAGAGACTAGAATGCCGGACAATACATAATCAAATGCGGGAGCGGAGTTGTTCGGCTGTGAGTAGGTGTGAATCTCCGAGCATAGTTTGTAAAAAGGGGGTAAGAATAGGTTCGAATGCCCGAACATACACTATCAAAACAGGGAGCTGAGGTGGCTCAGCTGCAAGGTGTAAATGTCTGACTATAGTTTGTAAATAAGGTGCGAATGCCCAACAATGTATAATCAAAAGAGGGAGCGGAGGTTTTCGGCTACAAGAAGGTTTGAATGTCCGACCATAGTTTGTAAAAAGCGGGTAAGAAAAGGTTCAAATGCCTGACTATACACCATCAAAAGCGGGAGCAGAGGTGTTCCGCTGTAAGACGGTGTGAATGTCCGACCATATTTGGTAAAAAGCGGGTAAGAAAAGGTTAAAATACCCAACTGTACACAATCAATAGCGGGAGAGGAGGTGTTCAGCTGCAAGAAGGTGTGAATGTCCACCCATAATTACTGAAAAATGGGTAAGAAAAGGTGCGAATGCCCAACCATACATTATCAAAAGCAAGTCTGAATGTCAGATCATAATTTGCAAAAAGCTGATGAGAAAGGGTGAGAATGCCTGACTATACACCATCAAATGCGGGAGCGGAGTTGTTCGGCTGTGAGTAAGTGTGAATGTCCGACCATAATTGCTGAAAAATGTGTTAGAAAAGGTAAAAATGCCGGTCCATACATCATCAAAAGCGGGAGAGGTGGTGTTCGGCTGCAAGTAGGTGTGAATGTCCAGCCATAATTACTAACAAACGGGTAAGAAAAGGTAGGATTGCCAGACCATACATGATCAAAACAGGGAGCGGAGGTGGTTCAGCTGCAAGAAGGTGTGAATGTCCGACTAAAGTTCAAATATATTAACAAAAGCGGGAGGAGAGGTCTTCGGATGAGAGTGGTTGAGAATTTCCAACCATAATCTATAAAATGCGGTGAAAAAAAAGGTGTGATAGAACACTAAAAGGTGGAGCGGAAGTGTTCGGCTGCAAGAAGGTGTGAATGTCCGACTATATTTGGTGAAAAGCAGGTGAAGCAAGGTCTGAATGCCCAACCTTACATCATCAAAAGCGAGATCAGAGGTGTTTGGCTGCATGAAGGCCATAGTTTGCCAAAAGCGGGTAAGCTGCGAATGACCGACTAAATATCAACAAAAGGTCTTCGGATGCAAGTGGGTGTGAATATCCCACCATACAAGTATGGTGGAGAGGAAGCTGTGAACAGCCGACCATAGTTTGCAAAAAGCGGGTGAGACAAGGTGCGAATGTCCAACCATACATGATCAAAACAGGGAGCGGAGGTGTTTGGCTGTGACAAGGTGTGAATGTCCACCCAAAATGAATGAAAATCGGGCAAAAAGTAGGTTTGAATGCCCAAGCATACATCATCAAAAGAAGGAGTGGATGTGTTCGGCTACAAGAAGGTTTGAATGTCCGAGCATAGTTTGTAAAAAGCGGGTAAGAAAAGGTTCGAATATCCAACCAAACATAATCAAAAGCGGGAGCAGAGCTGTTCGACTGCAAGTAGGTGTGAATGTCCAGCCATAATTACTCACAAACGGGTAAGAAAAGGTAGTATTGCCAGACCATACATGATCAAAACAGGGAGCTGAGGTGGTTCAGCACCAAGGTGTGAATGTCTGACTATAGTTTGTAAAAAGCGGGTAAGATAAGGTGCGAATGCCCGACAATGTATAATCAAAAGAGGGAGCAGAGGTTTTCGGCTACAAGAAGGTTTGAATGTCCGACCATAGTTTGTAAAAAGCGGGTAAGAAAAGGTTCAAATGCCTGACTATACACCATCAAAAGCGGGAGCGGAGATGTTCCGCTGTAAGACGGTGTGAATGTCCAACCATAGTTGGTAAAAAGCGGGTAAGAAAAGGTTAAAATACCCGACTGTACACAATCAATAGCGGGAGCGGAGTTGTTCGGCTACAAGAAGGTGTGAAAGTCCAACCATCGTTTGTAAAAAGCTGGTAAGAAGAGGTTCGAATGCCCGAATATATACCATCAAAAGCGGAAGCGGAGGTGTTCGGCTGCAAGAAGGTGTGAACGTCCGACCAAAGTTGGCAAAAAGCAGTAAAGATTCGAATATCCAAACATAATTAAAAGCGAGAGAGATTGTGTTCAGCTGCAAGTAGGTGTGAATATCCAGCCATAATTACTCACAAACGGGTAAGAAAACTTAGTATTGCCAGACCATACATGATCAAAACAGGGAGCGGAGGTGGTTTAGCTGCAAAAAGGGGTGAATGTCCAACTAAAGTTCAAATATATTAACAAAAGCGGGAGGAGAGGTCTTCGGATTAGAGTGGTTGAAATTTCCAACCATAATCTATAAAATGCGGTGAAAAAAAAAAGGTGTGAAGGAATGAATTTTATAGCAAAATCCGAAATCATGCATAACTCCGCAAAAGGAACGTATTGCTCAACCAAAGGGATGCTTCTTTCTCATTCAGGGTAATATGAGGAACTTTATGCTTGATACATTTTAGACATGGATAACTATGAAGGACAAAGCAATTTTAACTTGGTTTGAGCAAAGCAATTCATTTCATAGGAAAATCCGAAATCGTGCAGGACTCATGAAAGTAAGCTTATTCTCGGATTCCTGATCCTCCAGTGTTGCTCTTTCCTATACTGCAAAATACAGCCTTGTTCTTTGTTGAAATCGATATAGACATTGATAAATATGAAGGACAAAGCAGTTTCCACTTTGTTTGAGTGAAGGAATTAATTTTATAGCAAAATCCCAAATCATGCAGAACGTATGAAAATAAGCTTGTTTTTGGATTCCTGATCCTTCAGTGTTGCTATTTCTTCTACTACAAAATACAATGTTGTTCTTTGTTGAAGTCAATCTAGACATTGATAAATATGAAGGACAAAGCAGTTTTAACATAGTTTGAGTAAAGGAATTCATTTTATACATAAAATCCCAAATCATGCAGAACGTATGAAAATAAGCTTATTCTCGAATTCCTGATCCTTCAGTGTTGCTCTTTCTACTACTGCAAAATACAATGTTGTTCTTTGTTGAAGTAAATCTAGACATTGATAAATATGAAGGACAAAGCAGTTTTCACTTGGTTTGAGTGAAGGAATTCATTTTATACATAAAATCCCAAATCATGCAGAACGTATGAAAAGAAGCTTATTCTCGGATTCCTGATACTTCAGTGTTGCTTTTTCTTCTACTGCAAAATACAATGTTGTTCTTTGTTGAAGTCGATCTAGACATTGATAAATATGAAGGACAAAGCAGTTTTAACTTGGTTTGAGTGAAGGAATTCATTTTATACATAAAATCCCAAATCATGCAGAACGTATGAAAATAAGCTTATTCTCGGATTACTGATCCTTCAGTGTTGCTCTTTCTTCTACTGCAAAATCCAGTGTTGTTCTTTGTTGAAGTCAATCTAGACATTGATAAATATGAAGGACAAAGCAGTTTTAACATAGTTTGAGTGAAGGCATTCATTTATAGTAAAATCAATAATCGTGCAGAACTCATGAAAATAAGCTTATTCTCGGATTGCTAAAACTTTTGATTTGCTCTTTCTTTACTGCAAAGTACAATGTTGTTCTTTGTTGAAGTCGATCTAGACATTGATAAATATGAAGGACAAAGCAGTTTTCACTTGGTTTGAGTGAAGGATTTGCAGCTGAAAACCTCCCGCTCCCTCTTTTGATTGTGTATAGTCGGGCTTTCGAGCCTTTTCTTACCCGGTTTTTAGAAATTATGGTTGGACATTCAGACCTTGCAGCTGAACCACCTCAGCTCCCTGTTTTGATCATGTATGGTCTGGCAATACTACATTTTCTTACCCGTTTGTGAGTAAATATGGCTGGACATTCACACCTACTTGCAGTCGAACAGCTCTGCTCCCGCTTTTGATGGTATATATTCGGGCATTCGAACCTTTTCTTAACTGCTTTTTACAAACTTTGGTCGGACGTTCACACCTTCTTGCAGCTGAACACCTCCGCTTCCGCTTTTGATGGTATATATTCGGGCATTCGAACCTTTTCTTAGCAGCTTTTTACAAACCATGGTTGAACTTTCACACCTTCTTGTAGCCGAACACCTCCGCTCCCGCTTTTGATGGTGTATAGTCAGGCATTTGAACCTTTTCTTACCCGCTTTTTACAAACTATGGTCGGACATTCAAACCTTCTTCTAGCCGAAAACCTCCTCTCCCGCTATTGATTGTGTACAGTCGGGTATTTTAAACTTTTCTTACCCGTGTTTTACCAACTATGGTCGGACATTCACACCTTCTTACAGCGGAACACCTCCGCTCCCTCCTTTGATGGTGTATGTTTGGGCATTCGAACCTTTTCTTACCCGCTTTTTACAAACTATGCTCGGACATTCAAACCTTCTTGTAGCCGAACACATCCACTCCTGCTTTTGATGATGTATGGTTGGGCATTCAAACCTACTTGTTAACTGCTTTTCATTGCCTGTTTTGATCATGTATGGTCTGGCAATACTACCTTTTCTTACCCGTTTGTTAGTAATTATGGCTGGACATTCACACCTACTTGCAGCCGAACACCACCTCTCCCGCTTTTGTTGATGTATGGACCGGCATTCTTACCTTTTCTAACACATTTTTCAGCTATTATGGTCGGAGATTCACACTTACTCACAGCCGAAACACTCCGCTCCCGCATTTGATGGTGTATAGTCGGGCATTCTCACCCTTTCTCATCAGCTTTTTGCAAATTATGATCTGACATTCACACCTGCTTTTGATAATGTATGGTTGGGCATTCGCACCTTTTCTTACCCATTTTTCAGTAATTATGGGTGGACATTCACACCTTCTTGCAGCTGAACACCTCCTCTCCCGCTATTGATTGTGTACAGTCGGGTATTTTAACCTTTTCTTACCCGCTTTTTACCAAATATGGTCGGACATTCACACCGTCTTACAGCGGAACACCTCTGCTCCCGCTTTTGATGGTGTATAGTCAGGCATTTGAACCTTTTCTTACCCGCTTTTTACAAACTATGGTCGGACAATCAAACCTTCTTGTAGCCGAAAACCTCCGCTCCCTCTTTTGATTATACATTGTTGGGCGTTCGCACCTTATTTACAAACTATAGTCAGACATTCACACCTTGCAGCTGAGCCACCTCAGCTCCCTGTTTTGATAGTGTATGTTCGGGCATTCGAACCTATTCTTACCCCCTTTTTACAAACTATGCTCGGAGATTCACACCTACTCACAGCCGAACAACTCCGCTCCCGCATTTGATGATGTCTTGTCCGGCATTCTAGTCTCTTCTAACACATTTTTCAGCAATTATGGTCGGACATTCACACCTACTCACAGCCGAACACTTCCGCTCCCGCATTTGATGGTGTATAGCCGGGCATTCTCACCCTTTCTCATCAGCTTTTTGCAAATTATGATCTGACATTCACACCTACTTGCAGTCGAACAGCTCTGCTCCCGCTTTTGATTATGTTTGGTTGGATATTCGAACCTTTTCTTACCTGCTTTTTACAAACTTTGGTCGGACGTTCACACCTTCTTGCAGCCGAACACATCCACTTCCACTTTTGATGGTATATATTCGGGCATTCGAACCTTTTCTTACCCGCTTTTTACAAACCGTGGTCGGACTTTCACACCTTCTTGTAGCCAAACAACTCCGCTCCCGCTATTGATTGTGTACAGTCGGGTATTTTAACCTTTTCTTACCCGCTTTTTACCAACTATGGTCGGACATTTACACCTTCTTACAGCGGAACACCTCCGCTCCCTCTTTTGATGGTCTATGTTCGGGCATTCGAACCTTTTCTTACCCGCTTTTTACAAACTATGGTCGGACATTTAAACCTTCTTGTAGCCGAACACATCCACTCCTGCTTTTGATGATGTATGGTTGGGCATTTTCACCTTTTCTTACCCATTTTTCAGTAATTATGGGTGGACATTCACACCTTCTTGCAGCTGAACAACTCCTCTCCCGCTTATGATCATGTGCGGTTTGATATTCGAAAATTTTCTTTCATGTTTTAAAGCAATTATTGATGGACATTCAAATCTTCTTGTAGCCGAACACATCCACTCCTGCTTTTGATGATGTATGGTTTGGCATTCGCACCCTTTTTTTACCCATTTTTCAGGAATTTTGGGTGGACATTCAGACCTTCTTGCAGCCGAAAACCTCCGCTCCCTCTTTTGATCATACATTGTCGGGCATTCGCACCTTATCTTACCCGCTTTTTACAAACTATAGTCAGACATTCACACCTTGCAGCTGAACCACCTCCGCTCCCTGTTTTGATCATGTATGGTCTGGCAATACTACCTTTTCTTACCCGTTTGTGAGTAATTAATCCCAAAATATTGAGCATAAAATAAGTCTTTATGCTGATGATGTATTACTTTTCCTTCAGAACTCACAGACGTCTCTCAGTCACACGATCACACTCATAAATAAATTCTCAGCACTTTCTGACTACTCTATCAACTGGTCTAAGACCACAGTTCTGCCCATTAACTGTAGGGTCCATAATATACCTGCGATCACTTTACAGTCAGGAAATATTAGATATTTAGGCATAAACATTTCCTCCAGGCTCTCAGAGCTAACAAAGCTAAATTATGTGCAATTATTAAAGACAGTAGAGGACGATCTCTCGTTGGAAGTCCTTACCTATATCACTTGTGGGGAGAGTTACATCCATTAAAATGATGATACTACCAAAAGTTAACTATTTGTTCTCAATGATCCCCATAAAACCATCTGCTACTTGGTTTAAGTCACTAGATTCATGCATCTCCAAATTTCTGTGGAAAAACAAACCACCACGTATTAGTTTAAAAACCCTACAGAAGACCAAGGACAGTGAAGGATTAGATTTACCTCATTTTCAGCACTATTCCTTAGACAATAGGTTACAATATATATCAAAATGGTTTAAACCTTGTTGTTGTCACAGTTCCCAGAGACGTTGTAATCGTTGAGGATTCTATATTCACCCCCTCATTAGAGGCACGTAATGCAGATTGATGACACTGAATCTTCTTCTCTGTTCATTGCTGGCATCATTCCCAGCATCGTAAGTGTTCGTGGCATTGTTAGCCTCTTCTTCTGGATCTTGATATCGAGAATCCTTTTGTATTTCTGGTTTGTCCGTCCTCTGTCTTCGTTCACCGGAGTCTTTGTCTTTTTGTCCTTGAGTTTGGTGATTTTTTCTTCTTTTGATGCCTTGACACAATGTGACAGGTGATACCACGTGGGAGATCCTGTAACTTGGATTGCTGTCCCTGTGCTGCGAAATGGCTGTGCTGCTCAAATGGTCTCTCCTTCATCATGGTTACATGCTGCCATTCCGACATCTCGCCATTCCGACATGGGTCTCCAATTGTCGGAATGGCGACACTTAATTTTTTATCAAACCTCCCACCATTCCGACACTTTTTTCCTCCTATGGTCGGAATGGCGGTATGTTTTTTGTTTTTTTTTAACATTCCGACAGTTCCTTTTAATAGCCTATTTTTTACCCAAAACATTTTGCACTAATGATATGCCGGCGCAAATACGCCCTAAAGTTTGGCGCACAAGCTTTGCACATGCAGAGGCCACAGCCTCGCAAACAAACTTTAATAATCTATTATCAAAATCCCCTGAATTTCAAATATAAAAATACAGATATTAATGTAACTCTGGCGAGACTGAAACTGATTAAGCAGAAATACAGTGTCAGTGAGCTGTCACAGCAGCCAGCTGGAGCGGAGCTCTCCACAGAGCCCATGCGTCTTTTGCACGCTGTCATCATATGCAAAAGTAATAATTGCAATTACAGATATCACGGCTACTGCACAGGACACAGTTGCGAGCACTCTGCCTTGCCTTGCCAATAGGAGAAGAGAGAAATGACAGCATAGAACGTATAAAACACAACAAAATTCAGTAAAAACGTTTATTCATGTTATTCACGTGATTTATGAGTACTCACTCCAATTTTGGGAAGCGCGGATGGGTTTTGCGCATTTGGCACAAACACACAGCCGCAACAGTTGTAGCTTTATACAGCCTGTTGATATCTTAAGGACCTAACTGGTCACACCTGGGAGTAAATGTCATGTAGAGATTGTTTTTACATGACATTACAGCTGAACATATAGCTTTCATCCACAAACCAACGTGGGAGAGCCCGAAGACGCATGTGCCAGACGCACATAGGCATGCGTAAAACCAATTTTGACCACTTCATACTGTTTATTTGCTTTCTTTTAGTTAACTTTCGTTTCTTTTGGATTCTTGTGCGTGTTATGGAGCCGTTTTGGTCCATGTTTGTAAGCCTTTTTTTCCTGGATTAAATTTTCGGAAGTTGAAACAAGTGGCATTGGAGTGTGTGATTAAAAACCACCGCGGACTGCTTCTCCTCCTCCAGTTGCCGAGACTTTGTGTTTTTAATAACGCTTGTCTATAAACATGTGTTAAACATATAAATTGCATGAACAGAAAGAAGGGACTCACCTGTTGAGTAACACACATTTCCTTATACGGAAAGCCTTGTCGGAATGGTGGGACATTTGAACGTCAGAATAGCGGGATGTCGCAATGGTGGGATGTCGGAATGGTGGGACGTTTGCATGTCGGAATGGTGGTATGTCGGAATGGTGGGATGTCGGAATGGTGGGATGTCGGAATAGCGGGATGTTCGGAATGGCTGGATTTCGGAATGGGTGTTGCCATCCCCTTCATCATATACACAGTTATTTATACATCACCTTCCACCATGAAGCGTTGTCCCTTTTTGTTTCTCTCTTTGTTCTTAAAATGCTGTTATGCATGTCTAAACCAATCCATTAAATTAGATCATTTTGGCAGTAAAGCGATCTACAATGTGCTTGGTCGCAAAGCTGCTCATCTATGGTAAACAGCTCTTCAGAAAGGCATTCTTCAATTGATTTCACTAATTCTATGTAATAATTTTGTGATTTCCTACAAAACTACACTTCTTCTCCCATCTGTCTGAGTATTTAATATTGTCTGGGTCCCGTTAAAACATGTATTTTTCCCATCTAATTCCTTGTTTGCTTTAAAACAAGTATTCCCCATTTTCTATCCCTTCAGTAGCCAACCAGTTTGTATGGAGTACACTGGAGCAACTTGACTGATCAGTAAAACACTGCTTTTGTTGTCACCGCAAGGCTTCCCCCGTTGGTTGTTTCACTGAGACACTACTGAGTAACTATAACTCAACACAGTTTATACACATAACATTCATATACATACTAACAAACAAACAAACAATTATTTATCGCAATTTTCTCATCTCTGTTTGAACGTACACCCAGGTAAATATTCCTGTAGTCTTCTCATACCGACTATGGACCCATTCATTGTTTAACTTCACTGTTTCAGCAGCCTATATGTGAGCATCTATGTGTAAGCTGTTCTTCTTTGCATTTATCAGCAGCAAGCAATTCTTCATTGCACATGCATATGAAAATAGTAAAACAATTCCAATGCGTTAGCGAAACCTTCTATATCAGGAGTGTCCATCATGATGCTGGGAATAGAACCTCTTTCCCAGAATAGTTCAACCTTCATTACTCAACTGATCATAACTCCGCAATGAGCACATTTCAAAGTATCATTCCTCTACATATATTCAAAAATCTATGTGTAAATGTTTAATATATCTTATATTTGTTGATGTCATTCTGTGTGCATGTGACCTAAACCCAATCTCTGTGTGGCAATTTTAATTTAAACAAGTTGAACTCTGCCTCTGATCATTTAAAAAAGGTGTGTACCAATATCAACCTTTCTCAGGTAATTACTGATCCTACAAAACCAAAGAGATCCTTCAAGGTTGTCCCTGATTGGCTCAATCTTAGCAAATCAAAGGTAGAAAATCCGCAGTATCTGAACTTGGTGTTAGTTATCACTGCTCAATAGCCTGTATCAGAATTGCAAAAATGAAAACATTAGGTCCACGCTTGGTATCCAGATCCTGAAACATCTCCATGAGCAGGCTTTTTTTTAACTGATCTGTTGAATAGTTATATGACACTGTTAAAATCCCAGATGAAGATCTAGCACTTGACCATTTTTGTAAATCTTCTAATTCCATAGTTGATAAACACGCCCCTTTTAAAAAGTATAGAACTTAGAACAGGTCTATCCCTGGCTTTCGGCAGAACTGTCTTCTTTACTTTTTTTTCCCCTTGTCCTGTTCAGCATTATGTCAGAAGAATTGTAGTCTGAATACCTTTGATGCCAAACAGATTTGTTTTGCCAAGGGAAGTTTTATAAATGTAAAGCTCCCCTTGATGCCCATTTATTTATTTCTGTTTACAATATATGACATGAACTGAACTGAACCGGACCGGGGGACAAGGAAAGAAGAAGAGGAAAGAAGAGGAAACAGAACAAAAATAGAAACAAAAACCAGACAACCAGCTGCTACACCTGTAAAAAACAAAACAGACAACAATCCATGGCCTATGAGGGGAATCCAGCCTTAGCGCCACCAGGAGCACCTGAAAGCAGACAAGCAGAGAAAAAACAAACAGACAAACAAACAAAAACAAGCACAAGAAGCGGCAATCGCATACAACACAGCTGTGGATATAGATGACCTGAGACGACATGATAATACATCAACTGCTTAGTGACCATGCTACTGGACTAATGAATGTGTGTGTGTGTGTGTGAGAACATGCAACACCCATGGCACAGGACCTACATGATAACCATGCTTAGTTATGAGTGTATAGGCGTACAGGGCCACAATCCACAGCCCCCCCCCCAAGCAATCAGAAGCAGGCAGAGAGGGCCACAAGACCCAGGCCACCAGCAGCCCCCACAGAGCACAGAACCCAGGCAGCCCACCGCAGGGGCAACCACGCATCCACCCAGAAGACTGCAGAGGAAGCCCCCGGAAAGAGCCCCCATAAGCATAGGGCAGAGGCACTCCGGGACCTGGGCCCCAGGAGCCCGAGCGCCCCCAAACCCCCCGGCAGAGGCCCCACCCAATACCCAGGAGGGCCAAGCGCCCCAGACAGCCACAAAGTGGGTCAGCGCCTGCCCCAGCGCCCCTGGCCAAGTGCCCTGGGAGTCAAGACGTGCCCACAGGTGGGTGAAGTCGCGAGCAGTGGGGAGAGGCAACGCTGATGCCCCATCGGGAGAAACACAGGCAGGCCAGGCGACAGCAAGTCCCAGATCCAGGCCCAATCATTACCACACACACTTTCACGTCCCATACATCCACACATCCACACATCCTACCTCCCTCGACTCTGCTGGGGTGTAGTGCAGCGGGCACACCAGGAGGCCAGCAACCCCCCAGCCACCACAGACCCCGAACCAGCAGAAAAATGAATTAATCCTCCTGGCCCCTCCTGCCCCGAGCAGACACCAGGAAGCAGGGGTGTGCGAAGAAGACCCCTCCCCTCACCCTTCTGGCTCTTCAATATTTTCTAATAGTGAGCAATTAAAATTGAGGGGCAGCCAAACTTGTAGAACTGGGAGCGCGGCACTCTGGGCAGCCTACATACCCAAAGAGCCCCGCCCACCAGATGCCACTCAGTGTAACCACCCCCCAAGACCTAATGTGTGTGTGTGAGTGTGTTTGATAAGTAGTAATGTCTAAGGTGTAATTAAAACAGGGGCAGGGAACTGCAGAGTGCAACCAAAGGGGACCACCTACGTGGCCCCATCCACTACATCACGTCATCTATCTTAGACAATAATTTATATATTTTTGATAGTAGTTTTGGGGTACAGATGCTTAGAAATTCTGCTACCCTAGTCGGGGGTTGTAAGTCTGGTTGGTGGAGGATATATCCATCCATCCATCCATCATCTGCCGCTTATCCGGGGGTCGGGTCGCGGGGGCAGCAGCTTGAGCAGAGAAACCCAGACGTCTCTGTCCCCGGCCACTTCCTCCAGCTCTTCCGGGGGGACCCCGAGGCGTTCCCAGGCCAGCCGAGAGACATAGTCTCTCCAACGTGTCCTGGGTCTCCCCCGGGGTCTCCTCCCAGTGGGACGTGCCCGGAACACCTCCCCAGGGAGGCGCCCAGGGGGCATCCTAACCAGATGCCCGAGCCACCTCATCTGACTCCTCTCAATGCGGAGGAGCAGCGGTTCTACTCCGAGCCCCTCCCGGATGACTGAGCTTCTCACCCTATCTCTAAGGGAGAGCCCAGACACCCTGCGGAGGAAACCCATTTCGGCCGCTTGTATTCGCGATCTTGTTCTTTCGGTCACTACCCACAACTCGTGACCATAGGTGAGGATGGGAACGTAGATTGACCAGTAAGTAGAGAGCTTCGCCTTCTGGCTCAGCTCCCTCTTCACAGCGACGGGTCGGTGCAGAGCCTGCAACACTGCAGGCGCCGCACCGATCCGCCCTTCAATCTCCCGCTCCATTCGTCCGTCACTTGTGAACAAGACCCCGAGATACTTGAACTCCTCCTCTTGGGGAAGGATCTCATTCCCGACCAGGAGAGAGCATTCCACCCTTTTCCGGCTGAGAACCATAGTCTCGGATTTGGAGGTGCTGATTCTCATCCCAGCCGCTTCACACTCGGCTGCGAATCACTCCAGTGAGAGCTGAAGGTCACGGCCTGACGACGCTAACAGAACCACATCATCTGCAAAAAGCAGAGACCCGATTTTGAGGTCGCCAAATGGGACACCCTCAACGCCCTGGCTCCGCCTAGAAATTCTGTCCATAAAAGTTAGGAACAGAATCGGTGACAAAGGGCAGCCCTGACGGAGTCCAACTCTCACCGGAAACGTATCCGACTTACTGCCGGCAATGCGGACCAAACTCTGGCACCGGTCATTCAGAGACCGAACGGCCCCTATCAAGGGGTCCGGCACTCCATATACCCGGAGCACCCCCCACAGGACTCCACGAGGGACACGGTCGAACGCTTTCTCCAAGTCCACAAAACACATGTAGACTGGTTGGGCGAACTCCCATGCACCCTCCAGGATCCTGCCGAGGGTATAGAGCTGGTCCACTGTTCCACGGCCAGGACGAAAGCCACACTGCATCTCCTGAATCCGAGGCTCGATTATCCGACGGATCCTCCTCTCCAATACCCCCGAATAGACCTTACCAGGGAGGCTGAGGAGTGTGATACCCCTATAGTTGGAACACAGCCTCCGGTCCCCCTTTTTAAAGAGGGGGACCACCACCCCAATCTGCCAGTCCAGAGGCACTGTCCCCAATGTCCACGCGATACTGCAGAGGCGTGTCAGCCAAGACAGCCCTACAACATCCAGATTCTTGAGAAACTCAGGACGGACCTCATCCACCCCCGGGACCTTGCCACCGAGGAGCTTTTTAACCACCTCGGCAACCTCAGCCCCAGAAATGGGAGGCCCCGTCTCCGAGCTCTCCGACTCTGCCTCTTCCGAGCACGTGTTGGTAGGATTGAGGAGTTCCTCGAAGTACTCCCCCCACCGACTCACAACATCCCGAGTTGAGGTCAGCAAAGCCCCGTCCCCACTGTAAACAGTGTTGACTGTGAGCCGCTTCCCCCCCCTGAGACGCCGGATGGTGGACCAGAATCTTTTCGAGGCCGTCCGGAAATCGTTCTCCATGGTCTCACCGAACTCCTCCCAGGCCCGAGTTTTTGCCTCAGCAACCGCCGAAGCCGCGGCCCGTCTGGCCCGTCGGTACCTTCTTCCAGGGTCCCACTGGCCAAAAAGGCCCGATAGGACTCCTTCTTCAGCTTGACGGCTTCCCTCACCACTGGTGTCCACCAGCAGGTTCGAGGGTTGCCGCCACGACAGGCACCGACCACCTTACGGCCACAACTCCGACCAGCTGCCTCAGCAATGGAGTCACGGAACATGGCCCATTCAATGTCCCCCACCTCAAATATGGTTGAAGCTCTGCCGGAGGTGGGAGTTAAAGCTCCTTCTGACGGGGGATTCTGACAAACGCTCCCAGCAGACCCTCACAATACGTTTGGGCCTGCCAGGTCTGATCGGCATCCTCCCCCACCAGCGGAGCCACCTCACCACCAGGTGGTGATCAGTTGACAGCTCCGCCCCTCTCTTCACCCGAGTGTCCAGGACATACGGCCGCAAGTCCGATGATACAACCACAAAGTCGATCATCGAACTGCGGCCAAGGGTGTCCTGGTGCCAAGTGCACATATGGACACCCTTATGCCTAAACATGGTGTTCGTTATGGACAGTCTATGACTGGCACAGAAGTCCAACAACATAACACCACTCTGATTCAGATCGGGGGGGCCGTTCCTCCCAATCACACCCCTCCAGGTCTCACTGTCATTGCCCACGTGAGCATTGAAGTCCCCCAGCAGAATGAGGGAGTCTCCGGTAGGAGCATTCTCCAGAGCCTCCCCCAGAGACTCCAAAAAGGGTAGGTACTCTGAACTGCTGTTTGGCGCATAGGCACAAACAACAGTCAGGACTCGTCCCCCCACCCAAGGCGGAGGGAGGCTACCCTCTCGTTCACTGGGGTAAACCCCAATGTACTGGCACACAGCCGGGGGGCATAAGTATGCCCCCGAAAATAAGTTCTATTTTACGAGTTATGCACGAATTCGGATTCTCCTATAAAACGAATTCCTTAACTCAAACCAAGTTAAGACTGCTTTGTCCTTCATATTTATTCATGTCTAATCAAGTTTCAATGATAAACAACGTTGTACTTTGTAGAATGAGAAAGAACTTCTTCAGCAATAAGCATCTCTCGACAAATGACGAAATACAGATTTTGCTATAAAATTAATTGCTATCAGCCTGACTTAAAACTGTTTGTCTTCCTTATTTATCCACTTCAAATCAAGTTTCAACAATTAAAAAAATTTTGTAGTTTGAGAAAGAACAACTTAATCTTGAGCAATCAGTATAAAAAGAGGGTAAGCAAAGGTGCGAATGTCAAACCATACATGATCAAAACAGGGAGCGGAGGTGTTTGGCTGTGACAAGGTGTGAATATCCACCCATAATTAATGAAAAGCGGGCAACAAGTAGGTTCGAATGCCCAACCATACATCATCAAAAGCAGGAGTGGATATGTTCGGCTACAAGAAGGTTTGAACGTCTGACCATAGTTTGTAAAAAGCGGGTAAGAAAAGGTTCGAATGCCCGAACATACACCATCAAAGGAGGGAGCGGAGGTGTTCCGCTGTAAGAAGGTGTGAATGTCCGCCCGTAGTTGGTAAAAAACGGGTAAGAAAAGGTTAAAATACCCGACTGTACACAATCAGTAGCGGGTGCGGAGTTGTTCGGCTACTAAAAGGTGTGAAAGTCCGACCATGGTTTGTAAAAAGCGGGTAAGAAAAGGTGCGAATGCCCGAAAATGTATGATCAAAAGAGGGAGCGGAGGTGTTCGGCTGCAAGGTGTGAATGTACACCCATAATTACTGAAAAATGGGTAAGAAAAGGTGAAAATGCCCAACTATACATAATCAAAAGCAGGAGTGGATGTGTTCGGCTCCAAGAAGGGTTGAATGTCTGACCATAGTTTGTAAAAAGCAGGTAAGAAAAGGTTTGACTGCCCGAACATACACCATCAAAAGAGGGAGCGGAGGTGTTCCGCTGTGAGAAGGTGTGAATGTCCGACCATAGTTGGTAAAAAGCGGGTAAGAAAAGGTTAAAATACCCGACTGTACACAATCAATAGCGGGAGCGGAGTTGTTCGGCTACTAAAAGATGTGAAAGTCCGACTATGGTTTGTAAAAAGCGGGTAAGAAAAGGTGCGAATGCCCGACAATGTATGATCAAAAGAGGGAGCGGAGGTTTTCGGCTACAAGAAGGTTTGAATGTCCGACCATAGTTTGTAAAAAGCAGTTAAGAAAAGGTTCGAATGCCCGAATATATACCATCAAAAGCGGGAGCAGAGCTTTTTCGACTGCAAGTAGGTGTGAATGTCCAGCCATAATTACTCACAAACGGGTAAGAAAAGGTAGTATTGCCAGACCATACATGATCAAAACAGGGAGCTGAGGTGGTTCAGCACCAAGGTGTGAATGTCTGACTATAGTTTGTAAAAAGCGGGTAAGATAAGGTGCGAATGCCCGACAATGTATAATCAAAAGAGGGAGCAGAGGTTTTCGGCTACAAGAAGGTTTGAATGTCCGACCATAGTTTGTAAAAAGCGGGTAAGAAAAGGTTCAAATGCCTGACTATACACCATCAAAAGCGGGAGCGGAGATGTTCCGCTGTAAGACGGTGTGAATGTCCGACCATAGTTCGTAAAAAGTGGGTAAGAAAAGGTTAAAATACCCGACTGTACACAATCAATAGCGGGAGCGGATGTGTTTGGCTACAAGAATGTGTGAAAGTCCGACCATGGTTTGTAAAAAACGGGTAAGAAAAGGTGCGAATGCCCGACAATGTATGATCAAAAGAGGGAGCGGAGGTTTTTGGCTACAAGAAGGTTTGAATGTCCGACCATAGTTTGTAAAAAGCGGGTAAGAAAAGGTTCAAATGCCTGACTATACAACATCAAAAGCGGGAGCGGATGTGTTCCGCTGTAAGACGGTTTGAATGTCCGACCATAGTTGGTAAAAAGCGGGTAAGAAAAGGTTAAAATACCCGACTGTACACAATCAATAGGGGGAGCGGAGTTGTTCGGCTACAAGAAGGTGTGAAAGTCCAACCATGGTTTGTAAAAAGCTGGTAAGAAAAGGTTCGAATGCCCGAATATATACCATCAACAGCGGAAGCGGAGGTGTTCGGCTGCAAGAAGGTGTGAACGTCCAACCAAAGTTTGTAAAAAGCAGTTAAGAAAAGGTTCGAATATCCAACCAAACATAATCAGTAGCGGGAGCAGAGCTGTTCGACTGCAAGTAGGTGTGAATGTCCAGCCATAATTACTCACAAACGGGTAAGAAAAGGTAGTATTGCCAGACCATACATGATCAAAATGGGAGCTGAGGTGGTTCAGCACCAAGGTGTGAATGTCTGACTATAGTTTGTAAAAAGCGGGTAAGATAAGGTGCGAATGCCCGACAATGTATAATCAAAAGAGGGAGCAGAGGTTTTCGGCTACAAGAAGGTTTGAATGTCCGACCATAGTTTGTAAAAAGTGGGTAAGAAAAGGTTCAAATGCCTGACTATACACCATCAAAAGCGGGAGCAGAGGTGTTCCGCTGTAAGACGGTGTGAATGTCCGACCATAGTTGGTAAAAAGCGGGTAAGAAAAGGTTAAAATACCCGACTGTACACAATCAATAGGAATGAATTTTATAGCAAAATCCGAAATCATGCATAACTCCGCAAAAGGAACGTATTGCTCAACCAAAGGGATGCTTCTTTCTCATTCAGGGTAATATGAGGAACTTTATGCTTGATACATTTTAGACATGGATAACTATGAAGGACAAAGCAATTTTAACTTGGTTTGAGCAAAGCAATTCATTTTATAGGAAAATCCGAAATCGTGCAGGACTCATGAAAGTAAGCTTATTCTCGGATTCCTGATCCTCCAGTGTTGCTCTTTCCTATACTGCAAAATACAGCCTTGTTCTTTGTTGAAATCGATATAGACATTGATAAATATGAAGGACAAAGCAGTTTCCACTTTGTTTGAGTGAAGGAATTAATTTTATAGCAAAATCCCAAATCAAGCAGAACGTATGAAAATAAGCTTGTTTTCGGATTCCTGATCCTTCAGTGTTGCTATTTCTTCTACTGCAAAATACAATGTTGTTCTTTGTTGAAGTAAATCTAGACATTGATAAATATGAAGGACAAAGAAGTTTTCACTTGGTTTGAGTGAAGGAATTAATTTTATACATAAAATCCCAAATCATGCAGAACGTATGAAAAGAAGCTTATTCTCGGATTACTGATCCTTCAGTGTTGCTTTTTCTTCTACTGCAAAATACAATGTTGTTCTTTGTTGAAGTCGATCTAGACATTGATAAATATGAAGGACAAAGCAGTTTTAACTTGGTTTGAGTGAAGGAATTCATTTTATACATAAAATCCCAAATCATGCAGAACGTATGAAAATAAGCTTATTCTCGGATTACTGATCCTTCAGTGTTGCTCTTTCTTCTACTGCAAAATCCAGTGTTGTTCTTTGTTGAAGTCAATCTAGACATTGATAAATATGAAGGACAAAGCAGTTTTAACATAGTTTGAGTGAAGGCATTCATTTATAGTAAAATCAATAATCGTGCAGAACTCATGAAAATAAGCTTATTCTCGGATTCCTAAAACTTTTGATTTGCTCTTTCTTTACTGCAAAGTTACAATGTTGTTCTTTGTTGAAGTCGATCTAGACATTGATAAATATGAAGGACAAAGCAGTTTTCACTTGGTTTGAGTGAAGGATTTGCAGCTGAAAACCTCCCGCTCCCGCTTTTGATTGTGTATAGTCGGGCTTTCAAGCCTTTTCTTACCCGGTTTTTAGAAATTATGGTTGGACATTCAGACCTTGCAGCCGAAGACCTCCACTCCCTCTTTTGATCATACATTGTCGGGCATTCGCACCTTGTCTTACCCGCTTTTTACAAACTATAGTGAGACATTCACACCTTGCAGCTGAACCACCTCAGCTCCCTGTTTTGATCATGTATGGTCTGGCAATACTACCTTTCCTTACCCGTTTGTGAGTAATTATGGCTGGAAATTCACACCTACTTGCAGTCGAAAAAGCTCTGCTCCCGCTTTTGATGGTATATATTCGGGCATTCGAACCTTTTCTTAACTGCTTTTTACAAACTATGGTCGGACATTCAAACCTTCTTGTAGCCGAAAACCTCCGCTCCCTCTTTTGATCATACATTGTCGGGCATTCGCACCTTCTCTTACCCGTTTTTTACAAACCATGGTCGGACTGTCACACATTCTTGTAGCCAAACACATCCGCTCCCGCTATTGATTGTGTACAGTCGGGTATTTTAACCTTTTCTTACCCGTTTTTTACCAACTATGGTCGGACATTCACACCTTCTTACAGCGGAACACCTCCTCTCCCTCTTTTGATGGTGTATGTTTGGGCATTCGAACCTTTTCTTACCCGCTTTTTACAAACTATGCTCGGACATTCAAACCTTCTTGTAGCCGAACACATCCACTCCTGCTTTTGATGATGTATGGTTGGGCATTTTCACCTTTTCTTACCCATTTTTCAGTAATTATGGGTGGACATTCACACCTTCTTGCAGCTGAACAACTCCTCTCCCGCTTATGATCATGTGCGGTTTCATATTCGAAAATTTTCTTTAATGTTTTAAAGCAATTATTGATGGACATTCAAATCTTCTTGTAGCCGAACACATCCACTCCTGCTTTGCATGATGTATGGTTTGGCATTCGCACCTATTTTTTACCCATTTCTCAGGAATTTTGAGTGGACATTCAGACCTTCTTGCAGCTGAAAACCTCTGCTCCCTCTTTTGATCATACATTGTCGGGCATTCGCACCTTATCTTACCCGCTTTTTACAAACTATAGTCAGACATTCACACCTTGGTGCTGAACCACCTCAGCTCCCTGTTTTGATCATGTATGGTCAGGCAATACTACCTTTTCTTACCCGTAATTATGGCTGGACATTCACACCTACTTGCAGTCGAACAGCTCTGCTCCCGCTTTTGATTATGTTTGGTTGGATATTCGAACCTTTTCTTAACTGCTTTTTACAATCTTTGGTCGGACGTTCACACCTTCTTGCAGCCGAACACCTCCGCCTCCGCTTTTGATGGTATATATTAGGGCATTCAAACCTTTTCTTAGCAGCTTTTTACAAACCATGGTTGGACTTTCACACCTTCTTGTAGCCGAACAACTCCGCTCCCGCTATTGATTGTGTACAGTCGGGTATTTTAACCTTTTCTTACCCGCTTTTTACCAACTATGGTCGGACATTCACACCGTCTTACAGCGGAACACCTCCGCTCCCGCTTTTGATGGTGTATTGTCAGGCATTTGAACCTTTTCTTACCTGCTTTTTACAAACTATGGTCGGACATTCAAACCTTCTTGTAGCCAAAAACCTCCGCTCCATCTTTTGATCATACATTGTCGGGCATTCGCACCTTTTCTTACCCATTTTTTACAAACCATGGTCGGACTTTCAAACCTTCTTGTAGCCCAACACATCCACTCCTGCTTTTGATGATGTATGTTTGGGCATTCGCACCTTTTCTTACCCATTTTTCAGTAATTATGGGTGAACATTCACACCTTCTTGCAGCTGAACACCTCCTCTCCCGCTTATGATGGTGTATAGTTGGGCTTTCAAGCCTTTTCTTACCCAGTTTTTACAAATTATAGTCAGACATTCACACCTTGGTGCTGAACCACCTCAGCTCCCTGTTTTGATCATGTATGGTCAGGCAATACTACCTTTTCTTACCCGTAATTATGGCTGGACATTCACACCTACTTGCAGTCAAACAGCTCTGCTCCCGCTTTTGATTATGTTTGGTTGGATATTCGAACCTTTTCTTAACTGCTTTTTACAATCTTTGGTCGGACGTTCACACCTTCTTGCAGCCGAACACCTCCGCCTCCGCTTTTGATGGTATATATTAGGGCATTCAAACCTTTTCTTAGCAGCTTTTTACAAACCATGGTTGGACTTTCACACCTTCTTGTAGCCGAACAACTCCGCTCCCGCTATTGATTGTGTACAGTCGGGTATTTTAACCTTTTCTTACCCGCTTTTTACCAACTATGGTCGGACATTCACACCGTCTTACAGCGGAACACCTCCGCTCCCGCTTTTGATGGTGTATTGTCAGGCATTTGAACCTTTTCTTACCTGCTTTTTACAAACTATGGTCGGACATTCAAACCTTCTTGTAGCCAAAAACCTCCGCTCCATCTTTTGATCATACATTGTCGGGCATTCGCACCTTTTCTTACCCGTTTTTTACAAACCATGGTCGGACTTTCAAACCTTCTTGTAGCCCAACACATCCACTCCTGCTTTTGATGATGTATGTTTGGGCATTCGCACCTTTTCTTACCCATTTTTCAGTAATTATGGGTGGACATTCACACCTTCTTGCAGCTGAACACCTCCTCTCCCGCTTATGATGGTGTATAGTTGGGCTTTCAAGCCTTTTCTTACCCGGTTTTTACAAATTATAGTTGGACATTCAGACCTTCTTGTAGCCGAAAACCACTCCCTCTTTTGATCATACATTGTCTGGCATTAGCACCTTTTCTTACCCGCTTTTTACAAACCATAGTCGGACTTTCACATCTTTTATTAGCCGAACAACTCCGCTCCAGCTATTGATTGTGTACAGTCGGGTATTTTAACCTTTTCTTACCCGCTTTTTACCAACTATGGTCGGACATTCACACCTTCTTACAGCGGAACACCTCCGCTCCCTCTTTTGATGGTGTATGTTCGGGCATTCAAACCTTTTCTTACCTGCTTTTTACAAACTATGGTCAGACATTCAACCCTTCTTGGAGCCAAACACATCCACTCCTGCTTTTGATTATGTATAGTTAGGCATTTGCACCTTTTCTTACCCATTTTTTAGTAATTATGGGTGTAGATTCACACCTTCTTGCAGCCGAACACCTCCGCTCCCTCTTTTGATCACACATTTTCGGGCATTCGCACCTTTTCTTACCCGCTTTTTACAAACCATGGTCGGACTTTCACACCTTTTAGTAGCCGAACAACTCCGCACCCGCTACTGATTGTGTACAGTCGGGTATTTTAACCTTTTCTTACCCGTTTTTTACCAACTATGGTCGGACATTCACACCTTCTTACAGCGGAACACCTCCGCTCCCTCCTTTGATGGTGTATGTTCGGGCATTCGAACCTTTTCTTACCCGCTTTTTACAAACTATGGTCAGACGTTCAAACCTTCTTGTAGCCGAACATATCCACTCCTGCTTTTGATGATGTATGTTTGGGCATTCGAACCTACTTGTTGCCCGCTTTTCATTAATTATGGGTGGACATTCACACCTTGTCTCAGCCAAACACCTCCGCTCCCTGTTTTGATCATGTATGGTTTGACATTCGCACCTTTGCTTACCTTCTTTTTATACTGATTGCTCAAGATTAAGTTGTTCTTTTTCAAACTACAAAATTTTTTTAATTGTTGAAACTTGATTTGAAGTGGATAAATAAGGAAGACAAACAGTTTTAAGTCAGGCTGATAGCAATTAATTTTATAGCAAAATCTGTATTTCGTCATTTGTCGAGAGATGCTTATTGCTGAAGAAGTTCTTTCTCATTCTACAAAGTACAACGTTGTTTATCATTGAAACTTGATTAGACATGAATAAATATGAAGGACAAAGCAGTCTTAACTTGGTTTGAGTTAAGGAATTCGTTTTATAGGAGAATCCGAATTCGTGCATAACTCGTAAAATAGAGCTTATTTTCGGATTCCTAAAGAATGAGTCTGGTTCTTTCTCATAATACAAAGTTTGTTGTTTATTGTTGAAACTTCATCAGACCGTTAGATATAGTCGGACTCACCTCGACGCACGGCTTGGGATCTGGAACCAGTACTCTTGAGAGGGGTTGGACTCTCTTCCACTCTGGAGTTGCCCGTGGTGAGAGGCGCAGAGCAGGTGTGGGCATACTTATTGCCCCCCGGCTGTGTGCCAGTACATTGGGGTTTACCCCAGTGAACGAGAGGGTAGCCTCCCTCCGCCTTGGGTGGGGGGACGAGTCCTGACTGTTGTTTGTGCCTATGCGCCAAACAGCAGTTCAGAGTACCTACCCTTTTTGGAGTCTCTGGGGGAGGCACTGGAGAATTCTCCTACCGGAGACTCCCTCATTCTGCTGGGGGACTTCAATGCTCACGTGGGCAATGAGAGTGAGACCTGGAGGGGTGTGATTGGGAGGAACGGCCCCCCCGATCTGAATCAGAGTGGTGTTATGTTGTTGGACTTCTGTGCCAGTCATAGACTGTCCATAACGAACACCATGTTCAGGCATAAGGGTGTCCATATGTGCACTTGGCACCAGGACACCCTTGGCCGCAGTTCGATGATCGACTTTGTGGTTGTATCATCGGACTTGCGGCCGTATGTCCTGGACACTCGGGTGAAGAGAGGGGCGGAGCTGTCAACTGATCACCACCTGGTGGTGAGGTGGCTCCGCTGGTGGGGGAGGATGCCGATCAGACCTGGCAGGCCCAAACGTATTGTGAGGGTCTGCTGGGAGCGTTTGTCAGAATCCCCCGTCAGAAGGAGCTTTAACTCCCACCTCCGGCAGAGCTTCAACCATATTTGAGGTGGGGGACATTGAATGGGCCATGTTCCGTGACTCCATTGCCGAGGCAGCTGGTCGGAGTTGTGGCCGTAAGGTGGTCGGTGCCTGTCGTGGCGGCAACCCTCGAACCTGCTGGTGGACACCAGTGGTGAGGGAAGCCGTCAAGCTGAAGAAGGAGTCCTATCGGGCCTTTTTGGCCAGTGGGACCCTGGAAGAAGCTGATAGGTACCGACGGGCCAGACGGGCCGCGGCTTCGGCGGTTGCTGAGGCAAAAACTCGGGCCTGGGAGGAGTTCGGTGAGACCATGGAGAACGATTTCCGGACGGCCTCGAAAAGATTCTGGTCCACCATCCGGCGTCTCAGGGGGGGGAAGCGGCTCACAGTCAACACTGTTTACAGTGCGGACGGGGCTTTGCTGACCTCAACTAGGGATGTTGTGAGTCGGTGGGGGGAGTACTTCGAGGAACTCCTCAATCCTACCAACACGTGCTCGGAAGAGGCAGAGTCGGAGAGCTCGGAGACGGGGCCTCCCATTTCTGGGGCTGAGGTTGCCGAGGTGGTTAAAAAGCTCCTCGGTGGCAAGGCCCCGGGGGTGGATGAGGTCCGTCCTGAGTTTCTCAAGGCTTTGGATGTTGTAGGGCTGTCTTGGCTGACACGCCTCTGCAGTATCGCGTGGACATCAGGGACAGTGCCTCTGGACTGGCAGATTGGGGTGGTGGTCCCCCTCTTTAAAAAGGGGGACCGGAGGGTGTGTTCCAACTATAGGGGTATCACACTCCTCAGCCTCCCTGGTAAGGTCTATTCGGGGGTATTGGAGAGGAGGATCCGTCGGATAATCGAGCCTCGGATTCAGGAGATGCAGTGTGGCTTTCGTCCTGGCCGTGGAACAGTGGACCAGCTCTATACCCTCGGCAGGATCCTGGAGGGTGCATGGGAGTTCGCCCAACCAGTCTACATGTGTTTTGTGGACTTGGAGAAAGCGTTCGACCGTGTCCCTCGTGGAGTCCTGTGGGGGGTGCTCCGGGAATATGGAGTGCCGGACCCCTTGATAGGGGCCGTTCGGTCTCTGTATGACCGGTGCCAGAGTTTGGTCCGCATTGCCGGCAGTAAGTCGGATACGTTTCCGGTGAGAGTTGGACTCCGTCAGGGCTGCCCTTTGTCACCGATTCTGTTCCTAACTTTTATGGACAGAATTTCTAGGCGGAGCCAGGGCGTTGAGGGTGTCCCATTTGGCGACCTCAGAATCGGGTCTCTGCTTTTTGCAGATGATGTGGTTCTGTTAGCGTCGTCAGGCCGTGACCTTCAGCTCTCACTGGAGTGATTCGCAGCCGAGTGTGAAGCGGCTGGGATGAGAATCAGCACCTCCAAATCCGAGACTATGGTTCTCAGCCGGAAAAGGGTGGAATGCTCTCTCCGGGTCGGGAATGAGATCCTTCCCCAAGAGGAGGAGTTCAAGTATCTCGGGGTCTTGTTCACGAGTGACGGACGAATGGAGCGGGAGATTGACGGGCGGATCGGTGCGGCGCCTGCAGTGTTGCAGGCTCTGCACCGACCCGTCGTTGTGAAGAGGGAGCTGAGCCAGAAGGCGAAGCTCTCTACTTACTGGTCAATCTACGTTCCCATCCTCACCTATGGTCACGAGTTGTGGGTAGTGACCGAAAGAACAAGATCGCGAATACAAGCGGCCGAAATTGGTTTCCTCCGCAGGGTGTCTGGGCTCTCCCTTAGAGATAGGGTGAGAAGCTCAGTCATCCGGGAGGGGCTCGGAGTAGAACCGCTGCTCCTCCGCATTGAGAGGAGTCAGATGAGGTGGCTCGGGCATCTGGTTAGGATGCCCCCTGGGCGCCTCCCTGGGGAGGTGTTCCGGGCACGTCCCACTGGGAGGAGACCCCGGGGGAGACCCAGGACACGTTGGAGAGACTATGTCTCTCGGCTGGCCTGGGAACGCCTCGGGGTCCCCCCGGAAGAGCTGGAGGAAGTGGCCAGGGACAGAGACGTCTGGGTTTCTCTGCTCAAGCTGCTGCCCCCGCGACCCGACCCCCGGATAAGCGGCAGATGATGGATGGATGGATGGATGGATGGATATATCCTCCACCAACCAGACTTACAACCCCCAACTAGGGTAGCAGAATTTCTAAGCATCTGTACCCCAAAACTACTATCAAAAATATATAAATTATTGTCTAAGATAGATGACACAATGTCTCTTCCATCCTCAAAATGGGAGGCAGATTTATCCATCAGTTCTGGTCATAGCTTCTAACCACAAATATGTTTGAACACCTTCATAAAGACTCGAAATCCTAATTTACAGCTCATACAATACAAAATCCTTCATAGAACACACTATACAGGACAAAGGATGTTCAGGATGAGTCTAACACACTCAAACATCTGCTCACATTGCACAGATAACACACCTGATGATTATGCACACGCTTTGTGGTTTTCTGCGCCTGTCCAGAAGTTCTGGCTTGAAGTCTGTGAGGACCTATCAACATGGCTAAAGTGTAGCATCCCTGCATGCCCCACACTGTGCATACTGGGTGACTTAGACAACATCAACATGGAAATTAACTCAGCACACATGGTTGTCACAGTGTTATGTATCGCAAAGAAAACTATTCATTAGAAATTTTCTTTTAGATTATATTAGCATGGAAACAATGTCTGCCTCCTCAAAACATCAATTGGCTGAATTTCATTCTCTCTGGTCCCCTCTGATTAGTTTTATCACATAGTGGTGGTGGTGGGTTGCTGGGTGATGGTGGGTCTCAGGCCCGGGCTGCTGCAACTGGTGTGACCGGGTAGTTTGTTTGTTTGTTTTTTGTAGAGGTCCTCCTGGGTGGGATTGGGTTGAGTGGGGTGGGGCGGGATGGGTACCTTCTGGGGGTACAGTAGCTCCCGGAATATGGTCGCTGCAGGCCCCGAGCCTGGTGGACATCAGGCCCTCCTGCCCATTGTTGGCTCCCAGGTAGCGGGGATGCCTATTGCAGCCAGTCCCTGGCTGCCCTCTCTGGGGGAGAGTAGCTCCCCCGGTATATATCCCCATACCCCTCTCCCTTCTGGCTCCTGTACACAGCACACACTCACACATGAAGGGTTTTGGGGGCGTGTGTGTTCGGTGGGGTGTAGTGGATGGGGCCACGTAGGTGGTCCCCTTTGGTTGCACTCTGCAGTTCCCTGCCCCTGTTTTAATTACACCTTAGACATTACTACTTATCAAACACACACACATTAGGTCTTGGGGGGTGGTTACACTGAGTGGTATCTGGTGGGCGGGGCACTTTGGGTATGTAGGCTGCCCAGAGTGCCGCGCTCCCAGTTCTACAAGTTTGGCTGCCCCTCAATTTTAATTGCTCACTATTAGAAAATATTGAAGAGCCAGAAGGGTGAGGGGAGGGGTCTTCTTCGCACACCCCTGCTTCCTGGTGTCTGCTCGGGGCAGGAGGGGCCAGGAGGATTAATTAATTGTTCTGCTGGTTCGGGGTCTGTGGTGGCTGGGGGTTTGCTGGCCTCTTGGTGTGCCCGCTGCACTACACCCCAGCAGAGTCGAGGGAGGTAGGATGTGTGGATGTGTGGATGTATGGGACGTGAAAGTGTGTGTGGTAATGATTGGGCCTGGATCTGGGACTTGCTGTCGCCTGGCCTGCCTGTGTTTCTCCCGATGGGGCATCAGCGTTGCCTCTCCCCACTGCTCGCGACTTCACCCACTTGTGGGCACGTCTTGACTCCCAGGGCACTTGGCCAGGGGCGCTGGGGCAGGCGCTGACCCACTTTGTGGCTGTCTGGGGCGCTTGGCCCTCCTGGGTATTGGGTGGGGCCTCTGCCGGGGGGTTTGGGGGCGCTCCTGGGGCTTCCTCTGCAGTCTTCTGGGTGGATGCGTGGTTGCCCCTGCGGTGGGCTGCCTGGGTTCTGTGCTCTGTGGGGGCTGCTGGTGGCCTGGGTCTTGTGGCCCTCTCTGCCTGCTTCTGATTGCTTGGGGGGGGGCTGTGGATTGTGGCCCTGTACGCTTATACACTCATAACTAAGCACGGTTATCATGTAGGTCCTGTGCCATGGGTGTTGCATGTTCTCACACACACACACACACACACATTCATTAGTCCAGTAGCATGGTCACTAAGCAGTTGATGTATTATCATGTCGTCTCAGGTCATCTATATCCACAGCTGTGTTGTATGCGATTGCCGCTTCTTGTGCTTGTTTTTGTTTGTTTGTGTGTTTGTTTTTTCTCTGCTTGTCTGCTTTCAGGTGCTCCTGGTGGCGCTAAGGCTGGATTCCCCTCATAGGCCATGGATTGTTGTCTGTTTTGTTTTTTACAGGTGTAGCAGCTGGTTGTCTGGTTTTTGTTTCTATTTTTGTTCTGTTTCCTCTTCTTTCCTCTTCTTCTTTCCTTGTCCCCCGGTCCGGTTCAGTTCAGTTCATGTCATATATTGTAAACAGAAATAAATCAATTGGCATCAAGGGGAGCTTTACATTTATAAAACTTCCCTTGGCAAAACAAATCTGTTTGGCATCAAAGGTATTCAGACTACAATTCTTCTGACATAATGCTGAACAGGACAAGGGGAAAAGAAAGTAAAGAAGACAGTTCTGCCGAAAGCCAGGGATAGACCTGTTCTAAGTTCTATACTTTTTAAAAGGGGCGTGTTTATCAACTATGGAATTAGAAGATTTACAAAAATGGTCAAGTGCTAGATCTTCATCTGGGATTTTAACAGTGTCATATAACTATTCAACAGATCAGTTAAAAAAAAGCCTGCTCATGGAGATGTTTCAGGATCTGGATACCAAGCGTGGACCTAATGTTTTCATTTTTGCAATTCTGATACAGGCTATTGAGCAGTGATAACTAACACCAAGTTCAGATAGTGCGGATTTTCTACCTTTGATTTGTTAAGATTGAGCCAATCAGGGACAACCTTGAAGGATCTCTTTGGTTTTGTAGGATCTGTAATTACCTGAGAAAGGTTGATATTGGTACACACCTTTTTTAAATGATCAGAGGCAGAGTTCAACTTGTTTAAATTAAAATTGCCACACAGAGATTGGGTTTAGGCCACATGCACACAGAATGACATCAACAAATATAAGAAATATTAAACATTTACACATAGATTTTTGAATATATGTAGAGGAATGATACTTTGAAATGTGCTCATTGCGGAGTTATGATCAGTTGAGTAATGAAGGTTGAACTATTCTGGGAAAGAGGTTCTATTCCCAGCATCATGATGGACACTCCTGATATAGAAGGTTTCGCTAACGCATTGGAATTGTTTTACTATTTTCATATGCATGTGCAATGAAGAATTGCTTGCTGCTGATAAATGCAAAGAAGAACAGCTTACACATAGATGCTCACATATAGGCTGCTGAATGCAATGAAGACCTGCTTATCAAGTAAAGTTCAATGTCAATGTGTAATATTCAATTAGGATTTGCAAAACAGTGAAGTTAAACAATGAATGGGTCCATAGTCGGTATGAGAAGACTACAGGAATATTTACCTGGGTGTACGTTCAAACAGAGATGAGAAAATTGCGATAAATAATTGTTTGTTTGTTTGTTAGTATGTATATGAATGTTATGTGTATAAACTGTGTTGAGTTATAGTTACTCAGTAGTGTCTCAGTGAAACAACCAACGGGGGAAGCCTTGCGGTGACAACAAAAGCAGTGTTTTACTGATCAGTCAAGTTGCTCCAGTGTACTCCATACAAACTGGTTGGCTACTGAAGGGATAGAAAATGGGGAATACTTGTTTTAAAGCAAACAAGGAATTAGATGGGAAAAATACATGTTTTAACGGGACCCAGACAATATTAAATACTCAGACAGATGGGAGAAGAAGTGTAGTTTTGTAGGAAATCACAAAATTATTACATAGAATTAGTGAAATCAATTGAAGAATGCCTTTCTGAAGAGCTGTTTACCACAGATGAGCAGCTTTGCGACCAAGCACATTGTAGATCGCTTTACTGCCAATTTAATGGATTGGTTTAGACATGCATAACAGCATTTTAAGAACAAAGAGAGAAACAAAAAGGGACAACGCTTCATGGTGGAAGGTGATGTATAAATAACTGTGTATATGATGAAGGGGGTGGCAACACCCATTCCGAAATCCCGCCATTCCGACATCCCGCTATTCCGACATCCCACCATTCCGACATACCACCATTCCGACATGCAAACGTCCCACCATTCCGACATCCCACCATTGCGACATCCCGCTATTCTGACGTTCAAATGTTCCACCATTCTGACAAGGCTTTCCGTATAAGGAAATGTGTGTTACTCAACAGGTGAGTCCCTTCTTTCTGTTCATGCAATTTATATGTTTAACACATGTTTATAGACAAGCGTTATTAAAAACACAAAGTCTCGGCAACTGGAGGAGGAGAAGCAGTCCGCGGTGGTTTTCAATCAGACACTCCAATGCCACTTGTTTCAACTTCCGAAAATTTAATCCAGGAAAAAAAGGCTTACAAACATGGACCAAAACGGCTCCATAACACACACAAGAATCCAAAAGAAACGAAAGTTAACTAAAAGAAAGCAAATAAACAGTATGAAGTGGTCAAAATTGGTTTTACGCATGCCTATGTGCGTCAGGCACATGCGTCTTCGGGGCTCTCCCACGTTGGTTTGTGGATGAAAGCTATATGTTCAGCTGTAATGTCATGTAAAAACAATCTCTACATGACATTTACTCCCAGGTGTGACCAGTTAGGTCCTTAAGATATCAACAGGCTGTATAAAGCTACAACCGTTGCGGCTGTGTGTTTGTGCCAAATGCGCAAAGCCCATCCGCGCTTCCCAAAATTGGAGTGAGTACTCATAAATCACGTGAATAACATGAATAAACGTTTTTACTGAATTTTGTTGTGTTTTATACGTTCTATGCTGTCATTTCTCTCTTCTCCTATTGACAAGGCAAGGCAGAGTGCTCGCAACTGTGTCCTGTGCAGTAGCCGTGATATCTGTAATTGCAATTATTACTTTTGCATATGATGACAGCGTGCAAAAGACGCATGGGCTCTGTGGAGAGCTCCGCTCCAGCTGGCTGCTGTGACAGCTCACTGACACTGTATTTCTGCTTAATCAGTTTCAGTCTCGCCAGAGTTACATTAATATCTGTATTTTTATATTTGAGATTCAGGGGATTTTGATAATAGATTATTAAAGTTTGTTTGCGAGGCTGTGGCCTCTGCATGTGCGAAGCTTGTGCGCCAAACTTTAGGGCGTATTTGCGCCGGCATATCATTAGTGCAAAATGTTTTGGGTAAAAAAATAGGCTATTAAAAGGAACTGTCGGAATGTTAAAAAAAAACAAAAAACATACCGCCATTCCGACCATAGGAGGAAAAAAGTGTCGGAATGGTGGGACGTTTGATAAAAAATTAAGTGTCGCCATTCCGACAATTGGAGACCCATGTCGGAGTGGCGAGATGTCGGAATGGCAGCATGTAACCATGATGAAGGAGAGACCATTTGAGCAGCACAGCCATTTCGCAGCACAGGGACAGCAGTCCAAGTTACAGGATCTCCCACGTGGTATCACCTGTCACATTGTGTCAAGGCATCAAAAGAAGAAAAAATCACCAAACTCAAGGACAAAAAGACAAAGACTCCGGTGAACGAAGACAGAGGACTGACAAACCAGAAATACAAAAGGATTCTCGATATCAAGATCCAGAAGAAGAGGCTAACAATGCCACGAACACTTACGATGCTGGGAATGATGCCAGCAATGAACAGAGAAGAAGATTCAGTGTCATCAATCTGCATTACGTGCCTCTAATGAGGGGGTGAATATAGAATCCTCAACGATTACAACGTCTCTGGGAACTGTGACAACAACAAGGTTTAAACCATTTTGATATATATTGTAACCTATTGTCTAAGGAATAGTGCTGAAAATGAGGTAAATCTAATCCACCACTGTCCTTGGTCTTCTGTAGGGTTATTAAACTAATACGTGGTGGTTTGTTTTTCCACAGAAATTTGGAGATGCATGAATCTAGTGACTTAAACCAAGTAGCAGATGGTTTTATGGGGATCATTGAGAACAAATAGTTAACTTTTGTTAGTATCATCATTTTAATGGATGTAACTCTCCCCATAAGTGATATAGGTAAGGACTTCCAACGAGAGATCGTCCTCTACTGTCTTTAATAATTGCACATAATTTAGCTTTGTTAGCTCTGAGAGCCTGGAGGAAATGTTTATGCCTAAATATCTAATATTTCCTGACTGTAAAGTGATCGCAGGTATATTATGGACCCTACAGTTAATGGGCAGAACTGTGGTCTTAGACCAGTTGATAGAGTAGTCAGAAAGTGCTGAGAATTTATTTATGAGTGTGATCGTGTGACTGAGAGACGTCTGTGAGTTCTGAAGGAAAAGTAATACATCATCAGCATAAAGACTTATTTTATGCTCAATATTTTGGGATTAATTACTCACAAACGGGTAAGAAAAGGTAGTATTGCCAGACCATACATGATCAAAACAGGGAGCGGAGGTGGTTCAGCTGCAAGGTGTGAATGTCTGACTATAGTTTGTAAAAAGCGGGTAAGATAAGGTGCGAATGCCCGACAATGTATGATCAAAAGAGGGAGCGGAGGTTTTTGGCTGCAAGAAGGTCTGAATGTCCAGCCAAAATTCCTGAAAAATGGGTAAAAAAAGGGTGCGAATGCCAAACCATACATCATCAAAAGCAGGAGTGGATGTGTTCGGCTACAAGAAGATTTGAATGTCCATCAATAATTGCTTTAAAACATGAAAGAAAATTTTCGAATATCAAACCGCACATGATCATAAGCGGGAGAGGAGTTGTTCAGCTGCAAGAAGGTGTGAATGTCCACCCATAATTACTGAAAAATGGGTAAGAAAAGGTGAAAATGCCCAACCATACATCATCAAAAGCAGGAGTGGATGTGTTCGGCTACAAGAAGGTTTGAATGTCCGTCCATAGTTTGTAAAAAGCGGGTAAGAAAAGGTTCGAATGCCCGAACATAGACCATCAAAAGAGGGAGCGGAGGTGTTCCGCTGTAAGAAGGTGTAAATGTCCGACCATAGTTGGTAAAAAGCGGGTAAGAAAAGGTTAAAATACCCGACTGTACACAATCAATAGCGGGAGCGGAGTTGTTTGGCTACAAGAAGGTGTGAAAGTCCGACCATGGTTTGTAAAAAGCGGGTAAGAAAAGGTTCGAATGCCCGAATATATACCATCAAAAGTGGAAGTGGATGTGTTCGGCTGCAAGAAGGTGTGAACGTCCGACCAAAGTTTGTAAAAAGCAGTTAAGAAAAGGTTCGAATATCCAAGCAAACATAATCAAAAGCGGGAGCAGAGCTGTTCGACTGCAAGTAGGTGTGAATGTCAGATCATAATTTGCAAAAAGCTGATGAGAAAGGGTGAGAATGCCCGGCTATACACCATCAAATGCGGGAGCGGAAGTGTTCGGCTGTGAGTAGGTGTGAATGTCCGACCATAATTGCTGAAAAATGTGTTAGAAGAGACTAGAATGCCGGACAATACATAATCAAATGCGGGAGCGGAGTTGTTCGGCTGTGAGTAGGTGTGAATCTCCGAGCATAGTTTGTAAAAAGGGGGTAAGAATAGGTTCGAATGCCCGAACATACACTATCAAAACAGGGAGCTGAGGTGGCTCAGCTGCAAGGTGTGAATGTCTGACTATAGTTTGTAAATAAGGTGCGAATGCCCAACAATGTATAATCAAAAGAGGGAGCGGAGGTTTTCGGCTACAAGAAGGTTTGAATGTCCGACCAAAGTTTGTAAAAAGCAGTTAAGAAAAGGTTCGAATATCCAACCAAACATAATCAAAAGCGGGAGCAGAGCTGTTCGACTGCAAGTAGGTGTGATTGTCAGATCATAATTTGCAAAAAGCTGATGAGAAAGGGTGAGAATGCCCGGCTATACACCATCAAATGCGGGAGCGGAAGTGTTCGGCTGTGAGTAGGTGTGAATGTCCGACCATAATTGCTGAAAAATGTGTTAGAAGAGACTAGAATGCCGGAAAATACATAATCAAATGCGGGAGCGGAGTTGTTCGGCTGTGAGTAGGTGTGAATCTCCGAGCATAGTTTGTAAAAAGGGGGTAAGAATAGGTTCGAATGCCCGAACATACACTATCAAAACAGGGAGCTGAGGTGGCTCAGCTGCAAGGTGTGAATGTCTGACTATAGTTTGTAAATAAGGTGCGAATGCCCAACAATGTATAATCAAAAGAGGGAGCGGAGGTTTTCGGCTACAAGAAGGTTTGAATGTCCAACCATAGTTTGTAAAAAGCGGGTAAGAAAAGGTTCAAATGCCTGACTATACACCATCAAAAGCGGGAGCAGAGGTGTTCCGCTGTAAGACGGTGTGAATGTCCGACCATATTTGGTAAAAAGCGGGTAAGAAAAGGTTAAAATACCCAACTGTACACAATCAATAGCGGGAGAGGAGGTGTTCAGCTGCAAGAAGGTGTGAATGTCCGACCAAAGTTTGTAAAAAGCAGTTAAGAAAAGGTTCGAATATCCAACCAAACATAATCAAAAGCGGGAGCAGAGCTGTTCGACTGCAAGTAGGTGTGAATGTCAGATCATAATTTGCAAAAAGCTGATGAGAAAGGGTGAGAATGCCCGGCTATACACCATCAAATGCGGGAGCGGAAGTGTTCGGCTGTGAGTAGGTGTGAATGTCCGACCATAATTGCTGAAAAATGTGTTAGAAGAGACTAGAATGCCGGAAAATACATAATCAAATGCGGGAGCGGAGTTGTTCGGCTGTGAGTAGGTGTGAATCTCCGAGCATAGTTTGTAAAAAGGGGGTAAGAATAGGTTCGAATGCCCGAACATACACTATCAAAACAGGGAGCTGAGGTGGCTCAGCTGCAAGGTGTGAATGTCTGACTATAGTTTGTAAATAAGGTGCGAATGCCCAACAATGTATAATCAAAAGAGGGAGCGGAGGTTTTCGGCTACAAGAAGGTTTGAATGTCCGACCATAGTTTGTAAAAAGCGGGTAAGAAAAGGTTCAAATGCCTGACTATACACCATCAAAAGCGGGAGCAGAGGTGTTCCGCTGTAAGACGGTGTGAATGTCCGACCATATTTGGTAAAAAGCGGGTAAGAAAAGGTTAAAATACCCAACTGTACACAATCAATAGCGGGAGAGGAGGTGTTCAGCTGCAAGAAGGTGTGAATGTCCACCCATAATTACTGAAAAATGGGTAAGAAAAGGTGCGAATGCCCAACCATACATTATCAAAAGCAGGTGTGAATGTCAGATCATAATTTGCAAAAAGCTGATGAGAAAGGGTGAGAATGCCCGACTATACACCATCAAATGCGGGAGCGGAGTTGTTCGGCTGTGAGTAAGTGTGAATGTCCGACCATAATTGCTGAAAAATGTGTTAGAAAAGGTAAGAATGCCGGTCCATACATCATCAAAAGCGGGAGAGGTGGTGTTCGGCTGCAAGTAGGTGTGAATGTCCAGCCATAATTACTAACAAACGGGTAAGAAAAGGTAGGATTGCCAGACCATACATGATCAAAACAGGGAGCGGAGGTGGTTCAGCTGCAAGAAGGTGTGAATGTCCGACTAAAGTTCAAATATATTAACAAAAGCGGGAGGAGAGGTCTTCGGATGAGAGTGGTTGAGAATTTCCAACCATAATCTATAAAATGCGGTGAAAAAAAAAGTGTGATAGAACACTAAAAGGTGGAGCGGAAGTGTTCGGCTGCAAGAAGGTGTGAATGTCCGACTATATTTGGTGAAAAGCAGGTGAAGCAAGGTCTGAATGCCCAACCTTACATCATCAAAAGCGAGATCAGAGGTGTTTGGCTGCATGAAGGCCATAGTTTGCCAAAAGCGGGTAAGCTGCGAATGACCGACTAAATATCAACAAAAGGTCTTCGGATGCAAGTGGGTGTGAATATCCCACCATACAAGTATGGTGGAGAGGAAGCTGTGAACAGCCGACCATAGTTTACAAAAAGTGGGTGAGACAAGGTGCGAATGTCCAACCATACATGATCAAAACAGGGAGCGGAGGTGTTTGGCTGTGACAAGGTGTGAATGTCCACCCAAAATTAATGAAAATCGGGCAAAAAGTAGGTTTGAATGCCCAAGCATACATCATCAAAAGAAGGAGTGGATGTGTTCGGCTACAAGAAGGTTTGAATGTCCGACCATAGTTTGTAAAAAGCGGGTAAGAAAAGGTTCGAATGCCCAAACATACACCATCAAAAGAGGGAGTGGAGGTGTTCCGCTGTAAGAAGGTGTGAATGTCCGACCATAGTTGGTAAAAAGTGAGTAAGAAAAGGTTAAAATACCCGACTGTACACAATCAATAGGGGGAGCGGAGTTGTTCGGCTACAAGAAGGTGTGAAAGTCCAACCATGGTTTGTAAAAAGCTGGTAAGAAAAGGTTCGAATGCCCGAATATATACCATCAAAAGCGGAAGTGGAGGTGTTCGGCTGCAAGAAGGTGTGAACGTCCGACCAAAGTTTGTAAAAAGCAGTTAAGAAAAGGTTCGAATATCCAACCAAACATAATCAAAAGCGGGAGCAGAGCTGTTCGACTGCAAGTAGGTGTGAATGTCCAGCCATAATTACTCACAAACGGGTAAGAAAAGGTAGTATTGCCAGACCATACATGATCAAAACAGGTAGCTGAGGTGGTTCAGCACCAAGGTGTGAATGTCTGACTATAGTTTGTAAAAAGCGGGTAAGATAAGGTGCGAATGCCCGACAATGTATAATCAAAAGAGGGAGCAGAGGTTTTCGGCTACAAGAAGGTTTGAATGTCCGACCATAGTTTGTAAAAAGCGGGTAAGAAAAGGTTCAAATGCCTGACTATACACCATCAAAAGCGGGAGCGGAGATGTTCCGCTGTAAGACGGTGTGAATGTCCGACCATAGTTGGTAAAAAGCGGGTAAGAAAAGGTTAAAATACCCGACTGTACACAATCAATAGCGGGAGCGGAGTTGTTCGGCTACAAGAAGGTGTGAAAGTCCAACCATCGTTTGTAAAAAGCTGGTAAGAAAAGGTTCGAATGCCCGAATATATACCATCAAAAGCGGAAGCGGAGGTGTTCGGCTGCAAGAAGGTGTGAACGTCCAACCAAAGTTGGCAAAAAGCAGTAAAGAAAAGGTTCGAATATCCAAACATAATTAAAAGCGAGAGAGATTGTGTTCAACTGCAAGTAGGTGTGAATATCCAGCCATAATTACTCACAAACGGGTAAGAAAACTTAGTATTGCCAGACCATACATGATCAAAACAGGGAGCGGAGGTGGTTTAGCTGCAAAAAGGGGTGAATGTCCAACTAAAGTTCAAATATATTAACAAAAGCGGGAGGAGAGGTCTTCGGATTAGAGTGGTTGAAATTTCCAACCATAATCTATAAAATGCGGTGAAAAAAAAAGGTGTGAAGGAATGAATTTTATAGCAAAATCCGAAATCATGCATAACTCCGCAAAAGGAACGTATTGTTCAACCAAAGGGATGCTTCTTTCTCATTCAGGGTAATTTGAGGAACTTTATGCTTGATACATTTTAGACATGGATAACTATGAAGGACAAAGCAATTTTAACTTGGTTTGAGCAAAGCAATTCATTTTATAGGAAAATCCGAAATCGTGCAGGACTCATGAAAGTAAGCTTATTCTCGGATTCCTGATCCTCCAGTGTTGCTCTTTCCTATACTGCAAAATACAGCCTTGTTCTTTGTTGAAATCGATATAGACATTGATAAATATGAAGGACAAAGCAGTTTCCACTTTGTTTGAGTGAAGGAATTAATTTTATAGCAAAATCCCAAATCATGCAGAACGTATGAAAATAAGCTTGTTTTTGGATTCCTGATCCTTCAGTGTTGATATTTCTTCTACTACAAAATACAATGTTGTTCTTTGTTGAAGTCAATCTAGACATTGATAAATATGAAGGACAAAGCAGTTTTAACATATTTTGAGTAAAGGAATTCATTTTATACATAAAATCCCAAATCATGCAGAACGTATGAAAATAAGCTTATTCTCGAATTCCTGATCCTTCAGTGTTGCTCTTTCTACTACTGCAAAATACAATGTTGTTCTTTGTTGAAGTAAATCTAGACATTGATAAATATGAAGGACAAAGCAGTTTTAACTTGGTTTGAGTGAAGGAATTCATTTTATACATAAAATCCCAAATCATGCAGAACGTATGAAAATAAGCTTATTCTCGGATTACTGATCCTTCAGTGTTGCTCTTTCTTCTACTGCAAAATCCAGTGTTGTTCTTTGTTGAAGTCAATCTAGACATTGATAAATATGAAGGACAAAGCAGTTTTAACATAGTTTGAGTGAAGAAATTCATTTATAGTAAAATCAATAATCGTGCAGAACTCATGAAAATAAGCTTATTCTCGGATTCCTAAAACTTTTGATTTGCTCTTTCTTTACTGCAAAGTACAATGTTGTTCTTTGTTGAAGTCGATCTAGACATTGATAAATATGAAGGACAAAGCAGTTTTCACTTGGTTTGAGTGAAGGATTTGCAGCTGAAAACCTCCCGCTCCCTCTTTTGATTGTGTATAGTCGGGCTTTCGAGCCTTTTCTTACCCGGTTTTTAGAAATTATGGTTGGACATTCAGACCTTGCAGCTGAACCACCTCAGCTCCCTGTTTTGATCATGTATGGTCTGGCAATACTACCTTTTCTTACCCGTTTGTGAGTAAATATGGCTGGACATTCACACCTACTTGCAGTCGAACAGCTCTGCTTCCGCTTTTGATGGTATATATTCGGGCATTCGAACCTTTTCTTAACTGCTTTTTACAAACGTTGGTCGGACGTTCACACCTTCTTGCAGCTGAACACCTCCGCTTCCGCTTTTGATGGTATATATTCGGGCATTCGAACCTTTTCTTAGCAGCTTTTTACAAACCATGGTTGAACTTTCACACCTTCTTGTAGCCGAACACCTCCGCTCCCGCTTTTGATGGTGTATAGTCAGGCATTTGAACCTTTTCTTACCCGCTTTTTACAAACTATGGTCGGACATTCAAACCTTCTTCTAGCCGAAAACCTCCGCTCCTTCTTTTGATCATACATTGTCGGGCATTCGCACCTTTTCTTACCCGTTTTTTACAAACCATGGGTGGACTGTCACACATTCTTGTAGCCAAACACCTCCTCTCCCGCTATTGATTGTGTACAGTCGGGTATTTTAACCTTTTCTTACCCGTGTTTTACCAACTATGGTCGGACATTCACACCTTCTTACAGCGGAACACCTCCGCTCCCTCTTTTGATGGTGTATGTTTGGGCATTCGAACCTTTTCTTACCCGCTTTTTACAAACTATGCTCGGACATTCAAACCTTCTTGTAGCCGAACACATCCACTCCTGCTTTTGATGATGTATGGTTGGGCATTCAAACCTACTTGTTGCCTGCTTTTCATTAATTTTGGGTGGACATTCACACCTTGTCACAGCCAAACACCTCCGCTCCCTGTTTTGATCATGTATGGTTGGACATTCGCACCTTTTCTCACCCGCTTTTTGCCAACTATGGTCGGCTGTTCACAGCTTCCTCTCCACCATACTTGTATGGTGGGACATTCACACCCACTTGCATCCGAAGACCTTTTGTTGATATTTAGTCGGTCATTCGCAGCTTACCCGCCTTTGGCAAACTATGGCCTTCATGCAGCCAAACACCTCTGATCTCGCTTTTGATGATGTAAGGTTGGGCATTCAGACCTTGCTTCACCTGCTTTTCACCAAATATAGTCGGACATTCACACCTTCTTGCAGCCGAACACTTCCGCTCCACCTTTTAGTGTTCTATCACACCTTTTTTTTCACCGCATTTTATAGATTATGGTTGGAAATTCTCAACCACTCTCATCCGAAGACGTCTCCTCCCGCTTTTGTTAATATTATTGAACTTTAGTCGGACATTCACACCTTCTTGCAGCTGAACCACCTCCGCTCCCTGTTTTGATCATGTATGGTCTGGCAATACTACCTTTTCTTACCCGTTTGTTAGTAATTATGGCTGGACATTCACACCTACTTGCAGCCGAACACCACCTCTCCCGCTTTTGATGATGTATGGACCGGCATTCTTACCTTTTCTAATACATTTTTCAGCAATTATGGTCGGAGATTCACACTTACTCACAGCCGAACAACTCCGCTCCCGCATTTGATGGTGTATAGTCGGGCATTCTCACCCTTTCTCATCAGCTTTTTGCAAATTATGATCTGACATTCACACCTGCTTTTGATAATGTATGGTTGGGCATTCGCACCTTTTCTTACCCATTTTTCAGTAATTATGGGTGAACATTCACACCTTCTTGCAGCGGAACACCTCTGCTCCCGCTTTTGATGGTGTATAGTCAGGCATTTGAACCTTTTCTTACCCGCTTTTTACAAACTATGGTCGGACAATCAAACCTTCTTGTAGCCGAAAACCTCCGCTCCCTCTTTTGATTATACATTGTTGGGCATTCGCACCTTATTTACAAACTATAGTCAGACATTCACACCTTGCAGCTGAGCCACCTCAGCTCCCTGTTTTGATAGTGTATGTTCGGGCATTCGAACCTATTCTTACCCCCTTTTTACAAACTATGCTCGGAGATTCACACCTACTCACAGCCGAACAACTCCGCTCCCGCATTTGATGATGTCTTGTCCGGCATTCTAGTCTCTTCTAACACATTTTTCAGCAATTATGGTCGGACATTCACACCTACTCACAGCCGAACACTTCCGCTCCCGCATTTGATGGTGTATAGCCGGGCATTCTCACCCTTTCTCATCAGCTTTTTGCAAATTATGATCTGACATTCACACCTACTTGCAGTCGAACAGCTCTGCTCCCGCTTTTGATTATGTTTGGTTGGATATTCGAACCTTTTCTTACCTGCTTTTTACAAACTTTGGTCGGACGTTCACACCTTCTTGCAGCCGAACACATCCACTTCCACTTTTGATGGTATATATTCGGGCATTCGAACCTTTTCTTACCCGCTTTTTACAAACCGTGGTCGGACTTTCACACCTTCTTGTAGCCAAACAACTCCGCTCCCGCTATTGATTGTGTACAGTCGGGTATTTTAACCTTTTCTTACCCGCTTTTTACCAACTATGGTCGGACATTTACACCTTCTTACAGCGGAACACCTCCGCTCCCTCTTTTGATGGTCTATGTTCGGGCATTCGAACCTTTTCTTACCCGCTTTTTACAAACTATGGTCGGACATTTAAACCTTCTTGTAGCCGAACACATCCACTCCTGCTTTTGATGATGTATGGTTGGGCATTTTCACCTTTTCTTACCCATTTTTCAGTAATTATGGGTGGACATTCACACCTTCTTGCAGCTGAACAACTCCTCTCCCGCTTATGATCATGTGCGGTTTGATATTTGAAAATTTTCTTTCATGTTTTAAAGCAATTATTGATGGACATTCAAATCTTCTTGTAGCCGAACACATCCACTCCTGCTTTGCATGATGTATGGTTTGGCATTCGCACCTATTTTTTACCCATTTCTCAGGAATTTTGGGTGGACATTCAGACCTTCTTGCAGCTGAAAACCTCTGCTCCCTCTTTTGATCATACATTGTCGGGCATTCGCACCTTATCTTACCCGCTTTTTACAAACTATAGTCAGACATTCACACCTTGGTGCTGAACCACCTCAGCTCCCTGTTTTGATCATGTATGGTCAGGCAATACTACCTTTTCTTACCCGTTTGTGAGTAATTATGGCTGGACATTCACACCTACTTGCAGTCGAACAGCTCTGCTCCCGCTTTTTATTATGTTTGGTTGGATATTCGAACCTTTTCTTAACTGCTTTTTACAAACTTTGGTCGGACGTTCACACCTTCTTGCAGCCGAACACCTCCGCCTCCGCTTTTGATGGTATATATTCGGGCATTCGAACCTTTTCTTAGCAGCTTTTTACAAACCATGGTTGGACTTTCACACCTTCTTGTAGCCGAACAACTCCGCTCCCGCTATTGATTGTGTACAGTCGGGTATTTTAACCTTTTCTTACCCGCTTTTTACCAACTATGGTCGGACATTCACACCGTCTTACAGCGGAACACCTCCGCTCCCGCTTTTGATGGTGTATTGTCAGGCATTTGAACCTTTTCTTACCTGCTTTTTACAAACTATGGTCGGACTTTCAAACCTTCTTGTAGCCCAACACATCCACTCCTGCTTTTAATGATGTATGTTTGGGCATTCGCACCTTTTCTTACCCATTTTTCAGTAATTATGGGTGGACATTCACACCTTCTTGCAGCTGAACACCTCCTCTCCCGCTTATGATGGTGTATAGTCGGGCTTTCAAGCCTTTTCTTTCCCGGTTTTTACAAATTATAGTTGGACATTCAGACCTTCTTACAGCCGAAAACCACTCCCTCTTTTGATCACACATTTTCTGGCATTCGCACCTTTTCTTACCCGCTTTTTACAAACCATGGTCGGACTTTCACACCTTTTAGTAGCCGAACAACTCAGCACCCGCTACTGATTGTGTACAGTCGGGTATTTTAACCTTTTCTTACCCGTTTTTTACCAACTATGGTCGGACATTCACACCTTCTTACAGCGGAACACCTCCGCTCCCTCCTTTGATGGTGTATGTTCGGGCATTCGAACCTTTTCTTACCCGCTTTTTACAAACTATGGTCAGACGTTCAAACCTTCTTGTAGCCGAACATATCCACTCCTGCTTTTGATGATGTATGGTTGGGCATTCGAACCTACTTGTTGCCCGCTTTTCTTTAATTATGGGTGGACATTCACACCTTGTCTCAGCCAAACACCTCCGCTCCCTGTTTTGATCATGTATGGTTTGACATTCGCACCTTTGCTTCAATGCTCACATGGGCAATGAGAGTGAGACCTGGAGGGGTGTGATTGGGAGGAACGGCCCCCCCGATCTGAATCAGAGTGGTGTTATGTTGTTGGACTTCTGTGCCAGTCATAGACTGTCCATAACGAACACCATGTTCAGGCATAAGGGTGTCCATATGTGCACTTGGCACCAGGACACCCTTGGCCGCAGTTCGATGATCGACTTTGTGGTTGTATCATCGGACTTGCGGCCGTATGTCCTGGACACTCGGGTGAAGAGAGGGGCGGAGCTGTCAACTGATCACCACCTGGTGTTGAGGTGGCTCCGCTGGTGGGGGAGGATGCCGATCAGACCTGGCAGGCCCAAACGTATTGTGAGGGTCTGCTGGGAGCGTTTGTCAGAATCCCCCGTCAGAAGGAGCTTTAACTCCCACCTCCGGCAGAGCTTCAACCATATTTGAGGTGGGGGACATTGAATGGGCCATGTTCCGTGACTCCATTGCCGAGGCAGCTGGTCGGAGTTGTGGCCGTAAGGTGGTCGGTGCCTGTCGTGGCGGCAACCCTCCAACCTGCTGGTGGACACCAGTGGTGAGGGAAGCCGTCAAGCTGAAGAAGGAGTCCTATCGGGCCTTTTTGGCCAGTGGGACCCTGGAAGAAGCTGATAGGTACCGACGGGCCAGACGGGCCGCGGCTTCGGCGGTTGCTGAGGCAAAAACTCGGGCCTGGGAGGAGTTCGGTGAGACCATGGAGAACGATTTCCGGACGGCCTCGAAAAGATTCTGGTCCACCATCCGGCGTCACGGGGGGGGGAGGGGCTCACAGTCAACACTGTTTACAGTGCGGACGGGGCTTTGCTGACCTCAACTAGGGATGTTGTGAGTCGGTGGGGGGAGTACTTCGAGGAACTCCTCAATCCTACCAACACGTGCTCGGAAGAGGCAGAGTCGGAGAGCTCGGAGACAGGGCCTCCCATTTCTGGGGCTGAGGTTGCCGAGGTGGTTAAAAAGCTCCTCGGTGGCAAGGCCCCGGGGGTGGATGAGGTCCGCCCTGAGTTTCTCAAGGCTCTGGATGTTGTAGGGCTGTCTTGGCTGACACGCCTCTGCAGTATCGCGTGGACATCGGGGACAGTGCCTCTGGACTGGCAGATTGGGGTGGTGGTCCCCCTCTTTAAAAAGGGGGACCGGAGGGTGTGTTCCAACTATAGGGGTATCACACTCCTCAGCCTCCCTGGTAAGGTCTATTCGGGGGTATTGGAGAGGAGGATCCGTCGGATAATCGAGCCTCGGATTCAGGAGATGCAGTGTGGCTTTCGTCCTGGCCGTGGAACAGTGGACCAGCTCTATACCCTCGGCAGGATCCTGGAGGGTGCATGGGAGTTCGCCCAACCAGTCTACATGTGTTTTGTGGACTTGGAGAAAGCGTTCGACCGTGTCCCTCGTGGAGTCCTGTGGGGGGTGCTCCGGGAATATGGAGTGCCGGACCCCTTGATAGGGGCCGTTCGGTCTCTGTATGACCGGTGCCAGAGTTTGGTCCGCATTGCCGGTAGTAAGTCGGATACGTTTCCGGTGAGAGTTGGACTCCGTCAGGGCTGCCCTTTGTCACCGATTCTGTTCCTAACTTTTATGGACAGAATTTCTAGGCGGAGCCAGGGCGTTGAGGGTGTCCCATTTGGCGACCTCAGAATCGGGTCTCTGCTTTTTGCAGATGATGTGGTTCTGTTAGCGTCGTCAGGCCGTGACCTTCAGCTCTCACTGGAGTGATTCGCAGCCGAGTGTGAAGCGGCTGGGATGAGAATCAGCACCTCCAAATCCGAGACTATGGTTCTCAGCCGGAAAAGGGTGGAATGCTCTCTCCGGGTCGGGAATGAGATCCTTCCCCAAGAGGAGGAGTTCAAGTATCTCGGGGTCTTGTTCACGAGTGACGGACGAATGGAGCGGGAGATTGACGGGCGGATCGGTGCGGCGCCTGCAGTGTTGCAGGCTCTGCACCGACCCGTCGTTGTGAAGAGGGAGCTGAGCCAGAAGGCGAAGCTCTCTACTTACTGGTCAATCTACGTTCCCATCCTCACCTATGGTCACGAGTTGTGGGTAGTGACCGAAAGAACAAGATCGCGAATACAAGCGGCCGAAATGGGTTTCCTCCGCAGGGTGTCTGGGCTCTCCCTTAGAGATAGGGTGAGAAGCTCAGTCATCCGGGAGGGGCTCGGAGTAGAACCGCTGCTCCTCCGCATTGAGAGGAGTCAGATGAGGTGGCTCGGGCATCTGGTTAGGATGCCCCCTGGGCGCCTCCCTGGGGAGGTGTTCCAGGCACGTCCCACTGGGAGGAGACCCCGGGGGAGACCCAGGACACGTTGGAGAGACTATGTCTCTCGGCTGGCCTGGGAACGCCTCGGGGTCCCCCCGGAAGAGCTGGAGGAAGTGGCCGGGGACAGAGACGTCTGGGTTTCTCTGCTCAAGCTGCTGTCCCCGCGACCCGACCCCCGGATAAGCGGCAGATGATGGATGGATGGATGGATATATCCTCCACCAACCAGACTTACAACCCCCGACTAGGGTAGCAGAATTTCTAAGCAGCTGTACCCCAAAACTACTATCAAAAATATATAAATTATTGTCTAAGATAGATGACACAATGTCTCTTCCATCCTCAAAATGGGAGGCAGATTTATCCATCAGTTCTGGTCATAGCTTCTAACCACAAATATGTTTGAACACCTTCATAAAGACTCGAAATCCTAATTTACAGCTCATACAATACAAAATCCTTCATAGAACACACTATACAGGACAAAGGATGTTCAGGATGAGTCTAACACACTCAAACATCTGCTCACATTGCACAGATAACACACCTGATGATTATGCACACGCTTTGTGGTTTTCTGCGCCTGTCCAGAAGTTCTGGCTTGAAATCTGTGAGGACCTATCAACATGGCTAAAGTGTAGCATCCCTGCATGCCCCACACTGTGCATACTGGGTGACTTAGACAACATCAACATGGAAATTAACTCAGCACACATGGTTGTCACAGTGTTATGTATCGCAAAGAAAACTATTCTCATGAACTGGAAAGCGAAGAACAATCTGTGTATTAACCAGTTTAGAAATTTTCTTTTAGATTATATTAGCATGGAAACAATGTCTGCCTCCTCAAAACATCAATTGGCTGAATTTCATTCTCTCTGGTCCCCTCTGATTAGTTTTATCACATAGTGGTGGTGGTGGGTTGCTGGGTGATGGTGGGTCTCAGGCCCGGGCTGCTGCAACTGGTGTGACCGGGTAGTTTGTTTGTTTGTTTTTTGTAGAGGTCCTCCTGGGTGGGATTGGGTTGAGTGGGGTGGGGCGGGATGGGTACCTTCTGGGGGTACAGTAGCTCCCGGAATATGGTCGCTGCAGGCCCCGAGCCTGGTGGACATCAGGCCCTCCTGCCCACTGTTGGCTCCCAGGTAGCGGGGATGCCTATTGCAGCCAGTCCCTGGCTGCCCTCTCTGGGGGAGAGTAGCTCCCCCGGTATATATCCCCATACCCCTCTCCCTTCTGGCTCCTGTACACAGCACACACTCACACATGAAGGGTTTTGGGGGCGTGTGTGTTCGGTGGTTTACCCCAGTGAGCTTTACATTTATAAAACTTCCCTTGGCAAAACAAATCTGTTTGGCATCAAAGGTATTCAGACTACAATTCTTCTGACATAATGCTGAACAGGACAAGGGGAAAAAAAAGTAAAGAAGACAGTTCTGCCGAAAGCCAGGGATAGACCTGTTCTAAGTTCTATACTTTTTAAAAGGGGCGTGTTTATCAACTATGGAATTAGAAGATTTACAAAAATGGTCAAGTGCTAGATCTTCATCTGGGATTTTAACAGTGTCATATAACTATTCAACAGATCAGTTAAAAAAAAGCCTGCTCATGGAGATGTTTCAGGATCTGGATACCAAGCGTTTTCATTTTTGCAATTCTGATACAGGCTATTGAGCTGTGATAACTAACACCAAGTTCAGATACTGCGGATTTTCTACCTTTGATTTGTTAAGATTGAGCCAATCAGGGACAACCTTGAAGGATCTCTTTGGTTTTGTAGGATCTGTAATTACCTGAGAAAGGTTGATATTGGTACACACCTTTTTTAAATGATCAGAGGCAGAGTTCAACTTGTTTAAATTAAAATTGCCACACAGAGATTGGGTTTAGGCCACATGCACACAGAATGACATCAACAAATATAAGAAATATTAAACATTTACACATAGATTTTTGAATATATGTAGAGGAATGATACTTTGAAATGTGCTCATTGCGGAGTTATGATCAGTTGAGTAATGAAGGTTGAACTATTCTGGGAAAGAGGTTCTATTCCCAGCATCATGATGGACACTCCTGATATAGAAGGTTTCGCTAACGCATTGGAATTGTTTTACTATTTTCATATGCATGTGCAATGAAGAATTGCTTGCTGCTGATAAATGCAAAGAAGAACAGCTTACACATAGATGCTCACATATAGGCTGCTGAATGCAATGAAGACCTGCTTATCAAGTAAAGTTCAATGTCAATGTGTAATATTCAATTAGGATTTGCAAAACAGTGAAGTTAAACAATGAATGGGTCCATAGTCGGTATGAGAAGACTACAGGAATATTTACCTGGGTGTACGTTCAAACAGAGATGAGAAAATTGCGATAAATAATTGTTTGTTTGTTTGTTAGTATGTATATGAATGTTATGTGTATAAACTGTGTTGAGTTATAGTTACTCAGTAGTGTCTCAGTGAAACAACCAACGGGGGAAGCCTTGCGGTGACAACAAAAGCAGTGTTTTACTGATCAGTCAAGTTGCTCCAGTGTACTCCATACAAACTGGTTGGCTACTGAAGGGATAGAAAATGGGGAATACTTGTTTTAAAGCAAACAAGGAATTAGATGGGAAAAATACATGTTTTAACGGGACCCAGACAATATTAAATACTCAGACAGATGGGAGAAGAAGTGTAGTTTTGTAGGAAATCACAAAATTATTACATAGAATTAGTGAAATCAATTGAAGAATGCCTTTCTGAAGAGCTGTTTACCACAGATGAGCAGCTTTGCGACCAAGCACATTGTAGATCGCTTTACTGCCAAAATGATCTAATTTAATGGATTGGTTTAGACATGCATAACAGCATTTTAAGAACAAAGAGAGAAACAAAAAGGGACAACGCTTCATGGTGGAAGGTGATGTATAAATAACTGTGTATATGATGAAGGGGGTGGCAACACCCATTCCGAAATCCCGCCATTCCGACATCCCGCTATTCCGACATCCCATCATTCCGACATACCACCATTCCGACATACCACCATTCCGACATGCAAACGTCCCACCATTCCGACATCCCACCATTGCGACATCCCGCTATTCTGACGTTCAAATGTCCCACCATTCCGACAAGGCTTTCCGTATAAGGAAATGTGTGTTACTCAACAGGTGAGTCCCTTCTTTCTGTTCATGCAATTTATATGTTTAACACATGTTTATAGACAAGCGTTATTAAAAACACAAAGTCTCGGCAACTGGAGGAGGAGAAGCAGTCTGCGGTGGTTTTCAATCACACACTCCAATGCCACTTGTTTCAACTTCCGAAAATTTAATCCAGGAAAAAAAGGCTTACAAACATGGACCAAAACGGCTCCATAACACGCACAAGAATCCAAAAGAAACGAAAGTTAACTAAAAGAAAGCAAATAAACAGTATGAAGTGGTCAAAATTGGTTTTACGCATGCCTATGTGCGTCTGGCACATGCGTCTTCGGGCTCTCCCACGTTGGTTTGTGGATGAAAGCTATATGTTCAGCTGTAATGTCATGTAAAAACAATCTCTACATGACATTTACTCCCAGGTGTGACCAGTTTAGGTCCTTAAGATATCAACAGGCTGTATAAAGCTACAACCGTTGCGGCTGTGTGTTTGTGCCAAATGCGCAAAGCCCATCCGCGCTTCCCAAAATTGGAGTGAGTACTCATAAATCACGTGAATAACATGAATAAATGTTTTGTTGTGTTTTATACGTTCTATGCTGTCATTTCTCTCTTCTCCTATTGGCAAGGCAAGGCAGAGTGCTCGCAACTGTGTCCTGTGCAGTAGCCGTGATATCTGTAATTGCAATTATTACTTTTGCATATGATGACAGCGTGCAAAAGACGCATGGGCTCTGTGGAGAGCTCCGCTCCAGCTGGCTGCTGTGACAGCTCACTGACACTGTATTTCTGCTTAATCAGTTTCAGTCTCGCCAGAGTTACATTAATATCTGTATTTTTATATTTGAAATTCAGGGGATTTTGATAATAGATTATTAAAGTTTGTTTGCGAGGCTGTGGCCTCTGCATGTGCAAAGCTTGTGCGCCAAACTTTAGGGCGTATTTGCGCCGGCATATCATTAGTGCAAAATGTTTTGGGTAAAAAATAGGCTATTAAAAGGAACTGTCGGAATGGCGGTATGTTAAAAAAAACAAAAAACATACCGCCATTCCGACCATAGGAGGAAAAAAGTGTCGGAATGGTGGGAGGTTTGATAAAAAATTAAGTGTCGCCATTCCGACAATTGGAGACCCATGTCGGAATGGCGAGATGTCGGAATGGCAGCATGTAACCATGATGAAGGAGAGACCATTTGAGCAGCACAGCCATTTCGCAGCACAGGGACAGCAATCCAAGTTACAGGATCTCCCACGTGGTATCACCTGTCACATTGTGTCAAGGCATCAAAAGAAGAAAAAATCACCAAACTCAAGGACAAAAAGACAAAGACTCCGGTGAACGAAGACAGAGGACTGACAAACCAGAAATACAAAAGGATTCTCGATATCAAGATCCAGAAGAAGAGGCTAACAATGCCACGAACACTTACGATGCTGGGAATGATGCCAGCAATGAACAGAGAAGAAGATTCAGTGTCATCAATCTGCATTACGTGCCTCTAATGAGGGGGTGAATATAGAATCCTCAACGATTACAACGTCTCTGGGAACTGTGACAACAACAAGGTTTAAACCATTTTGATATATATTATAACCTATTGTCTAAGGAATAGTGCTGAAAATGAGGTAAATCTAATCCACCACTGTCCTTGGTCTTCTGTAGGGTTTTTAAACTAATACGTGGTGGTTTGTTTTTCCACAGAAATTTGGAGATGCATGAATCTAGTGACTTAAACCAAGTAGCAGATGGTTTTATGGGGATCATTGAGAACAAATAGTTAACTTTTGGTAGTATCATCATTTTAATGGATGTAACTCTCCCCATAAGTGATATAGGTAAGGACTTCCAACGAGAGATCGTCCTCTACTGTCTTTAATAATTGCACATAATTTAGCTTTGTTAGCTCTGAGAGCCTGGAGGAAATGTTTATGCCTAAATATCTAATATTTCCTGACTGTAAAGTGATCGCAGGTATATTATGGACCCTACAGTTAATGGGCAGAACTGTGGTCTTAGACCAGTTGATAGAGTAGTCAGAAAGTGTTGAGAATTTATTCATGAGTGTGATCGTGTGAGTGAGAGACGTCTGTGAGTTCTGAAGGAAAAGTAATACATCATCAGCATAAAGACTTATTTTATGCTCAATATTTTGGGATTAATTACTCACAAACGGGTAAGAAAAGGTAGTATTGCCAGACCATACATGATCAAAAAAGGGAGCGGAGGTCGTTCAGCTGCAAGAAGGTGTGAATGTCCAACTAAAGTTTATAAAAAGCGGGTAAGACAAGGTGCGAATGCCCGACAATGCATGATCAAAAGAGGGAGCGGAGGTTTTCGGCTGCAAGAAGGTCTGAATGTCCACCCATAATTGCTGAAAATGGGTAAAAAAAGGGTGCGAATGCCCAACCATACATCATCAAAAGCAGGAGTGGATGTGTTCGGCTAGAAGAAGGTTTGAATGTCCAACCATAGTTTGTAAAAAGCGGGTAAGAAAAGGTTCGAATGCCCAAACATAGACCATCAAAAGAGGGAGCGGAGGTGTTCCGCTGTAAGAAGGTGTAAATGTCCGACCATAGTTGGTAAAAAGCGGGTAAGAAAAGGTTAAAATACCCGACTGTACACAATCAATAGCGGGAGCGGAGTTGTTCGGCTACAAGAAGGTGTGAAAGTCCGACCACGGTTTGTAAAAAGCGGGTAAGAAAAGGTTCGAATGCCCGAATATATACCATCAAAAGTGGAAGTGGAGGTGTTCGGCTGCAAGAAGGTGTGAACGTCCGACCAAAGTTTGTAAAAAGCAGTTAAGAAAAGGTTCGAATATCCAACCAAACATAATCAAAAGCGGGAGCAGAGCTGTTCGACTGCAAGTAGGTGTGAATGTCAGATCATAATTTGCAAAAAACTGATGAGAAAGGGTGAGAATGCCCGGCTATACACCATCAAATGCGGGAGCGGAAGTGTTCGGCTGTGAGTAGGTGTGAATGTCCGACCATAATTGCTGAAAAATGTGTTAGAAGAGACTAGAATGACGGACAATACATCATCAAAAGCGGGAGAGGTGGTGTTCGGCTGCAAGTAGGTGTGAATGTCCAGCCATAATTACTCACAAATGGGTAAGAAAAGGTAGTATTGCCAGACCATACATGATCAAAACAGGGAGCGGAGGTGGTTCAGCTGCAAGGTGTGAATGTCTGACTAAAGTTTGTAAAAAGCGGGTAAGACAAGGTGCGAATGCCCGACAATGTATGATCAAAAGAGGGAGCAGAGGTGTTCAGCTGCAAGAAGGTCTGAATGTCCACCAATAATTACTGAAAAATGGGTAAGAAAAGGTGCGAATGCCCAACCATACATCATCAAAAGCAGGAGTGGATGTGTTCGGCTACAAGAAGGTTTGAATGTCCGACCAAAGTTTGTAAAAAGCAGGTAAGAAAAGGTGAAAATACCCGACTGTACACAATCAAAAGAGGGAGCGGAGTTGTTCAGCAACAAAGAGTGAAAGTCTGACCATGGTTTGTAAAAAGTGGGTAAGAAAAGGTTTGTATGCCCGAATATACAACATCAAAAGCAGAAGCGGAGGTGTTCGGCTGCTTGGAAGTTTGAACGTCCTACCAAAGTTTGTAAAAAGCAGTTAAGAAAAGTTTCGAATATCCAACCAAACATAATCAAAAGCGGGAGCAGAGCTGTTCGACTGCAAGTAGGTGTGAATGTCAGATCATAATTTGCAAAAAGCTGATGAGAAAGGGTGAGAATGCCCGACTATACACCATCAAATGCGGGAGCGGAGTTGTTCGGCTGTGAGTAGGTGTGAATCTCCGAGCATATTTTGTAAAAAGGGGGTAAGAATAGATTCGAATGCCCGAACATACACTATCAAAAGAGGGAGCGGAGGTGTTCCGCTGTAAGAAGGTGTGAATCTCCGAGCATAGTTGGTAAAAAACGGGTAAGAAAAGGTTAAAATACCCGACTGTACACAATCAATAGCGGGAGCGGAGTTGTTCGGCTACAAGAAGGTGTGAAAGTCCAACCATCGTTTGTAAAAAGCTGGTAAGAAAAGGTTCGAATGCCCGAATATATACCATCAAAAGCGGAAGTGGAGGTGTTCGGCTGCAAGAAGGTGTGAACGTCCGACCAAAGTTGGCAAAAAGCAGTAAAGAAAAGGTTCGAATATCCAACCAAACATAATCAAAAGCGGGAGCAGAGCTGTTCGACTGCAAGTAGGTGTGAATGTCCAGCCATAATTACTCACAAACGGGTAAGAAAAGGTAGTATTGCCAGACCATACATGATCAAAACAGGGAGCTGAGGTTGTTCAGCATCAAGGTGTGAATGTCTGACTATAGTTTGTACAAAGCGGGTAAGATAAGGTGCGAATGCCCGACAATGTATAATCAAAAGAGGGAGCAGAGGTTTTCGGCTACAAGAAGGTTTGAATGTCCAACCATAGTTTGTAAAAAGCGGGTAAGAAAAGGTTCAAATGCCTGACTATACACCATCAAAAGCGGGAGCGGAGATGTTCCGCTGTAAGACGGTGTGAATGTCCGACCATAGTTGGTAAAAAGCGGGTAAGAAAAGGTTAAAATACCGGACTGTACACAATCAATAGCGGGAGCGGAGTTGTTCGGCTACAAGAAGGTGTGAAAGTCCAACCATCGTTTGTAAAAAGCTGGTAAGAAAAGGTTCGAATGCCCGAATATATACCATCAAAAGCGGAAGCGGAGGTGTTCGGCTGCAAGAAGGTGTGAACGTCCGACCAAAGTTGGCAAAAAGCAGTAAAGAAAAGGTTCGAATATCCAAACATAATTAAAAGCGAGAGAGATTGTGTTCAGCTGCAAGTAGGTGTGAATATCCAGCCATAATTACTCACAAACGGGTAAGAAAATGTAGTATTGCCAGACCATACATGATCAAAACAGGGAGCGGAGGTGGTTTAGCTGCAAAAAGGGGTGAATGTCCAACTAAAGTTCAAATATATTAACAAAAGCGGGAGGAGAGGTCTTCGGATTAGAGTGGTTGAGAATTTCCAACCATAATCTATAAAATGTGGTGAAAAAAAAAGGTGTGAAGGAATGAATTTTATAGCAAAATCCGAAATCATGTATAACTCCGCAAAAGGAACGTATTGCTCAACCAAAGGGATGCTTCTTTCTCATTCAGGGTAATATGAGGAACTTTATGCTTGATACATTTTAGACACGGATAACTATGAAGGACAAAGCAATTTTAACTTGGTTTGAGCAAAGCAATTCATTTTATAGGAAAATCCGAAATCGTGCAGGACTCATGAAAGTAAGCTTTTTCTCGGATTCCTGATCCTCCAGTGTTGCTCTTTCCTATACTGCAAAATACAGCCTTGTTCTTTGTTGAAATTTATATAGACATTGATAAATATGAAGAACAAAGCAGTTTCCACTTTGTTTGAGTGAAGGAATTAATTTTATAGCAAAATCCCAAATCAAGCAGAACGTATGAAAATAAGCTTATTCTCGGATTCCTGATCCTTCAGTGTTGCTATTTCTACTACTGCAAAATACAATGTTGTTCTTTGTTGAAGTAAATCTAGACATTGATAAATATGAAGGACAAAGCAGTTTTCACTTGGTTTGAGTGAAGGAATTCATTTTATACATAAAATCCCAAATCATGCAGAACGTATGAAAATAAGCTTATTCTCGGATTACTGATCCTTCAGTGTTGCTCTTTCTTCTACTGCAAAATCCAGTGTTGTTCTTTGTTGAAGTCAATCTAGACATTGATAAATATGAAGGACAAAGCAGTTTTAACATAGTTGGAGTGAAGGCGTTCATTTATAGTAAAATCAATAATCGTGCAGAACTCATGAAAATAAGCTTATTCTCGGATTCCTAAAACTTTTGATTTGCTCTTTCTTTACTGCAAAGTACAATGTTGTTCTTTGTTGAAGTCGATCTAGACATTGATAAATATGAAGGACAAAGCAGTTTTCACTTGGTTTGAGTGAAGGATTTGCAGCTGAAAACCTCTCGCTCCCGCTTTTGATTGTGTATAGTCGGGCTTTCGAGCCTTTTCTTACCCGGTTTTTAGAAATTATGGTTGGACATTCAGACCTTGCAGCCGAAGACCTCCACTCCCTCTTTTGATCATACATTGTCGGGCATTCGCACCTTGTCTTACCCGCTTTTTACAAACTATAGTCAGACATTCACACCTTGCAGCTGAACCACCTCCACTCCCTGTTTTGATCATGTATGGTCTGGCAATACTACCTTTTCTTACCCGTTTGTGAGTAATTATGGCTGGACATTCACACCTACTTGCAGTCGAAAAGCTCTGCTCCCGCTTTTGATGGTATATATTCGGGCATTCTAACCTTTTCTTAACTGCTTTTTGCAAACTTTGGTTGGACGTTCACACCTTCTTGCAGCCGAACACCTCCGCTTCCGCTTTTGATGGTATATATTCGGGCATTCGAACCTTTTCTTAGCAGCTTTTTTCAAACCATGGTTGAACTTTCACACCTTCTTGTAGCCGAACAACTCCGCTCCCGCTATTGATTGTGTACAGTCAGGTATTTTAACCTTTTCTTACCCGCTTTTTACCAACCATGGTTGGACATTCACACCGTCTTACAGCGGAACACCTCCGCTCCCGCTTTTGATGGTGTATAGTCAGGCATTTGAACCTTTTCTTACCCGCTTTTTACAAACTATGGTCGTACATTCAAACCTTCTTGTAGCCGAAAACCTCCGCTCCCACTTTTGATCATACATTGTCGGGCATTCGCACCTTTTCTTACCCGTTTTTTACAAACCATGGTCGGACTGTCACACATTCTTGTAGCCAAACACATCCGCTCCCGCTATTGATTGTGTACAGTCGGGTATTTTAACCTTTTCTTACCCGTTTTTTACCAACTATGGTCGGACATTCACACCTTCTTACAGCGGAACACATCCGCTCCCTCTTTTGATGGTGTATGTTTGGGCATTCGAACCTTTTCTTACCCGCTTTTTACAAACTATGCTCGGACATTCAAACCTTGTTGCCGAACACATCCACTCCTGCTTTTGATGATGTATGGTTGGGCATTCAAACCTACTTGTTGCCCGCTTTTCATTCATTTTGGGTGGACATTCACACCTTGTCACAGCCAAACACCTCCGCTCCCTGTTTTGATCATGTATGGTTGGACATTCGCACCTTTTCTCACCCGCTTTTTGCCAACTATGGTCGGCTGTTCACAGCTTCCTCTCCACCATACTTGTATGGTGGGATATTCACACCCACTTGCATCCGAAGACCTTTTGTTGATATTTAGTCGGTCATTCGCAGCTTACCCGCTTTTGGCAAACTATGGCCTTCATGCAGCCAAACACCTCTGATCTCGCTTTTGATGATGTAAGGTTGGGCATTCAGACCTTGCTTCACCTGCTTTTCACCAAATATAGTCGGACATTCACACCTTCTTGCAGCCGAACACTTCCGCTCCACCTTTTAGTGTTCTATCACACCTTTTTTTTCACCGCATTTTATAGATTATGGTTGGAAATTCTCAACCACTCTCATCCGAAAACCTCTCCTCCCGCTTTTGTTAATATATTTGAACTTTAGTCGGACATTCACACCTTCTTGCAGCTGAACCACCTCCGCTCCCTGTTTTGATCATGTATGGTCTGGCAATACTACCTTTTCTTACCCGTTTGTTAGTAATTATGGCTGGACATTCACACCTACTTGCAGCCGAACACCACCTCTCCCGCTTTTGATGATGTATGGACCGGCATTCTTACCTTTTCTAACACATTTTTCAGCAATTATGGTCGGAGATTCACACTTACTCACAGCCGAAAAACTACGCTCCCGCATTTGATGGTGTATAGTCGGGCATTCTCACCCTTTCTCATCAGCTTTTTGCAAATTATGATCTGACATTCACACCTGCTTTTGATAATGTATGGTTGGGCATTCGCACCTTTTCTTACCCATTTTTCAGGAATTATGGGTGGACATTCACACCTTCTTGCAGCTGAACACCTCCTCTCCCGCTATTGATTGTGTACAGTCGGGTATTTTAACCTTTTCTTACCCGCTTTTTACCAAATATGGTCGGACATTCACACCGTCTTACAGCGGAACACCTCTGCTCCCGCTTTTGATGGTGTATAGTCAGGCATTTGAACCTTTTCTTACCCGCTTTTTACAAACTATGGTCGGACATTCAAACCTTCTTGTAGCCGAAAACCTCCGCTCCCTCTTTTGATTATACATTGTTGGGCATTCGCACCTTATTTACAAACTATAGTCAGACATTCACACCTTGCAGCTGAGCCACCTCAGCTCCCTGTTTTGATAGTGTATGTTCGGGCATTCGAACCTATTCTTACCCCCTTTTTACAAACTATGCTCGGAGATTCACACCTACTCACAGCCGAACAACTCCGCTCCCGCATTTGATGATGTATTGTCCGGCATTCTAGTCTCTTCTAACACATTTTTCAGCAATTATGGTCGGACATTCACACCTACTCACAGCCGAACACTTCCGCTCCCGCATTTGATGGTGTATAGCCGGGCATTCTCACCCTTTCTCATCAGCTTTTTGCAAATTATGATCTGACATTCACACCTACTTGCAGTCGAACAGCTCTGCTCCCGCTTTTGATTATGTTTGGTTGGATATTCGAACCTTTTCTTAACTGCTTTTTACAAACTTTGGTCGGACGTTCACACCTTCTTGCAGCCGAACCCATCCACTTCCACTTTTGATGGTATATATTCGGGCATTCGAACCTTTTCTTACCCGCTTTTTACAAACCGTGGTCGGACTTTCACACCTTCTTGTAGCCAAACAACACCGCTCCCGCTATTGATTGTGTACAGTCGGGTATTTTAACCTTTTCTTACCCGCTTTTTACCAACTATGGTCGGACATTTACACCTTCTTACAGCGGAACACCTCAGCTCCCTCTTTTGATGGTCTATGTTCGGGCATTCGAACCTTTTCTTACCCGCTTTTTACAAACTATGGTCGGACATTCAAACCTTCTTGTAGCCGAACACATCCACTCCTGCTTTTGATGATGTATGGTTGGGCATTTTCACCTTTTCTTACCCATTTTTCAGTAATTATGGGTGGACATTCACACCTTCTTGCAGCTGAACCACTCCTCTCCCGCTTATGATCATGTGCGGTTTGATATTCGAAAATTTTCTTTCATGTTTTAAAGCAATTATTGATGGACATTCAAATCTTCTTGTAGCCGAACACATCCACTCCTGCTTTTGATGATGTATGGTTTAGCATTCGCACCCTTTCTTTACCCATTTTTCAGGAATTTTGGGTGGACATTCAGACCTTCTTGCAGCCGAAAACCTCCGCTCCCTCTTTTGATCATACATTGTCGGGCATTCGCACCTTATCTTACCCGCTTTTTACAAACTATAGTCAGACATTCACACCTTGCAGCTGAACCACCTCCGCTCCCTGTTTTGATCATGTATGGTCTGGCAATACTACCTTTTCTTACCCGTTTGTGAGTAATTAATCCCAAAATATTGAGCATAAAATAAGTCTTTATGCTGATGATGTATTACTTTTCCTTCAGAACTAGGTCACACGATCACACTCATAAATAAATTCTCAGCACTTTCTGACTACTCTATCAACTGGTCTAAGACCACAGTTCTGCCCATTAACTGTAGGGTCCATAATATACCTGCGATCATTTACAGTCAGGAAATATTAGATATTTAGGCATAAACATTTCCTCCAGGCTCTCAGAGCTAACAAAGCTAAATTATGTGCAATTATTAAAGACAGTAGAGGACGATCTCTCGTTGGAAGTCCTTACCTATATCACTTATGGGGAGAGTTACATCCATTAAAATGATGATACTACCAAAAGTTAACTATTTGTTCTCAATGATCCCCATAAAACCATCTGCTACTTGGTTTAAGTAACTAGATTCATGCATCTCCAAATTTCTGTGGAAAAACAAACCACCACGTATTAGTTTAAAAACCCTACAGAAGACCAAGGACAATGGTGGATTAGATTTACCTCATTTTCAGCACTATTCCTTAGACAATAGGTTACAATATATATCAAAATGGTTTAAACCTTGTTGTTGTCACAGTTCCCAGAGACGTTGTAATCGTTGAGGATTCTATATTCACCCCCTCATTAGAGGCACGTAATGCAGATTGATGACACTGAATCTTCTTCTCTGTTCATTGCTGGCATCATTCCCAGCATCGTAAGTGTTCGTGGAATTGTTAGCCTCTTCTTCTGGATCTTGATATCGAGAATCCTTTTGTATTTCTGGTTTGTCAGTCCTCTGTCTTCGTTCACCGGAGTCTTTGTCTTTTTGTCCTTGAGTTTGGTGATTTTTTCTTCTTTTGATGCCTTGACACAATGTGACAGGTGATACCACGTGGGAGATCCTGTAACTTGGACTGCTGTCCCTGTGCTGCGAAATGGCTGTGCTGCTCAAAGGGTCTCTCCTTCATCATGGTTACATGCTGCCATTCCGACATCTCGCCATTCTGACATGGGTCTCCATTTGTCGGAATGGCGACACTTAATTTTTTATCAAACGTCCCACCATTCCGACACTTTTTTCCTCCTATGGTCGGAATGGCGGTATGTTTTTTGTTTTTTTTAACATACCGCCATTCCGACAGTTCCTTTTAATAGCCTATTTTTTACCCAAAACATTTTGCACTAATGATATGCCGGCGCAAATACGCCCTAAAGTTTGGCGCACAAGCTTTGCACATGCAGAGGCCACAGCCTCGCAAACAAACTTTAATAATCTATTATCAAAATCCCCTGAATTTCAAATATAAAAATACAGATATTAATGTAACTCTGGCGAGACTGAAACTGATTAAGCAGAAATACAGTGTCAGTGAGCTGTCACAGCAGCCAGCTGGAGCGGAGCTCTCCACAGAGCCCATGCGTCTTTTGCACGCTGTCATCATATGCAAAAGTAATAATTGCAATTACAGATATCACGGCTACTGCACAGGACACAGTTGCAAGCACTCTGCCTTGCCTTGCCAATAGGAGAAGAGAGAAATGACAGCATAGAACGTATAAAACACAACAAAATTCAGTAAAAACGTTTATTCATGTTATTCACGTGATTTATGAGTACTCACTCCAATTTTGGGAAGCGCGGATGGGCTTTGCGCATTTGGCACAAACACACAGCCGCAACGGTTGTAGCTTTATACAGCCTGTTGATATCTTAAGGACCTAACTGGTCACACCTGGGAGTAAATGTCATGTAGAGATTGTTTTTACATGACATTACAGCTGAACATATAGCTTTCATCCACAAACCAACGTGGGAGAGCCCGAAGACGCATGTGCCAGACGCACATAGGCATGCGTAAAACCAATTTTGACCACTTCATACTGTTTATTTGCTTTCTTTTAGTTAACTTTCGTTTCTTTTGGATTCTTGTGCGTGTTATGGAGCCGTTTTGGTCCATGTTTGTAAGCCTTTTTTTCCTGGATTAAATTTTCGGAAGTTAAAACAAGTGGCATTGGAGTGTGTGATTGAAAACCACCGCGGACTGCTTCTCCTCCTCCAGTTGCCGAGACTTTGTGTTTTTAATAACGCTTGTCTATAAACATGTGTTAAACATATAAATTGCATGAACAGAAAGAAGGGACTCACCTGTTGAGTAACACACATTTCCTTATACGGAAAGCCTTGTCGGAATGGTGGGACATTTGAACGTCAGAATAGCGGGATGTCGCAATGGTGGGATGTCGGAATGGTGGGACGTTTGCATGTCGGAATGGTGGTATGTCGGAATGGTGGTATGTCGGAATGGTGGGATGTCGGAATAGCGGGATGTCGGAATGGCGGGATTTCGGAATGGGTGTTGCCACCCCCTTCATCATATACACAGTTATTTATACATCACCTTCCACCATGAAGCGTTGTCCCTTTTTGTTTCTCTCTTTGTTCTTAAAATGCTGTTATGCATGTCTAAACCAATCCATTAAATTAGATCATTTTGGCAGTAAAGCGATCTACAATGTGCTTGGTCGCAAAGCTGCTCATCTGTGGTAAACAGCTCTTCAGAAAGGCATTCTTCAATTGATTTCACTAATTCTATGTAATAATTTTGTGATTTCCTACAAAACTACACTTCTTCTCCCATCTGTCTGAGTATTTAATATCGTCTGGGTCCCGTTAAAACATGTATTTTTCCCATCTAATTCCTTGTTTGCTTTAAAACAAGTATTCCCCATTTTCTATCCCTTCAGTAGCCAACCAGTTTGTATGGAGTACACTGGAGCAACTTGACTGATCAGTAAAACACTGCTTTTGTTGTCACCGCAAGGCTTCCCCCGTCGGTTGTTTCACTGAGACACTACTGAGTAACTATAACTCAACACAGTTTATACACATAACATTCCTATACATACTAACAAACAAACAAACAATTGTTTATCGCAATTTTCTCATCTCTGTTTGAACGTACACCCAGGTAAATATTCCTGTAGTCTTCTCATACCGACTATGGACCCATTCATTGTTTAACTTCACTGTTTTGCAAATCCTAATTGAATATTACACATTGACATTGAACTTTACTTGATAAGCAGGTCTTCATTGCATTCAGCAGCCTATATGTGAGCATCTATGTGTAAGCTGTTCTTCTTTGCATTTATCAGCAGCAAGCAATTCTTCATTGCACATGCATATGAAAATAGTAAAACAATTCCAATGCGTTAGCGAAACCTTCTATATCAGGAGTGTCCATCATGATGCTGGGAATAGAACCTCTTTCCCAGAATTGTTCAACCTTCATTACTCAACTGATCATAACTCCGCAATGAGCACATTTCAAAGTATCATTCCTCTACATATATTCAAAAATCTATGTGTAAATGTTTAATATTTCTTATATTTGTTGATGTCATTCTGTGTGCATGTGGCCTAAACCCAATCTCTGTGTGGCAATTTTAATTTAAACAAGTTGAACTCTGCCTCTGATCATTTAAAAAAGGTGTGTACCAATATCAACCTTTCTCAGGTAATTACTGATCCTACAAAACCAAAGAGATCCTTCAAGGTTGTCCCTGATTGGCTCAATCTTAACAAATCAAAGGTAGAAAATCCGCAGTATCCGAACTTGGTGTTAGTTATCACTGCTCAATAGCCTGTATCAGAATTGCAAAAATGAAAACATTAGGTCCACGCTTGGTATCCAGATCCTGAAACATCTCCATGAGCAGGCTTTTTTTTAACTGATCTGTTGAATAGTTATATGACACTGTTAAAATCCCAGATGAAGATCTAGCACTTGACCATTTTTGTAAATCTTCTAATTCCATAGTTGATAAACACGCCCCTTTTAAAAAGTATAGAACTTAGAACAGGTCTATCCCTGGCTTTCGGCAGAACTGTCTTCTTTACCTTTTTTTCCCCTTGTCCTGTTCAGCATTATGTCAGAAGAATTGTAGTCTGAATACCTTTGATTCCAAACAGATTTGTTTTGCCAAAGGAAGTTTTATAAATGTAAAGCTCCCCTTGATGCCTATATATTTATTTCTGTTTACAATATATGACATGAACTGAACTGAACCGGACCGGGGGACAAGGAAAGAAGAAGAGGAAAGAAGAGGAAACAGAACAAAAATAGAAACAAAAACCAGACAACCAGCTGCTACACCTGTAAAAAACAAAACAGACAACAATCCATGGCCTCTGAGGGGAATCCAGCCTTAGCGCCACCAGGAGCACCTGAAAGCAGACAAGCAGAGAAAAAACAAACACACAAAAAAACAAAAACAAGCACAAGAAGCGGCAATCGCATACAACACAGCTGTGGATATAGATGACCTGAGACGACATGATAATACATCAACTGCTTAGTGACCATGCTACTGGACTAATGAATGTGTGTGTGTGTGTGTGAGAACATGCAACACCCATGGCGCAGGACCTACATGATAACCGTGCTTAGTTATGAGTGTATAAGCGTACAGGGCCACAATCCACAGCCCCCCCCCCCCCCCCCCCCCCCCCCCCCCCCAAGCAATCAGAAGCAGGCAGAGAGGGCCACAAGACCCAAGCCACCAGCAGCCCCCACAGAGCACAGAACCCAGACAGCCCACCGCAGGGGCAACCACGCATCCACCCAGAAGACTGCAGAGGAAGCCCCCGTAAAGAGCCCCCATAAGCATAGGGCAGAGGCACTCCGGGAACCAGGGGTAACAGCCCACCGACCCCGCCAGGCCCCAGCCGCCCAGACATGGGCCGTGCACTGGACCTGGGCCCCAGGAGCCCGAACGCCCCCAAACCCCCCAGCAGAGGCCCCACCCAATACCCAGGAGGGCCAAGCGCCCCAGACAGCCACAAAGTGGGTCAGCGCATGCCCCAGCGCCCCTGGCCAAGTGCCCTGGGAGTCAAGACGTGCCCACAGGTGGGTGAAGTCGCTAGCAGTGGGGAGAGGCAACACTGATGCCCCATCGGGAGAAACACAGGCAGGCCAGGCGACAGCAAGTCCCAGATCCAGGCCCAATCATTACCACACACACTTTCACGTCCCATACATCCACACATCCACACATCCTACCTCCCTCGACTCTGCTGGGGTGTAGTGCAGCGGGCACACCAGGAGGCCAGCAACCCCCCAGCCACCACAGACCCCGAACCAATAGAACAATTAATTAATCCTCCTGGCCCCTCCTGCCCCGAGCAGACACCAGGAAGCAGGGGTGTGCGAAGAAGACCCCTCCCCTCACCCTTCTGGCTCTTCAATATTTTCTAATAGTGAGCAATTAAAATTGAGAGGCAGCCAAACTTGTAGAACTGGGAGCGCGGCACTCTGGGCAGCCTACATACCCAAAGAGCCCCGCCCACCAGATGCCACTCAGTGTAACCACCCCCCAAGACCTAATGTGTGTGTGTTTGATAAGTAGTAATGTCTAAGGTGTAATTAAAACAGGGGCAGGGAACTGCAGAGTGCAACCAAAGGGGACCACCTACGTGGCCCCATCCACTACACCCCACCGAACACACACGCCCCCAAAACCCTTCATGTGTGAGTGTGTGCTGTGTACAGGAGCCAGAAGGGAGAGGGGTATGGGGATATATACCGGGGGAGCTACTCTCCTCCAGAGAGGGCAGCCAGGGACTGGCTGCAATAGGCATCCCCGCTACCTGGGAGCCAACAATGGGCAGGAGGGCCTGATGTCCACCAGGCTCGGGGCCTGCAGCGACCATATTCCGGGAGCTACTGTACCCCCAGAAGGTACCCATCCCGCCCCACCCCACTCAACCCAACCCCACCCAGGAGGACCTCTACAAAAAACAAACAAACAACATCAAAAAACAAACAAACAAACCACCCGGTCACACCAGTCGCAGCAGCCCGGGCCTGAGACCCACCATCACCCAGCAACCCACCACCACCACTATGTGATAAAACTAATCAGAGGGGACCAGAGAGAATGAAATTCAGCCAATTGATGTTTTGAGGAGGCAGACATTGTTTCCATGCTAATATAATCTAAAAGAAAATTTCTAAACTGGTTAATACACAGATTGTTCTTCGCTTTCCAGTTCATGAGAATAGTTTTCTTAGCGATACATAACACTGTGACAACCATGTGAGCTGAGTTAATTTCCATGTTGATGTTGTCTAAGTCACCCAGTATGCACAGTGTGGGGCATGCAGGGATGCTACACTTTAGCCATGTTGATAGGTCCTCACAGACTTCAAGCCAGAACTTCTGGACAGGTGCAGAAAACCACAAAGCGTGTGCATAATCATCAGGTGTGTTATCTGTGCAATGTGAGCAGATGTTTGAGTGTGTTAGACCCATCCTGAACATCCTTTGTCCTGTATAGTGTGTTCTATGAAGGATTTTGTATTGTATGAGCTGTAAATTAGGATTTCGAGTCTTTATGAAGGTGTTCAAACATATTTGTGGTTAGAAGCTATGACCAGAACTGATGGATAAATCTGCCTCCCATTTTGAGGATGGAAGAGACATTGTGTCATCTATCTTAGACAATAATTTATATATTTTTGATAGTAGTTTTGGGGTACAGATGCTTAGAAATTCTGCTACCCTAGTCGGGGGTTGTAAGTCTGGTTGGTGGAGGATATATCCATCCATCCATCCATCATCTGCCGCTTATCCGGGGGTCGGGTCGCGGGGGCAGCAGCTTGAGCAGAGAAACCCAGACGTCTCTGTCCCCGGCCACTTCCTCCAGCTCTTCCGGGGGGACCCCGAGGCGTTCCGAGGCCAGCCGAGAGACATAGTCTCTCCAACGTGTCCTGGGTCTCCCCCGGGGTCTCCTCCCAGTGGGACGTGCCCGGAACACCTCCCCAGGGAGGCGCCCAGGGGGCATCCTAACCAGATGCCCGAGCCACCTCATCTGACTCCTCTCAATGCAGAGGAGCAGCGGTTCTACTCCGAGCCCCTCCCGGATGACTGAGCTTCTCACCCTATCTCTAAGGGAGAGCCCAGACACCCTGCGGAGGAAACCCATTTCGGCCGCTTGTATTCGCGATCTTGTTCATTCGGTCACTACCCACAACTCGTGACCATAGGTGAGGATGGGAACGTAGATTGACCAGTAAGTAGAGAGCTTCGCCTTCTGGCTCAGCTCCCTCTTCACAACGACGGGTCGGTGCAGAGCCTGCAACACTGCAGGCGCCGCACCGATCCGCCCGTCAATCTCCCGCTCCATTCGTCCGTCACTCGTGAACAAGACCCCGAGATACTTGAACTCCTCCTCTTGGGGAAGGATCTCATTCCCGACCCGGAGAGAGCATTCCACCCTTTTCCGGCTGAGAACCATAGTCTCGGATTTGGAGGTGCTGATTCTCATCCCAGCCGCTTCACACTCGGCTGCGAATCACTCCAGTGAGAGCTGAAGGTCACGGCCTGACGACGCTAACAGAACCACATCATCTGCAAAAAGCAGAGACCCGATTCTGAGGTCGCCAAATGGGACACCCTCAACGCCCTGGCTCCGCCTAGAAATTCTGTCCATAAAAGTTAGGAACAGAATCGGTGACAAAGGGCAGCCCTGACGGAGTCCAACTCTCACCGGAAACGTATCCGACTTACTGCCGGCAATGTGGACCAAACTCTGGCACCGGTCATACAGAGACCGAACGGCCCCTATCAAGGGGTCCGGCACTCCATATTCCCGGAGCACCCCCAACAGGACTCCACGAGGGACACGGTCGAACGTTTTCTCCAAGTCCACAAAACACATGTAGACTGGTTGGGCGAACTCCCATGCACCCTCCAGGATCCTGCCGAGGGTATAGAGCTGGTCCACTGTTCCACGGCCAGGACGAAAGCCACACTGCATCTCCTGAATCCGAGGCTCGATTATCCGACGGATCCTCCTCTCCAATACCCCCGAATAGACCTTACCAGGGAGGCTGAGGAGTGTGATACCCCTATAGTTGGAACACACCCTCCGGTCCCCCTTTTTAAAGAGGGGGACCACCACCCCAATCTGCCAGTCCAGAGGCACTGTCCCCGATGTCCACGCGATACTGCAGAGGCGTGTCAGCCAAGACAGCCCTACAACATCCTGAGCCTTGAGAAACTCAGGACGGACCTCATCCACCCCCGGGGCCTTGCCACCGAGGAGCTTTTTAACCACCTCGGCAACCTCAGCCCCAGAAATGGGAGGCCCCGTCTCCGAGCTCTCCGACTCTGCCTCTTCCGAGCACGTGTTGGTAGGATTGAGGAGTTCCTCGAAGTACTCCCCCCACCGACTCACAACATCCCTAGTTGAGGTCAGCAAAGCCCCGTCCCCACTGTAAACAGTGTTGACTGTGAGCCGCTTCCCCCCCCCTGAGACTCCGGATGGTGGACCAGAATCTTTTCGAGGCCGTCCGGAAATCGTTCTCCATGGTCTCACCGAACTCCTCCCAGGCCCGAGTTTTTGCCTAAGCAACCGCCGAAGCCATGGCCCGTCTGGCCCGTCGGTACCTATCAGCTTCTTCCAGGGTCCCACTGGCCAAAAAGGCCCGATAGGACTCCTTCTTCAGCTTGACGGCTTCCCTCACCACTGGTGTCCACCAGCAGGTTGGAGGGTTGCCGCCACGACAGGCACCGACCACCTTACGGCCACAACTCCGACCAGCTGCCTCGGCAATGGAGTCACGGAACATGGCCCATTCGGACTCAATGTCCCCCACCTCAAATATGGTTGAAGCTCTGCCGGAGGTGGGAGTTAAAGCTCCTACTGACGGGGGATTCTGACAAACACTCCCAGCAGACCCTCCCAATACGTTTGGGCCTGCCAGGTCTGATCGGCATCCTCCCCCACCAGCGGAGCCAACTCACCACCAGGTGGTGATCAGTTGACAGCTCCGCCCCTCTCTTCACCCGAGTGTCCAGGACATACGGCCGCAAGTCCGATGATACAACCACAAAGTCGATCATCGAACTGCGGCCAAGGGTCCTGGTGCCAAGTGCACATATGGACACCCTTATGCCTGAACATGGTGTTCGTTATGGACAGTCTATGACTGGCACAGAAGTCCAACAACATAACACCACTCTGATTCAGATCGGGGGGGCCGTTCCTCCCAATCACACCCCTCCAGGTCTCACTGTCATTGCCCACGTGAGCATTGAAGTCCCCCAGCAGAATGAGGGAGTCTCCGGTAGGAGCATTCTCCAGTGCCTCCCCCAGAGACTCCAAAAAGGGTAGGTACTCTGAACTGCTGTTTGGCGCATAGGCACAAACAACAGTCAGGACTCGTCCCCCCACCCAAGGCGGAGGGAGGCTACCCTCTCGTTCACTGGGGTAAACCCCAATGTACTGGCACACAGCCGGGGGGCAATAAGTATGCCCACACCTGCTCTGCGCCTCTCACCACGGGCAACTCCAGAGTGGAAGAGAGTCCAACCCCTCTCAAGAGTACTGGTTCCAGATCCCAAGCCGTGCGTCGAGGTGAGTCCGACTATATCTAACGGTCTGATGAAGTTTCAACAATAAACAACAAACTTTGTATTATGAGAAAGAACCAGACTCATTCTTCAGGAATCCGAAAATAAGCTCTATTTTACGAGTTATGCACGAATTCGGATTCTCCTATAAAACGAATTCCTTAACTCAAACCAAGTTAAGACTGCTTTGTCCTTCATATTTATTCATGTCTAATCAAGTTTCAATGATAAACAACGTTGTACTTTGTAGAATGAGAAAGAACTTCTTCAGCAATAAGCATCTCTCGACAAATGACGAAATACAGATTTTGCTATAAAATTAATTGCTATCAGCCTGACTTAAAACTGTTTGTCTTCCTTATTTATCCACTTCAAATCAAGTTTCAACAATTAAAAAAATTTTGTAGTTTGAGAAAGAACAACTTAATCTTGAGCAATCAGTATAAAAAGAGGGTAAGCAAAGGTGCGAATGTCAAACCATACATGATCAAAACAGGGAGCGGAGGTGTTTGGCTGAGACAAGGTGTGAATGTCCACCCATAATTAATGAAAAGCGGGCAACAAGTAGGTTCGAATGCCCAACCATACATCATCAAAAGCAGGAGTGGATATGTTCGGCTACAAGAAGGTTTGAACGTCTGACCATAGTTTGTAAAAAGCGGGTAAGAAAAGGTTCGAATGCCCGAACATACACCATCAAAGGAGGGAGCGGAGGTGTTCCGCTGTAAGAAGGTGTGAATGTCCGACCATAGTTGGTAAAAAACGGGTAAGAAAAGGTTAAAATACCCGACTGTACACAATCAGTAGCGGGTGCGGAGTTGTTCGGCTACTAAAAGGTGTGAAAGTCCGACCATGGTTTGTAAAAAGCGGGTAAGAAAAGGTGCAAATGCCCGAAAATGTATGATCAAAAGAGGGAGCGGAGGTGTTTGGCTGCAAGAAGGTGTGAATATACACCCATAATTACTGAAAAATGGGTAAGAAAAGGTGCGAATGCCCAACTATACATAATCAAAAGCAGGAGTGGATGTGTTCGGCTCCAAGAAGGGTTGAATGTCTGACCATAGTTTGTAAAAAGCAGGTAAGAAAAGGTTTGACTGCCCGAACATACACCATCAAAAGAGGGAGCGGAGGTGTTCCGCTGTAAGAAGGTGTGAATGTCCGACCATAGTTGGTAAAAAGCGGGTAAGAAAAGGTTAAAATACCCGACTGTACACAATCAATAGCGGGAGCGGAGTTGTTCGGCTACTAAAAGATGTGAAAGTCCGACTTTGGTTTGTAAAAAGGGGGTAAGAAAAGGTGCTAATGCCTGACAAGGTATGATCAAAAGCAGGAGCGGAGGTGTTCAGCTGCAAGAAGGTCTAAATGTCCATCAATAATTGCTAGAAAACATGAAAGAAAATTTTCGAAAATCAAACCGCACATGATCATAAGTGGGAGAGGAGGTGTTCAGCTGCAAGAAGGTGTGAATGTCCACCCATTATTCCTGACAAATGGGTAAAAAAAAGGTGCGAATGCCCAACCATACATCATCAAAAGCAGGAGTGGATGTGTTCGGCTACAAGAAGGTGTGAACGTCCAACCAAAGTTTGTAAAAAGCAGTTAAGAAAAGGTTTGAATATCCAACCAAACATAATCAAAAGCGGGAGCATAGCTTTTCGACTGCAAGTAGGTGTGAATGTCAGATCATAATTTGCAAAAAGCTGATGAGAAAGGGTGAGAATGTCCGACTGCACACCATCAAATGCGGGAGCGGAGTTGTTCGGCTGTGAGTAGGTGTGAATCTCCGACCATAATTGCTGAAAAATGTGTTAGAAAAGGTAAGAAAACCGGTCCATACATCATCAAAAGCAAGAGAGGTGGTGTTCGGCTCCAAGTAGGTGTGAATGTCCAGCCATAATTACTCACAAATGGGTAAGAAAAGGTAGTATTGCCAGACCATACATGATCAAAACAGGGAGCGGAGGTGGTTCAGCTGCAAGAAGGTGTGAATGTCCGACTAAAGATCAAATATATTAACAAAAGCGGGAGGAGAGGTCTTCGGATGAGAGTGGTTGAGAATTTCCAACCATAATCTATAAAATTCGGTGAAAAAAAGGTGTGATAGAACACAAAAAGGTGGAGCGGAAGTGTTCGGCTGCAAGAAGGTGTGAATGTCCGACTTTATTTGGTGAAAAGCAGGTGAAGCAAGGTCTGAATGCCCAACCTTACATTATCAAAAGCGAGATCAGAGGTGTTTGGCTGCAAGAAGGCCATAGTTTGCCAAAAGCGGGTAAGCTGCGAATGACCAACTAAATATCAACAAAAGTGGGGGCGGAGGTCTTCGGATGCAACTGGGTGTGAACATCCCACCATACAAGTATGGTGGAGAGGAAGCTGTGAACAGCCGACCATAGTTTGCAAAAAGGGGGTGAGACAAGGTGTGAATGTCCAACCATACATGATCAAAACAGGGAGCGGAGGTGTTTGGCTTTGACAAGGTGTGAATGTCCACCCAAAATTAATGAAAAGCGGGCAAAAAGTAGGTTTGAATGCCCAAGCATACATCATCAAAAGAAGGAGTGGATGTGTTCGGCTACAAGAAGGTTTGAATGTTCCAACATAGTTTGTAAAAAGCGGGTAAGAAAAGGTTCGAATGCCCAAACATACACCATCAAAAGAGGGAGCGGAGGTGTTCCGCTGTAAGAAGGTGTGAATGTCCGACCATAGTTGGTAAAAAGTGGGTAAGAAAAGGTTAAAATACCCGACTATACACAATCAATAGGGGGAGCGGAGTTGTTCGGCTACAAGAAGGTGTGAAAGTCCAACCATGGTTTGTAAAAAGCTGGTAAGAAAAGGTTCGAATGCCCGAATATATACCATCAAAAGCGGAAGCGGAGGTGTTCGGCTGCAAGAAGGTGTGAACGTCCGACCAAAGTTGGCAAAAAGCAGTAAAGAAAAGGTTCGAATATCCAAACATAATTAAAAGCGAGAGAAATTTTGTTCAGCTGCAAGTGTGAATGTCCAGCCATAATTACTCACAAATGGGTAAGAAAATGTAGTATTGCCAGACCATACATGATCAAAACAGGGAGCGGAGGTGGTTTAGCTGCAAAAAGGGGTGAATGTCCAACTAAAGTTCAAATATATTAACAAAAGCGGGAGGAGAGGTCTTCGGATTAGAGTGGTTGAAATTTCCAACCATAATCTATAAAATGCGGTGAAAAAAAAAAGGTGTGAAGGAATGAATTTTATAGCAAAATCCGAAATCATGCATAACTCCGCAAAAGGAACGTATTGCTCAACCAAAGGGATGCTTCTTTCTCATTCAGGGTAATATGAGGAACTTTATGCTTGATACATTTTAGACATGGATAACTATGAAGGACAAAGCAATTTTAACTTGGTTTGAGCAAAGCAATTCATTTTATAGGAAAATCCGAAATCGTGTAGGACTCATGAAAGTAAGCTTATTCTCGGATTCCTGATCCTCCAGTGTTGCTCTTTCCTATACTGCAAAATACAGCCTTGTTCTTTGTTGAAATCGATATAGACATTGATAAATATGAAGGACAAAGCAGTTTCCACTTTGTTTGAGTGAAGGAATTAATTTTATAGCAAAATCCCAAATCAAGCAGAACGTATGAAAATAAGCTTGTTTTCGGATTCCTGATCCTTCAGTCTTGCTATTTCTTCTACTGCAAAATACAATGTTGTTCTTTGTTGAAGTCAATCTAGACATTGATAAATATGAAGGACAAAGCAGTTTTAACTTGGTTTGAGTGAAGGAATTCATTTTATACATAAAATCCCAAATCATGCAGAACGTATGAAAATAAGCTTATTCTCGGATTACTGATCCTTCAGTGTTGCTCTTTCTTCTACTGCAAAATCCAGTGTTGTTCTTTGTTGAAGTCAATCTAGACATTGATAAATATGAAGGACAAAGCAGTTTTAACATAGTTTGAGTGAAGAAATTCATTTATAGTAAAATCAATAATCGTGCAGAACTCATGAAAATAAGCTTATTCTCGGATTCCTAAAACTTTTGATTTGCTCTTTCTTTACTGCAAAGTACAATGTTGTTCTTTGTTGAAGTCGATCTAGACATTGATAAATATGAAGGACAAAGCAGTTTTCACTTGGTTTGAGTGAAGGATTTGCAGCTGAAAACCTCCCGCTCCCTCTTTTGATTGTGTATAGTCGGGCTTTCGAGCCTTTTCTTACCCGGTTTTTAGAAATTATGGTTGGACATTCAGACCTTGCAGCTGAACCACCTCAGCTCCCTGTTTTGATCATGTATGGTCTGGCAATACTACCTTTTCTTACCCGTTTGTGAGTAAATATGGCTGGACATTCACACCTACTTGCAGTCGAACAGCTCTGCTTCCGCTTTTGATGGTATATATTCGGGCATTCGAACCTTTTCTTAACTGCTTTTTACAAACGTTGGTCGGACGTTCACACCTTCTTGCAGCTGAACACCTCCGCTTCCGCTTTTGATGGTATATATTCGGGCATTCGAACCTTTTCTTAGCAGCTTTTTACAAACCATGGTTGAACTTTCACACCTTCTTGTAGCCGAACACCTCCGCTCCCGCTTTTGATGGTGTATAGTCAGGCATTTGAACCTTTTCTTACCCGCTTTTTACAAACTATGGTCGGACATTCAAACCTTCTTCTAGCCGAAAACCTCCGCTCCTTCTTTTGATCATACATTGTCGGGCATTCGCACCTTTTCTTACCCGTTTTTTACAAACCATGGGTGGACTGTCACACATTCTTGTAGCCAAACACCTCCTCTCCCGCTATTGATTGTGTACAGTCGGGTATTTTAACCTTTTCTTACCCGTGTTTTACCAACTATGGTCGGACATTCACACCTTCTTACAGCGGAACACCTCCGCTCCCTCTTTTGATGGTGTATGTTTGGGCATTCGAACCTTTTCTTACCCGCTTTTTACAAACTATGCTCGGACATTCAAACCTTCTTGTAGCCGAACACATCCACTCCTGCTTTTGATGATGTATGGTTGGGCATTCAAACCTACTTGTTGCCTGCTTTTCATTAATTTTGGGTGGACATTCACACCTTGTCACAGCCAAACACCTCCGCTCCCTGTTTTGATCATGTATGGTTGGACATTCGCACCTTTTCTCACCCGCTTTTTGCCAACTATGGTCGGCTGTTCACAGCTTCCTCTCCACCATACTTGTATGGTGGGACATTCACACCCACTTGCATCCGAAGACCTTTTGTTGATATTTAGTCGGTCATTCGCAGCTTACCCGCCTTTGGCAAACTATGGCCTTCATGCAGCCAAACACCTCTGATCTCGCTTTTGATGATGTAAGGTTGGGCATTCAGACCTTGCTTCACCTGCTTTTCACCAAATATAGTCGGACATTCAAACCTTCTTGCAGCCGAACACTTCCGCTCCACCTTTTAGTGTTCTATCACACCTTTTTTTTCACCGCATTTTATAGATTATGGTTGGAAATTCTCAACCACTCTCATCCGAAGACGTCTCCTCCCGCTTTTGTTAATATTATTGAACTTTAGTCGGACATTCACACCTTCTTGCAGCTGAACCACCTCCGCTCCCTGTTTTGATCATGTATGGTCTGGCAATACTACCTTTTCTTACCCGTTTGTTAGTAATTATGGCTGGACATTCACACCTACTTGCAGCCGAACACCACCTCTCCCGCTTTTGATGATGTATGGACCGGCATTCTTACCTTTTCTAATACATTTTTCAGCAATTATGGTCGGAGATTCACACTTACTCACAGCCGAACAACTCCGCTCCCGCATTTGATGGTGTATAGTCGGGCATTCTCACCCTTTCTCATCAGCTTTTTGCAAATTATGATCTGACATTCACACCTGCTTTTGATAATGTATGGTTGGGCATTCGCACCTTTTCTTACCCATTTTTCAGTAATTATGGGTGAACATTCACACCTTCTTGCAGCGGAACACCTCTGCTCCCGCTTTTGATGGTGTATAGTCAGGCATTTGAACCTTTTCTTACCCGCTTTTTACAAACTATGGTCGGACAATCAAACCTTCTTGTAGCCGAAAACCTCCGCTCCCTCTTTTGATTATACATTGTTGGGCATTCGCACCTTATTTACAAACTATAGTCAGACATTCACACCTTGCAGCTGAGCCACCTCAGCTCCCTGTTTTGATAGTGTATGTTCGGGCATTCGAACCTATTCTTACCCCCTTTTTACAAACTATGCTCGGAGATTCACACCTACTCACAGCCGAACGACTCCGCTCCCGCATTTGATGATGTCTTGTCCGGCATTCTAGTCTCTTCTAACACATTTTTCAGCAATTATGGTCGGACATTCACACCTACTCACAGCCGAACACTTCCGCTCCCGCATTTGATGGTGTATAGCCGGGCATTCTCACCCTTTCTCATCAGCTTTTTGCAAATTATGATCTGACATTCACACCTACTTGCAGTCGAACAGCTCTGCTCCCGCTTTTGATTATGTTTGGTTGGATATTCGAACCTTTTCTTACCTGCTTTTTACAAACTTTGGTCGGACGTTCACACCTTCTTGCAGCCGAACACATCCACTTCCACTTTTGATGGTATATATTCGGGCATTCGAACCTTTTCTTACCCGCTTTTTACAAACCGTGGTCGGACTTTCACACCTTCTTGTAGCCAAACAACTCCGCTCCCGCTATTGATTGTGTACAGTCGGGTATTTTAACCTTTTCTTACCCGCTTTTTACCAACTATGGTCGGACATTTACACCTTCTTACAGCGGAACACCTCCGCTCCCTCTTTTGATGGTCTATGTTCGGGCATTCGAACCTTTTCTTACCCGCTTTTTACAAACTATGGTCGGACATTTAAACCTTCTTGTAGCCGAACACATCCACTCCTGCTTTTGATGATGTATGGTTGGGCATTTTCACCTTTTCTTACCCATTTTTCAGTAATTATGGGTGGACATTCACACCTTCTTGCAGCTGAACAACTCCTCTCCCGCTTATGATCATGTGCGGTTTGATATTTGAAAATTTTCTTTCATGTTTTAAAGCAATTATTGATGGACATTCAAATCTTCTTGTAGCCGAACACATCCACTCCTGCTTTGCATGATGTATGGTTTGGCATTCGCACCTATTTTTTACCCATTTCTCAGGAATTTTGGGTGGACATTCAGACCTTCTTGCAGCTGAAAACCTCTGCTCCCTCTTTTGATCATACATTGTCGGGCATTCGCACCTTATCTTACCCGCTTTTTACAAACTATAGTCAGACATTCACACCTTGGTGCTGAACCACCTCAGCTCCCTGTTTTGATCATGTATGGTCAGGCAATACTACCTTTTCTTACCCGTTTGTGAGTAATTATGGCTGGACATTCACACCTACTTGCAGTCGAACAGCTCTGCTCCCGCTTTTTATTATGTTTGGTTGGATATTCGAACCTTTTCTTAACTGCTTTTTACAAACTTTGGTCGGACGTTCACACCTTCTTGCAGCCGAACACCTCCGCCTCCGCTTTTGATGGTATATATTCGGGCATTCGAACCTTTTCTTAGCAGCTTTTTACAAACCATGGTTGGACTTTCACACCTTCTTGTAGCCGAACAACTCCGCTCCCGCTATTGATTGTGTACAGTCGGGTATTTTAACCTTTTCTTACCCGCTTTTTACCAACTATGGTCGGACATTCACACCGTCTTACAGCGGAACACCTCCGCTCCCGCTTTTGATGGTGTATTGTCAGGCATTTGAACCTTTTCTTACCTGCTTTTTACAAACTATGGTCGGACTTTCAAACCTTCTTGTAGCCCAACACATCCACTCCTGCTTTTAATGATGTATGTTTGGGCATTCGCACCTTTTCTTACCCATTTTTCAGTAATTATGGGTGGACATTCACACCTTCTTGCAGCTGAACACCTCCTCTCCCGCTTATGATGGTGTATAGTCGGGCTTTCAAGCCTTTTCTTTCCCGGTTTTTACAAATTATAGTTGGACATTCAGACCTTCTTACAGCCGAAAACCACTCCCTCTTTTGATCACACATTTTCTGGCATTCGCACCTTTTCTTACCCGCTTTTTACAAACCATGGTCGGACTTTCACACCTTTTAGTAGCCGAACAACTCAGCACCCGCTACTGATTGTGTACAGTCGGGTATTTTAACCTTTTCTTACCCGTTTTTTACCAACTATGGTCGGACATTCACACCTTCTTACAGCGGAACACCTCCGCTCCCTCCTTTGATGGTGTATGTTCGGGCATTCGAACCTTTTCTTACCCGCTTTTTACAAACTATGGTCAGACGTTCAAACCTTCTTGTAGCCGAACATATCCACTCCTGCTTTTGATGATGTATGGTTGGGCATTCGAACCTACTTGTTGCCCGCTTTTCTTTAATTATGGGTGGACATTCACACCTTGTCTCAGCCAAACACCTCCGCTCCCTGTTTTGATCATGTATGGTTTGACATTCGCACCTTTGCTTCAATGCTCACATGGGCAATGAGAGTGAGACCTGGAGGGGTGTGATTGGGAGGAACGGCCCCCCCGATCTGAATCAGAGTGGTGTTATGTTGTTGGACTTCTGTGCCAGTCATAGACTGTCCATAACGAACACCATGTTCAGGCATAAGGGTGTCCATATGTGCACTTGGCACCAGGACACCCTTGGCCGCAGTTCGATGATCGACTTTGTGGTTGTATCATCGGACTTGCGGCCGTATGTCCTGGACACTCGGGTGAAGAGAGGGGCGGAGCTGTCAACTGATCACCACCTGGTGTTGAGGTGGCTCCGCTGGTGGGGGAGGATGCCGATCAGACCTGGCAGGCCCAAACGTATTGTGAGGGTCTGCTGGGAGCGTTTGTCAGAATCCCCCGTCAGAAGGAGCTTTAACTCCCACCTCCGGCAGAGCTTCAACCATATTTGAGGTGGGGGACATTGAATGGGCCATGTTCCGTGACTCCATTGCCGAGGCAGCTGGTCGGAGTTGTGGCCGTAAGGTGGTCGGTGCCTGTCGTGGCGGCAACCCTCGAACCTGCTGGTGGACACCAGTGGTGAGGGAAGCCGTCAAGCTGAAGAAGGAGTCCTATCGGGCCTTTTTGGCCAGTGGGACCCTGGAAGAAGCTGATAGGTACCGACGGGCCAGACGGGCCGCGGCTTCGGCGGTTGCTGAGGCAAAAACTCGGGCCTGGGAGGAGTTCGGTGAGACCATGGAGAACGATTTCCGGACGGCCTCGAAAAGATTCTGGTCCACCATCCGGCGTCACGGGGGGGGGAGGGGCTCACAGTCAACACTGTTTACAGTGCGGACGGGGCTTTGCTGACCTCAACTAGGGATGTTGTGAGTCGGTGGGGGGAGTACTTCGAGGAACTCCTCAATCCTACCAACACGTGCTCGGAAGAGGCAGAGTCGGAGAGCTCGGAGACAGGGCCTCCCATTTCTGGGGCTGAGGTTGCCGAGGTGGTTAAAAAGCTCCTCGGTGGCAAGGCCCCGGGGGTGGATGAGGTCCGCCCTGAGTTTCTCAAGGCTCTGGATGTTGTAGGGCTGTCTTGGCTGACACGCCTCTGCAGTATCGCGTGGACATCGGGGACAGTGCCTCTGGACTGGCAGATTGGGGTGGTGGTCCCCCTCTTTAAAAAGGGGGACCGGAGGGTGTGTTCCAACTATAGGGGTATCACACTCCTCAGCCTCCCTGGTAAGGTCTATTCGGGGGTATTGGAGAGGAGGATCCGTCGGATAATCGAGCCTCGGATTCAGGAGATGCAGTGTGGCTTTCGTCCTGGCCGTGGAACAGTGGACCAGCTCTATACCCTCGGCAGGATCCTGGAGGGTGCATGGGAGTTCGCCCAACCAGTCTACATGTGTTTTGTGGACTTGGAGAAAGCGTTCGACCGTGTCCCTCGTGGAGTCCTGTGGGGGGTGCTCCGGGAATATGGAGTGCCGGACCCCTTGATAGGGGCCGTTCGGTCTCTGTATGACCGGTGCCAGAGTTTGGTCCGCATTGCCGGTAGTAAGTCGGATACGTTTCCGGTGAGAGTTGGACTCCGTCAGGGCTGCCCTTTGTCACCGATTCTGTTCCTAACTTTTATGGACAGAATTTCTAGGCGGAGCCAGGGCGTTGAGGGTGTCCCATTTGGCGACCTCAGAATCGGGTCTCTGCTTTTTGCAGATGATGTGGTTCTGTTAGCGTCGTCAGGCCGTGACCTTCAGCTCTCACTGGAGTGATTCGCAGCCGAGTGTGAAGCGGCTGGGATGAGAATCAGCACCTCCAAATCCGAGACTATGGTTCTCAGCCGGAAAAGGGTGGAATGCTCTCTCCGGGTCGGGAATGAGATCCTTCCCCAAGAGGAGGAGTTCAAGTATCTCGGGGTCTTGTTCACGAGTGACGGACGAATGGAGCGGGAGATTGACGGGCGGATCGGTGCGGCGCCTGCAGTGTTGCAGGCTCTGCACCGACCCGTCGTTGTGAAGAGGGAGCTGAGCCAGAAGGCGAAGCTCTCTACTTACTGGTCAATCTACGTTCCCATCCTCACCTATGGTCACGAGTTGTGGGTAGTGACCGAAAGAACAAGATCGCGAATACAAGCGGCCGAAATGGGTTTCCTCCGCAGGGTGTCTGGGCTCTCCCTTAGAGATAGGGTGAGAAGCTCAGTCATCCGGGAGGGGCTCGGAGTAGAACCGCTGCTCCTCCGCATTGAGAGGAGTCAGATGAGGTGGCTCGGGCATCTGGTTAGGATGCCCCCTGGGCGCCTCCCTGGGGAGGTGTTCCAGGCACGTCCCACTGGGAGGAGACCCCGGGGGAGACCCAGGACACGTTGGAGAGACTATGTCTCTCGGCTGGCCTGGGAACGCCTCGGGGTCCCCCCGGAAGAGCTGGAGGAAGTGGCCGGGAACAGAGACGTCTGGGTTTCTCTGCTCAAGCTGCTGCCCCCGCGACCCGACCCCCGGATAAGCGGCAGATGATGGATGGATGGATGGATATATCCTCCACCAACCAGACTTACAACCCCCGACTAGGGTAGCAGAATTTCTAAGCAGCTGTACCCCAAAACTACTATCAAAAATATATAAATTATTGTCTAAGATAGATGACACAATGTCTCTTCCATCCTCAAAATGGGAGGCAGATTTATCCATCAGTTCTGGTCATAGCTTCTAACCACAAATATGTTTGAACACCTTCATAAAGACTCGAAATCCTAATTTACAGCTCATACAATACAAAATCCTTCATAGAACACACTATACAGGACAAAGGATGTTCAGGATGAGTCTAACACACTCAAACATCTGCTCACATTGCACAGATAACACACCTGATGATTATGCACACGCTTTGTGGTTTTCTGCGCCTGTCCAGAAGTTCTGGCTTGAAGTCTGTGAGGACCTATCAACATGGCTAAAGTGTAGCATCCCTGCATGCCCCACACTGTGCATACTGGGTGACTTAGACAACATCAACATGGAAATTAACTCAGCACACATGGTTGTCACAGTGTTATGTATCGCAAAGAAAACTATTCTCATGAACTGGAAAGCGAAGAACAATCTGTGTATTAACCAGTTTAGAAATTTTCTTTTAGATTATATTAGCATGGAAACAATGTCTGCCTCCTCAAAACATCAATTGGCTGAATTTCATTCTCTCTGGTCCCCTCTGATTAGTTTTATCACATAGTGGTGGTGGTGGGTTGCTGGGTGATGGTGGGTCTCAGGCCCGGGCTGCTGCAACTGGTGTGACCGGGTAGTTTGTTTGTTTGTTTTTTGTAGAGGTCCTCCTGGGTGGGATTGGGTTGAGTGGGGTGGGGCGGGATGGGTACCTTCTGGGGGTACAGTAGCTCCCGGAATATGGTCGCTGCAGGCCCCGAGCCTGGTGGACATCAGGCCCTCCTGCCCACTGTTGGCTCCCAGGTAGCGGGGATGCCTATTGCAGCCAGTCCCTGGCTGCCCTCTCTGGGGGAGAGTAGCTCCCCCGGTATATATCCCCATACCCCTCTCCCTTCTGGCTCCTGTACACAGCACACACTCACACATGAAGGGTTTTGGGGGCGTGTGTGTTCGGTGGTTTACCCCAGTGAGCTTTACATTTATAAAACTTCCCTTGGCAAAACAAATCTGTTTGGCATCAAAGGTATTCAGACTACAATTCTTCTGACATAATGCTGAACAGGACAAGGGGAAAAAAAAGTAAAGAAGACAGTTCTGCCGAAAGCCAGGGATAGACCTGTTCTAAGTTCTATACTTTTTAAAAGGGGCGTGTTTATCAACTATGGAATTAGAAGATTTACAAAAATGGTCAAGTGCTAGATCTTCATCTGGGATTTTAACAGTGTCATATAACTATTCAACAGATCAGTTAAAAAAAAGCCTGCTCATGGAGATGTTTCAGGATCTGGATACCAAGCGTTTTCATTTTTGCAATTCTGATACAGGCTATTGAGCTGTGATAACTAACACCAAGTTCAGATACTGCGGATTTTCTACCTTTGATTTGTTAAGATTGAGCCAATCAGGGACAACCTTGAAGGATCTCTTTGGTTTTGTAGGATCTGTAATTACCTGAGAAAGGTTGATATTGGTACACACCTTTTTTAAATGATCAGAGGCAGAGTTCAACTTGTTTAAATTAAAATTGCCACACAGAGATTGGGTTTAGGCCACATGCACACAGAATGACATCAACAAATATAAGAAATATTAAACATTTACACATAGATTTTTGAATATATGTAGAGGAATGATACTTTGAAATGTGCTCATTGCGGAGTTATGATCAGTTGAGTAATGAAGGTTGAACTATTCTGGGAAAGAGGTTCTATTCCCAGCATCATGATGGACACTCCTGATATAGAAGGTTTCGCTAACGCATTGGAATTGTTTTACTATTTTCATATGCATGTGCAATGAAGAATTGCTTGCTGCTGATAAATGCAAAGAAGAACAGCTTACACATAGATGCTCACATATAGGCTGCTGAATGCAATGAAGACCTGCTTATCAAGTAAAGTTCAATGTCAATGTGTAATATTCAATTAGGATTTGCAAAACAGTGAAGTTAAACAATGAATGGGTCCATAGTCGGTATGAGAAGACTACAGGAATATTTACCTGGGTGTACGTTCAAACAGAGATGAGAAAATTGCGATAAATAATTGTTTGTTTGTTTGTTAGTATGTATATGAATGTTATGTGTATAAACTGTGTTGAGTTATAGTTACTCAGTAGTGTCTCAGTGAAACAACCAACGGGGGAAGCCTTGCGGTGACAACAAAAGCAGTGTTTTACTGATCAGTCAAGTTGCTCCAGTGTACTCCATACAAACTGGTTGGCTACTGAAGGGATAGAAAATGGGGAATACTTGTTTTAAAGCAAACAAGGAATTAGATGGGAAAAATACATGTTTTAACGGGACCCAGACAATATTAAATACTCAGACAGATGGGAGAAGAAGTGTAGTTTTGTAGGAAATCACAAAATTATTACATAGAATTAGTGAAATCAATTGAAGAATGCCTTTCTGAAGAGCTGTTTACCACAGATGAGCAGCTTTGCGACCAAGCACATTGTAGATCGCTTTACTGCCAAAATGATCTAATTTAATGGATTGGTTTAGACATGCATAACAGCATTTTAAGAACAAAGAGAGAAACAAAAAGGGACAACGCTTCATGGTGGAAGGTGATGTATAAATAACTGTGTATATGATGAAGGGGGTGGCAACACCCATTCCGAAATCCCGCCATTCCGACATCCCGCTATTCCGACATCCCATCATTCCGACATACCACCATTCCGACATACCACCATTCCGACATGCAAACGTCCCACCATTCCGACATCCCACCATTGCGACATCCCGCTATTCTGACGTTCAAATGTCCCACCATTCCGACAAGGCTTTCCGTATAAGGAAATGTGTGTTACTCAACAGGTGAGTCCCTTCTTTCTGTTCATGCAATTTATATGTTTAACACATGTTTATAGACAAGCGTTATTAAAAACACAAAGTCTCGGCAACTGGAGGAGGAGAAGCAGTCTGCGGTGGTTTTCAATCACACACTCCAATGCCACTTGTTTCAACTTCCGAAAATTTAATCCAGGAAAAAAAGGCTTACAAACATGGACCAAAACGGCTCCATAACACGCACAAGAATCCAAAAGAAACGAAAGTTAACTAAAAGAAAGCAAATAAACAGTATGAAGTGGTCAAAATTGGTTTTACGCATGCCTATGTGCGTCTGGCACATGCGTCTTCGGGCTCTCCCACGTTGGTTTGTGGATGAAAGCTATATGTTCAGCTGTAATGTCATGTAAAAACAATCTCTACATGACATTTACTCCCAGGTGTGACCAGTTTAGGTCCTTAAGATATCAACAGGCTGTATAAAGCTACAACCGTTGCGGCTGTGTGTTTGTGCCAAATGCGCAAAGCCCATCCGCGCTTCCCAAAATTGGAGTGAGTACTCATAAATCACGTGAATAACATGAATAAATGTTTTGTTGTGTTTTATACGTTCTATGCTGTCATTTCTCTCTTCTCCTATTGGCAAGGCAAGGCAGAGTGCTCGCAACTGTGTCCTGTGCAGTAGCCGTGATATCTGTAATTGCAATTATTACTTTTGCATATGATGACAGCGTGCAAAAGACGCATGGGCTCTGTGGAGAGCTCCGCTCCAGCTGGCTGCTGTGACAGCTCACTGACACTGTATTTCTGCTTAATCAGTTTCAGTCTCGCCAGAGTTACATTAATATCTGTATTTTTATATTTGAAATTCAGGGGATTTTGATAATAGATTATTAAAGTTTGTTTGCGAGGCTGTGGCCTCTGCATGTGCAAAGCTTGTGCGCCAAACTTTAGGGCGTATTTGCGCCGGCATATCATTAGTGCAAAATGTTTTGGGTAAAAAATAGGCTATTAAAAGGAACTGTCGGAATGGCGGTATGTTAAAAAAAACAAAAAACATACCGCCATTCCGACCATAGGAGGAAAAAAGTGTCGGAATGGTGGGAGGTTTGATAAAAAATTAAGTGTCGCCATTCCGACAATTGGAGACCCATGTCGGAATGGCGAGATGTCGGAATGGCAGCATGTAACCATGATGAAGGAGAGACCATTTGAGCAGCACAGCCATTTCGCAGCACAGGGACAGCAATCCAAGTTACAGGATCTCCCACGTGGTATCACCTGTCACATTGTGTCAAGGCATCAAAAGAAGAAAAAATCACCAAACTCAAGGACAAAAAGACAAAGACTCCGGTGAACGAAGACAGAGGACTGACAAACCAGAAATACAAAAGGATTCTCGATATCAAGATCCAGAAGAAGAGGCTAACAATGCCACGAACACTTACGATGCTGGGAATGATGCCAGCAATGAACAGAGAAGAAGATTCAGTGTCATCAATCTGCATTACGTGCCTCTAATGAGGGGGTGAATATAGAATCCTCAACGATTACAACGTCTCTGGGAACTGTGACAACAACAAGGTTTAAACCATTTTGATATATATTATAACCTATTGTCTAAGGAATAGTGCTGAAAATGAGGTAAATCTAATCCACCACTGTCCTTGGTCTTCTGTAGGGTTTTTAAACTAATACGTGGTGGTTTGTTTTTCCACAGAAATTTGGAGATGCATGAATCTAGTGACTTAAACCAAGTAGCAGATGGTTTTATGGGGATCATTGAGAACAAATAGTTAACTTTTGGTAGTATCATCATTTTAATGGATGTAACTCTCCCCATAAGTGATATAGGTAAGGACTTCCAACGAGAGATCGTCCTCTACTGTCTTTAATAATTGCACATATTGCACAATTGCTTTGTTAGCTCTGAGAGCCTGGAGGAAATGTTTATGCCTAAATATCTAATATTTCCTGACTGTAAAGTGATCGCAGGTATATTATGGACCCTACAGTTAATGGGCAGCACTGTGGTCTTAGACCAGTTGATAGAGTAGTCAGAAAGTGCTGAGAATTTATTTATGAGTGTGATCGTGTGACTGAGAGACGTCTGTGAGTTCTGAAGGAAAAGTAATACATCATCAGCATAAAGACTTATTTTATGCTCAATATTTTGGGATTAATTACTCACAAACGGGTAAGAAAAGGTAGTATTGCCAGACCATACATGATCAAAACAGGGAGCGGAGGTGGTTCAGCTGCAAGGTGTGAATGTCTGACTATAGTTTGTAAAAAGCGGGTAAGATAAGGTGCGAATGCCCGACAATGTAAGGGAGCGGAGGTTTTTGGCTACAAGAAGGTTTGAATGTCCGACCATAGTTTGTAAAAAGCGGGTAAGAAAAGGTTACCATACATCATCAAAAGCAGGAGTGGATGTGTTCGGCTACAAGAAGATTTGAATGTCCATCAATAATTGCTTTAAAACATGAAAGAAAATTTTCGAATATCAAACCGCACATGATCATAAGCGGGAGAGGAGTTGTTCAGCTGCAAGAAGGTGTGAATGTCCACCCATAATTACTGAAAAATGGGTAAAAAAAGGTGAAAATGCCCAACCATACATCATCAAAAGCAGGAGTGGATGTGTTCGGCTACAAGAAGGTTTGAATGTCCGACCATAGTTTGTAAAAAGCGGGTAAGAAAAGGTTCGAATGCCCGAACATAGACCATCAAAAGAGGGAGCGGAGGTGTTTCGCTGTAAGAAGGTGTAAATGTCCGACCATAGTTGGTAAAAAGCGGGTAAGAAAAGGTTAAAATACCCGACTGTACACAATCAATAGCGGGAGCGGAGTTGTTTGGCTACAAGAAGGTGTGAAAGTCCGACCACGGTTTGTAAAAAGCGGGTAAGAAAAGGTTCGAATGCCCGAATATATACCATCAAAAGTGGAAGTGGATGTGTTCGGCTGCAAGAAGGTGTGAACGTCCGACCAAAGTTTGTAAAAAGCAGTTAAGAAAAGGTTCGAATATCCAACCAAACATAATCAAAAGCGGGAGCAGAGCTGTTCGACTGCAAGTAGGTGTGAATGTCAGATCATAATTTGCAAAGAGCTGATGAGAAAGGGTGAGAATGCCCGGCTATACACCATCAAATGCGGGAGCGGAAGTGTTCGGCTGTGAGTAGGTGTGAATGTCCAACCATAATTGCTGAAAAATGTGTTAGAAGAGACTAGAATGCCGGCCAAGACATCATCAAATGCGGGAGCGGAGTTGTTCGGCTGTGAGTAGGTGTGAATCTCCGAGCATAGTTTGTAAAAAGGGGGTAAGAATAGGTTTGAATGCCCGAACATACACTATCAAAACAGGGAGCTGAGGTGGCTCAGCTGCAAGGTGTGAATGTCTGACGATAGTTTGTAAATAAGGTGCGAATGCCCAACAATGTATAATCAAAAGAGGGAGCGGAGGTTTTCGGCTACAAGGTTTGAATGTCCGACCATAGTTTGTAAAAAGCGGGTAAGAAAAGGTTCAAATGCCTGACTATACACCATCAAAAGCGGGAGCAGAGGTGTTCCGCTGTAAGACGGTGTGAATGTCTGACCATATTTGGTAAAAAGCGGGTAAGAAAAGGTTAAAATACCCGACTGTACACAATCAATAGGAATGAATTTTATAGCAAAATCCGAAATCATGCATAACTCCGCAAAAGGAACGTATTGCTCAACCAAAGGGATGCTTCTTTCTCATTCAGGGTAATATGAGGAACTTTATGCTTTATACATTTTAGACATGGATAACTATGAAGGACAAAGCAATTTAACTTGGTTTGAGCAAAGCAATTCATTTTATAGGAAAATCCGAAATCGTGCAGGACTCATGAAAGTAAGCTTATTCTCGGATTCCTGATCCTCCAGTGTTGCTCTTTCCTATACTGCAAAATACAGCCTTGTTCTTTGTTGAAATCGATATAGACATTGATAAATATGAAGGACAAAGTAGTTTCCACTTTGTTTGAGTGAAGGAATTAATTTTATAGCAAAATCCCAAATCAAGCAGAAAGTATGAAAATAAGCTTGTTTTCGGATTCCTGATCCTTCAGTGTTGCTATTTCTTCTACTGCAAAATACAATGTTGTTCTTTGTTGAAGTAAATCTAGACATTGATAAATATGAAGGACAAAGAAGTTTTCACTTGGTTTGAGTGAAGGAATTCATTTTATACATAAAATCCCAAATCATGCAGAACGTATGAAAATAAGCTTATTCTTGGATTCCTGATCCTTCAGTGTTGCTTTTTCTTCTACTGCAAAATACAATGTTGTTCTTTGTTGAAGTCAATCTAGACATTGATAAATATGAAGGACAAAGCAGTTTTAACTTGGTTTGAGTGAAGGAATTCATTTTATACATAAAATCCCAAATCATGCAGAACGTATGAAAATAAGCTTATTCTCGGATTACTGATCCTTCAGTGTTGCTCTTTCTACTGCAAAATCCAGTGTTGTTCTTTGTTGAAGTCAATCTAGACATTGATAAATATGAAGGACAAAGCAGTTTTAACATAGTTTGAGTGAAGGCATTCATTTATAGTAAAATCAATAATCGTGCAGAACTCATGAAAATAAGCTTATTCTCGGATTCCTAAAACTTTTGATTTGCTCTTTCTTTACTGCAAAGTACAATGTTGTTCTTTGTTGAAGTCGATCTAGACATTGATAAATATGAAGGACAAAGCAGTTTTCACTTGGTTTGAGTGAAGGATTTGCAGCTGAAAACCTCCCGCTCCCGCTTTCGATTGTTTATAGTCGGGCTTTCGAGCCTTTTCTTACCCGGTTTTTAGAAATTATGGTTGGACATTCAGACCTTGCAGCCGAAGACCTCCACTCCCTCTTTTGATCATACATTGTCGGGCATTCGCACCTTGTCTTACCCGCTTTTTACAAACTATAGTCAGACATTCACACCTTGCAGCTGAACCACCTCAGCTCCCTGTTTTGATCATGTATGGTCTGGCAATACTACCTTTCCTTACCCGTTTGTGAGTAATTATGGCTGGACATTCACACCTACTTGCAGTCGAACAGCTCTGCTCCCGCTTTTGATGGTATATATTCGGGCATTCGAACCTTTTCTTAGCAGCTTTTTACAAACCATGGTTGAACTTTCACACCTTCTTGTAGCCGAACAACTCCGCTCCCGCTTTTGATGGTGTATAGTCAGGCATTTGAACCTTTTCTTACCCGCTTTTTACTAACTATGGTCGGACATTCAAACCTTCTTGTAGCCGAAAACCTCCGCTCCCTCTTTTGATCATACATTGTCGGGCATTCGCACCTTTTCTTACCCGTTTTTTACAAACCATGGTCGGACTTTCAAACCTTCTTGTAGCCCAACACATCCACTCCTGCTTTTGATGATGTATGTTTGGGCATTCGCACCTTTTCTTACCCATTTTTCAGTAATTATGGGTGGACATTCACACCTTCTTGCAGCTGAACACCTCCTCTCCCGCTTATGATGGTGTATAGTCGGGCTTTCAAGCCTTTTCTTACCCGGTTTTTACAAATTATAGTTGGACATTCAGACCTTCTTACAGCCGAAAACCTCCACTCCCTCTTTTGATCATACATTGTCGGGCATTAGCACCTTTTCTTACCCGCTTTTTACAAACCATAGTTGGACTTTCACATCTTTTAGTAGCCGAACAACTCCGCTCCCGCTACTGATTGTGTACAGTCGGGTATTTTAACCTTTTCTTACCCGCTTTTTACCAACTATGGTCGGACATTCACACCTTCTTACAGCGGAACACCTCCGCTCCCTCTTTTGATGGTGTATATTCGGGCAGTCAAACCTTTTCTTACCTGCTTTTTACAAACTATGGTCAGACATTCAACCCTTCTTGGAGCCAAACACATCCACTCTTGCTTTTGATTATGTATAGTTAGGCATTCGCACCTTTTCTTACCCATTTTTCAGTAATTATGGGTGTACATTCACACCTTCTTGCAGCCGAACACCTCCGCTCCCTCTTTTGATCATACATTTTCGGGCATTTGCACCTTTTCTTACCCGCTTTTTACAAACCATGGTCGGACTTTCACACCTTTTAGTAGCCGAACAACTCCGCACCCGCTACTGATTGTGTACAGTCGGGTATTTTAACCTTTTCTTACCCGTTTTTTACCAACTATGGTCGGACATTCACACCTTCTTACAGCGGAACACCTCCGCTCCCTCCTTTGATGGTGTATGTTCGGGCATTCTAACCTTTTCTTACCCGCTTTATACAAACTATGGTCAGACGTGCAAACCTTCTTGTAGCCGAACATATCCACTCCTGCTTTTGATGATGTATGGTTGGGCATTCGAACCTACTTGTTGCCCGCTTTTCATTAATTATGGGTGGACATTCACACCTTGTCTCAGCCAAACACCTCCGCTCCCTGTTTTGATCATGTATGGTTTGACATTCGCACCTTTGCTTACCTTCTTTTTATACTGATTGCTCAAGATTAAGTTGTTCTTTCTCAAACTACAAAATTTTTTTAATTGTTGAAACTTGATTTGAAGTGGATAAATAAGGAAGACAAACAGTTTTAAGTCAGGCTGATAGCAATTAATTTTATAGCAAAATCTGTATTTCGTCATTTGTCGAGAGATGCTTATTGCTGAAGAAGTTCTTTCTCATTCTACAAAGTACAACGTTGTTTATCATTGAAACTTGATTAGACATGAATAAATATGAAGGACAAAGCAGTCTTAACTTGGTTTGAGTTAAGGAATTCGTTTTATAGGAGAATCCGAATTCGTGCATAACTCGTAAAATAGAGCTTATTTTCGGATTCCTAAAGAATGAGTCTGGTTCTTTCTCATAATACAAAGTTTGTTGTTTATTGTTGAAACTTGATCAGACCGTTAGATATAGTCGGACTCACCTCGACGCACGGCTTGGGATCTGGAACCAGTACTCTTGAGAGGGGTTGGACTCTCTTCCACTCTGGAGTTGCCCGTGGTGAGAGGCGCAGAGCAGGTGTGGGCATACTTATTGCCCCCCGGCTGTGTGCCAGTACATTGGGGTTTACCCCAGTGAACGAGAGGGTAGCCTCCCTCCGCCTTGGGTGGGGGGACGAGTCCTGACTGTTGTTTGTGCCTATGCGCCAAACAGCAGTTCAGAGTACCTACCCTTTTTGGAGTCTCTGGGGGAGGCACTGGAGAATGCTCCTACCGGAGACTCCCTCATTCTGCTGGGGGACTTCAATGCTCACATGGGCAATGACAGTGAGACCTGGAGGGGTGTGATTGGGAGGAACGGCCCCCCCGATCTGAATCAGAATGGTGTTATGTTGTTGGACTTCTGTGCCAGTCATAGACTGTCCATAACGAACACCATGTTCAGGCATAAGGGTGTCCATATGTGCACTTGGCACCAGGACACCCTTGGCCGCAGTTCGATGATCGACTTTGTGGTTGTATCATCGGACTTGCGGCCGTATGTCCTGGACACTCGGGTGAAGAGAGGGGCGGAGCTGTCAACTGATCACCACCTGGTGGTGAGTTGGCTCCGCTGGTGGGGGAGGATGCCGATCAGACCTGGCAGGCCCAAACGTATTGTGAGGGTCTGCTGGGAGCGTTTGTCAGAATCCCCCGTCAGAAGGAGCTTTAACTCCCACCTCCAGCAGAGCTTCAACCATATTTGAGGTGGGGGACATTGAATGGGCCATGTTCCGTGACTCCATTGCCGAGGCAGCTGGTCGGAGTTGTGGCCGTAAGGTGGTCGGTGCCTGTCGTGGCGGCAACCCTCGAACCTGCTGGTGGATACCAGTGGTGAGGGAAGAAGGAGTCCTATCGGGCCTTTTTGGCCAGTGGGACCCTGGAAGAAGCTGATAAGTACCGACGGGCCAGACGGGCCGCGGCTTTGGCGGTTGCTGAGGCAAAAACTCGGGCCTGGGAGGAGTTCGGTGAGACCATGGAGAACGAATTCCGGACGGCCTCGAAAAGATTCTGGTCCACCATCCGGCGTCTCAGGGGGGGAAGCGGCTCACAGTCAACACTGTTTACAGTGCGGACGGGGCTTTGCTGACCTCAACTAGGGATGTTGTGAGTCGGTGGGGGGAGTACTTCGAGGAACTCCTCAATCCTACCAACACGTGCTCGGAAGAGGCAGAGTCGGAGAGCTCGGAGACGGGGCCTCCCATTTCTGGGGCTGAGGTTGCCGAGGTGGTTAAAAAATTCCTCGGTGGCAAGGCCCCGGGGGTGGATGAGGTCCGTCCTGAGTTTCTCAAGGCTCTGGATGTTGTAGGGCTGTCTTGGCTGACACGCCTCTGCAGTATCGCGTGGACATCGGGGACAGTGCCTCTGGACTGGCAGATTGGGGTGGTGGTCCCCCTCTTTAAAAAGGGGGACCGGAGGGTGTGTTCCAACTATAGGGGTATCACACTCCTCAGCCTCCCTGGTAAGGTCTATTCGGGGGTATTGGAGAGGAGGATCCATCGGATAATCGAGCCTCAGATTCAGGAGATGCAGTGTGGCTTTCGTCCTGGCCGTGGAACAGTGGACCAGCTCTATACCCTCGGCAGGATCCTGGAGGGTGCATGGGAGTTCGCCCAACCAGTCTACATGTGTTTTGTGGACTTGGAGAAAGCGTTCGACCGTGTCCCTCGTGGAGTCCTGTGGGGGGTGCTCCGGGAATATGGAGTGCCGGACCCCTTGATAGGGGCCGTTCGGTCTCTGTATGACCGGTGCCAGAGTTTGGTCCGCATTGCCGGCAGTAAGTCGGATACGTTTCCGGTGAGAGTTGGACTCCGTCAGGGCTGCCCTTTGTCACCGATTCTGTTCCTAACTTTTATGGACAGAATTTCTAGGCGGAGCCAGGGCGTTGAGGGTGTCCCATTTGGCGACCTCAGAATCGGGTCTCTGCTTTTTGCAGATGATGTGGTTCTGTTAGCGTCGTCAGGCCGTGACCTTCAGCTCTCACTGGAGTGATTCGCAGCCAACTGTGAAGCGGCTGGGATGAGAATCAGCACCTCCAAATCCGAGACTATGGTTCTCAGCCGGAAAAGGGTGGAATGCTCTCTCCGGGTCGGGAATGAGATCCTTCCCCAAGAGGAGGAGTTCAAGTATCTCGGGGTCTTGTTCACGAGTGACGGACGAATGGAGCGGGAGATTGACGGGCGGATCGGTGCGGCGCCTGCAGTGTTGCAGGCTCTGCACCGACCCGTCGTTGTGAAGAGGGAGCTGAGCCAGAAGGCGAAGCTCTCTACTTACTGGTCAATCTACGTTCCCATCCTCACCTATGGTCACGAGTTGTGGGTAGTGACCGAAAGAACAAGATCGTGAATACAAGCGGCCAAAATGGGTTTCCTCCGCAGGGTGTCTGGGCTCTCCCTTAGAGATAGGGTGAGAAGCTCAGTCATCCGGGAGGGGCTCGGAGTAGAACCGCTGCTCCTCCGCATTGAGAGGAGTCAGATGAGGTGGCTCGGGCATCTGGTTAGGATGCCCCCTGGGCGCCTCCCTGGGGAGGTGTTCCGGGCACGTCCCACTGGGAGGAGACCCCGGGGGAGACCCAGGACACGTTGGAGAGACTATGTCTCTCGGCTGGCCTCGGAACGCCTCGGGGTCCGCCCGGAAGAGCTGGAGGAAGTGGCCGGGGACAGAGACGTCTGGGTTTCTCTGCTCAAGCTGCTGCCCCCGCGACCCGACCCCCGGATAAGCGGCAGATGATGGATGGATGGATGGATATATCCTCCACCAACCAGACTTACAACCCCCGACTAGGGTAGCAGAATTTCTAAGCAGCTGTACCCCAAAACTACTATCAAAAATATATAAATTATTGTCTAAGATAGATGACACAATGTCTCTTCCATCCTCAAAATGGGAGGCAGATTTATCCATCAGTTCTGGTCATAGCTTCTAACCACAAATATGTTTGAACACCTTCATAAAGACTCGAAATCCTAATTTACAGCTCATACAATACAAAATCCTTCATAGAACACACTATACAGGACAAAGGATGTTCAGGATGGGTCTAACACACTCAAACATCTGCTCACATTGCACAGATAACACACCTGATGATTATGCACACGCTTTGTGGTTTTTCTGCGCCTGTCCAGAAGTTCTGGCTTGAAGTCTGTGAGGACCTATCAACATGGCTAAAGTGTAGCATCCCTGCATGCCCCACACTGTGCATACTGGGTGACTTAGACAACATCAACATGGAAATTAACTCAGCACACATGGTTGTCACAGTGTTATGTATCGCAAAGAAAACTATTCTCATGAACTGGAAAGCGAAGAACAATCTTTGTATTAACCAGTTTAGAAATTTTCTTTTAGATTATATTAGCATGGAAACAATGTCTGCCTCCTCAAAACATCAATTGGCTGAATTTCATTCTCTCTGGTCCCCTCTGATTAGTTTTATCACATAGTGGTGGTGGTGGGTTGCTGGGTGATGGTGGGTCTGCGACTGGTGTGACCGGGTGGTTTGTTTGTTTGTTTTTCGATGTTGTTTGTTTGTTTTTTGTAGAGGTCCTCCTGGGTGGGGTTGGGTTGAGTGGGGTGGGACGGGATGGGTACCTTCTGGGGGTACAGTAGCTCCCGGAATATGGTCGCTGCAGGCCCCGAGCCTGGTGGACATCAGGCCCTCCTGCCCATTGTTGGCTCCCAGGTAGCAGGGATGCCTATTGCAGCCAGTCCCTGGCTGCCCTCTCTGGGGGAGAGTAGCTCCCCCGGTATATATCCCCATACCCCTCTCCCTTCTGGCTCCTGTACACAGCACACACTCACACATGAAGGGTTTTGGGGGCGTGTGTGTTCGGTGGGGTGTAGTGGATGGGGCCACGTAGGTGGTCCCCTTTGGTTGCACTCTGCAGTTCCCTGCCCCTGTTTTAATTACACCTTAGACATTACTACTTATCAAACACACTCACACACACACATTAGGTCTTGGGGGGTGGTTACACTGAGTGGCATCTGGTGGGCGGGGCTCTTTGGGTATGTAGGCTGCCCAGAGTGCCGCGCTCCCAGTTCTACAAGTTTGGCTGCCCCTCAATTTTAATTGCTCACTATTAGAAAATATTGAAGAGCCAGAAGGGTGAGGGGAGGGGTCTTCTTCGCACACCCCTGCTTCCTGGTGTCTGTTCGGGGCAGATGGGGCCAGGAGGATTAATTAATTGTTCTGCTGGTTCGGGGTCTGTGGTGGCTGGGGGGTTGCTGGCCCCCTGGTGTGCCCGCTGCACTATACCCCAGCAGAGTCGAGGGAGGTAGGACGTGTGGATGTATGGGACGTGAAAGTGTGTGTGGTAATGATTGGGCCTGGATCTGGGACTTGCTGTCGCCTGGCCTGCCTGTGCTTCTCCCGATGGGGCGTCAGCGTTGCCTCTCCCCACTGCTCGCAACTTCACCCACCTGTGGGCACGTCTTGACTCCCAGGACACTTGGCAAGGGGCGCTGGGGCAGGCGCTGACCCACTTTGTGGCTGTCTGGGGCGCTTTGCCCTCCTGGGTATTGGGTGGGGCCTCTGCCGGGGGGTTTGGGGGTGCTCGGGCTCCTGGGGCCCAGGTCCAGTGCACGGCCCATGTCTGGGCGGCTGGGGCCTGGCGGGGTCGGTGGGCTGTTACCCCTGGTTCCCGGAGTGCCTCTGCCCTATGCTTATGGGGGCTCTTTCTGGGGGCTTCCTCTGCAGTCTTCTGGGTGGATGCGTGGTTGCCCCTGCGGTGGGCTGCCTTGGTTCTGTGCTCTGTGGGGGCTGCTGGTGGCCTGGGTCTTGTGGCCCTCTCTGCCTGCTTCTGATTGCTTGGGGGGGGCTGTGGATTGTGGCCCTGTACGCTTATACACTCATAACTAAGCCATGGGTGTTGCATGTTCTCACACTCACACACACACACACACATTCATTAGTCCAGTAGCATGGTCGCTAAGCAGTTGATGTATTATCATGTCGTCTCAGGTCATCTATATCCACAGCTGTGTTGTATGCGATTGCCGCTTCTTGTGCTTGTTTTTGTTTGTTTGTGTGTTTGTTTTTTCTCTGCTTGTCTGCTTTCAGGTGCTCCTGGTGGCGCTAAGGCTGGATTCCCCTCAGAGGCCATGGATTGTTGTCTGTTTTGTTTTTACAGGTGTAGCAGCTGGTTGTCTGGTTTTTGTTTCTATTTTTGTTCTGTTTCCTCTTCTTTCCTCTTCTTCTTTCCTTGTCCCCCGGTCCGGTTCAGTTCAGTTCATGTCATATATTGTAAACAGAAATAAATAAATGGGCATCAAGGGGAGCTTTACATTTATAAAACTTCCCTTGGCAAAGCAAATCTGTTTGGCATCAAAGGTATTCAGACTACAATTCTTCTGACATAATGCTGAACAGGACAAGGGGAGAAAAAAAAAAAAGTAAAGAAGACAGTTCTGCCGAAAGTCAGGGACTAGACCTCTTCTAAGTTCTATACTTTTTAAAAGGGGCATGTTTATCAACTATGGAATTAGAAGATTTACAAAAATGGTCAAGTGCTAGATCTTCATCTGAGATTTTAACAGTGTCATATAACTATTCAACAGATCAGTTAAAAAAAAGCCTGCTCATGGAGATGTTTCAGGATCTGGATACCAAGCGTGGACCTAATGTTTTCATTTTTGCAATTCTGATACAGGCTATTGAGCAGTGATAACTAACACCAAGTTCAGATACTGCGGATATTCTACCTTTGATTTGTTAAGATTGAGCCAATCAGGGACAACCTTGAAGGATCTCTTTGGTTTTGTAGGATCAGTAATTACCTGAGAAAGGTTGATATTGGTACACACCTTTTTTAAATGATCAGAGGCAGAGTTCAACTTGTTTAAATTAAAATTGCCACACAGAGATTGCACACAATTGCACACAGAAAGACATCAACAAATATAAGAAATATTAAACATTTACACATAGATTTTTGAATACATGTAGAGGAATGATACTTTGAAATGTGCTCATTGCGGAGTTATGATCAGTTGAGTAATGAAGGTTGAACTATATGGGAAAGAGGTTCTATTCCCAGCATCATGATGGACACTCCTGATATAGAAGGTTTCGCTAACGCATTGGAATTGTTTTACTATTTTCATATGCATGTGCAATGAAGAATTGCTTGCTGCTGATAAATGCAAAGAAGAACAGCTTACACATAGATGCTCACATATAGGTTGCTGAATGCAATGAAGACCTGCTTATCCAGTAAAGTTCAATGTCAATGTGTAATATTCAATTAGGATTTGCAAAACAGTGAAGTTAAACAATGAATGGGTCCATAGTCGGTATGAGAAGACTACAGGAATATTTACCTGGGTGTACGTTCAAACAGAGATGAGAAAATCGCGATAAATAATTGTTTGTTTGTTTGTTAGTATGTATATGAATGTTATGTGTATAAACTGTGTTGAGTTATAGTTACTCAGTAGTGTCTCAGTGAAACAACCGACGGGGGATGCCTTGCGGTGACAACAAAAGCATTATTTTACTGATCAGTCAAGTTGCTCCAGTGTACTCCATACAAACTGGTTGGCTACTGAAGGGATAGAAAATGGGGAATTCTTGTTTTAAAGCAAACAAGGAATTAGATGGGAAAAATACATGTTTTAACGGGACCCAGACAATATTAAATACTCAGACAGATGGGAGAAGAAGTGTAGTTTTGTAGGAAATCACAAAATTATTACATAGAATTAGTGAAATCAATTGAAGAATGCCTTTCTGAAGAGCTGTTTACCACAGATGAGCAGCTTTGCGACCAAGCACATTGTAGATCGCTTTACTGCCAAAATGATCTAATTTAATGGATTGGTTTAGACATGCATAACAGCATTTTAAGAACAAAGAGAGAAACAAAAAGGGACAACGCTTCATGGTGGAAGGTGATGTATAAATAAAAGTGTATATGATGAAGGGGGTGGCAACACCCATTCCGAAATCCCGCCATTCCGACATCCCGCTATTCCGACATCCCACCATTCCGACATACCACCATTCCGACATACCACCATTCCGACATGCAAACGTCCCACCAATCCGACGTTCAAATGTCCCACCATTCCGACAAGGCTTTCTGTATAAGGAAATGTGTGTTACTCAACAGGTGAGTCCCTTCTTTCTGTTCATGCAATTTATATGTTTAACACATGTTTATAGACAAGCGTTATTAAAAACACAAAGTCTCGGCAACTGGAGGAGGAGAAGCAGTCCGCGGTGGTTTTCAATCACACACTCCAATGCCACTTGTTTCAACTTCCGAAAATTTAATCCAGGAAAAAAAGGCTTACAAACATGGACCAAAACGGCTCCATAACACGCACAAAAATCCAAAAGAAACGAAAATTAACTAAAAGAAAGCAAATAAACAGTATGAAGTGGTCAAAATTGGTTTTACGCATGCCTATGTGCGTCTGGCACATGCGTCTTCGGGCTCTCCCACATTAGTTTGTGGATGAAAGCTATATGTTCAGCTGTAATGTCATGTAAAAACAATCTCTACATGACATTTACTCCCAGGTGTGACCAGTTACGTCCTTAAGATATCAACAGGCTGTATAAAGCCTTGCGCAACGGCTGTGTGTTTGTGCCAAATGCGCAAAGCCCATCCGCGCTTCCCAAAATTGGAGCGAGAACTCATAAATCACGTGAATAACATGAATAAACGGTTTTACTGCATTTTGTTGTGTTTTATACGTTCTATGCTGTCATTTCTCTCTTCTCCTATTGGCAAGGCAAGGCAGAGTGCTCGCAACTGTGTCCTGTGCCGTAGCCGTGATATCTGTTATTGCAATTATTACTTTTGCATATGATGACAGCGTGCAAAAGACGCATGGGCTCTGTGGAGAGCTCCGCTCCAGCTGGCTGCTGTGACAGCTCACTGACACTGTATTTCTGCTTAATCAGTTTCAGTCTCGCCAGAGTTACATTAATATCTGTATTTTTATATTTGAAATTCAGGGGATTTTGATAATAGATTATTAAAGTTTGTTTGCGAGGCTGTGGCCTCTGCATGTGCAAAGCTTGTGCGCCAAACTTTAGGGCGTATTTGCGCTGGCATATCATTAGTGCAAAATGTTTTGGGTAAAAAATAGGCTATTAAAAGGAACTGTCGGAATGGCGGTATGTTAAAAAAAACAAAAAACATACCGCCATTCCGACCATAGGAGGAAAAAAGTGTCGGAATGGTGGGACGTTTGATAAAAAATTAAGTGTCGCCATTCCGACAATTGGAGACCCATGTCGGAATGGCGAGATGTCGGAATGGCAGCATGTAACCATGATGAAGGAGAGACCATTTGAGCAGCACAGCCATTTCGCAGCACAGGGACAGCAGTCCAAGTTACAGGATCTCCCACGTGGTATCACCTGTCACATTGTGTCAAGGCATCAAAAGAAGAAAAAATCACCAAACTCAAGGACAAAAAGACGAAGACGCCGGTGAACGAAGAGAGAGTACTGACAAACCAGAAATACAAAAGGATTCTCGATATCAAGATCCAGAAGAAGAGGCTAACAATGCCACGAACACTTACGATGCTGGGAATGATGCCAGCAATGAACAGAGAAGAAGATTCAGTGTCATCAATCTGCATCACGTGCCTCTAATGAGGGGGTGAATATAGAATCCTCAACGATTACAACGTCTCTGGGAACTGTGACAAAAACAAGGTTTAAACCATTTTGATATATATTGTAACCTATTGGCTAAGGAATAGTGCTGAAAATGAGGTAAATCTAATCCACCATTGTCCTTGGTCTTCTGTAGGGTTTTTAAACTAATACGTGGTGGTTTGTTTTTCCACAGAAATTTGGAGATGCATGAATCTAGTTACTTAAACCAAGTAGCAGATGGTTTTATGGGGATCATTGAGAACAAATAGTTAACTTTTGGTAGTATCATCATTTTAATGGATGTAATTCTCCCCATAAGTGATATAGGTAAGGACTTCCAACGAGAGAGATCGTCCTCTACTGTCTTTAATAATTGCACATAATTTAGCTTTGTTAGCTCTGAGAGCCTGGAGGAAATGTTTATGCCTAAATATCTAATATTTCCTGACTGTAAAGTGATCGCAGGTATATTATGGACCCTACAGTTAATGGGCAGAACTGTGGTCTTAGACCAGTTGATAGAGTAGTCAGAAAGTGTTGAGAATTTATTCATGAGTGTGACCGTGTGAGTGAGAGACGTCTGTGAGTTCTGAAGGAAAAGTAATACATCATCAGCATAAAGACTTATTTTATGCTCAATATTTTGGGATTAATTACTCACAAACGGGTAAGAAAAGGTAGTATTGCCAGACCATACATGATCAAAAAAGGGAGCGGAGGTCGTTCAGCTGCAAGAAGGTGTGAATGTCCAACTAAAGTTTATAAAAAGCGGGTAAGACAAGGTGCGAATGCCCGACAATGCATGATCAAAAGAGGGAGCGGAGGTTTTCGGCTGCAAGAAGGTCTGAATGTCCACCCATAATTGCTGAAAATGGGTAAAAAAAGGGTGCGAATGCCCAACCATACATCATCAAAAGCAGGAGTGGATGTGTTCGGCTAGAAGAAGGTTTGAATGTCCAACCATAGTTTGTAAAAAGCGGGTAAGAAAAGGTTCGAATGCCCAAACATAGACCATCAAAAGAGGGAGCGGAGGTGTTCCGCTGTAAGAAGGTGTAAATGTCCGACCATAGTTGGTAAAAAGAGGGTAAGAAAAGGTTAAAATACCCGACTGTACACAATCAATAGCGGGAGCGGAGTTGTTCGGCTACAAGAAGGTGTGAAAGTCCGACCACGGTTTGTAAAAAGCGGGTAAGAAAAGGTTCGAATGCCCGAATATATACCATCAAAAGTGGAAGTGGAGGTGTTCGGCTGCAAGAAGGTGTGAACGTCCGACCAAAGTTTGTAAAAAGCAGTTAAGAAAAGGTTCGAATATCCAACCAAACATAATCAAAAGCGGGAGCAGAGCTGTTCGACTGCAAGTAGGTGTGAATGTCAGATCATAATTTGCAAAAAACTGATGAGAAAGGGTGAGAATGCCCGGCTATACACCATCAAATGCGGGAGCGGAAGTGTTCGGCTGTGAGTAGGTGTGAATGTCCGACCATAATTGCTGAAAAATGTGTTAGAAGAGACTAGAATGACGGACAATACATCATCAAAAGCGGGAGAGGTGGTGTTCGGCTGCAAGTAGGTGTGAATGTCCAGCCATAATTACTCACAAATGGGTAAGAAAAGGTAGTATTGCCAGACCATACATGATCAAAACAGGGAGCGGAGGTGGTTCAGCTGCAAGGTGTGAATGTCTGACTAAAGTTTGTAAAAAGCGGGTAAGACAAGGTGCGAATGCCCGACAATGTATGATCAAAAGAGGGAGCAGAGGTGTTCAGCTGCAAGAAGGTCTGAATGTCCACCAATAATTACTGAAAAATGGGTAAGAAAAGGTGCGAATGCCCAACCATACATCATCAAAAGCAGGAGTGGATGTGTTCGGCTACAAGAAGGTTTGAATGTCCGACCAAAGTTTGTAAAAAGCAGGTAAGAAAAGGTGAAAATACCCGACTGTACACAATCAAAAGAGGGAGCGGAGTTGTTCAGCAACAAAGAGTGAAAGTCTGACCATGGTTTGTAAAAAGTGGGTAAGAAAAGGTTTGTATGCCCGAATATACAACATCAAAAGCAGAAGCGGAGGTGTTCGGCTGCTTGGAAGTTTGAACGTCCTACCAAAGTTTGTAAAAAGCAGTTAAGAAAAGTTTCGAATATCCAACCAAACATAATCAAAAGCGGGAGCAGAGCTGTTCAACTGCAAGTAGGTGTGAATGTCAGATCATAATTTGCAAAAAGCTGATGAGAAAGGGTGAGAATGCCCGACTATACACCATCAAATGCGGGAGCGGAGTTGTTCGGCTGTGAGTAGGTGTGAATCTCCGAGCATATTTTGTAAAAAGGGGGTAAGAATAGATTCGAATGCCCGAACATACACTATCAAAAGAGGGAGCGGAGGTGTTCCGCTGTAAGAAGGTGTGAATCTCCGAGCATAGTTGGTAAAAAACGGGTAAGAAAAGGTTAAAATACCCGACTGTACACAATCAATAGCGGGAGCGGAGTTGTTCGGCTACAAGAAGGTGTGAAAGTCCAACCATCGTTTGTAAAAAGCTGGTAAGAAAAGGTTCGAATGCCCGAATATATACCATCAAAAGCGGAAGTGGAGGTGTTCGGCTGCAAGAAGGTGTGAACGTCCGACCAAAGTTGGCAAAAAGCAGTAAAGAAAAGGTTCGAATATCCAACCAAACATAATCAAAAGCGGGAGCAGAGCTGTTCGACTGCAAGTAGGTGTGAATGTCCAGCCATAATTACTCACAAACGGGTAAGAAAAGGTAGTATTGCCAGACCATACATGATCAAAACAGGGAGCTGAGGTTGTTCAGCATCAAGGTGTGAATGTCTGACTATAGTTTGTACAAAGCGGGTAAGATAAGGTGCGAATGCCCGACAATGTATAATCAAAAGAGGGAGCAGAGGTTTTCGGCTACAAGAAGGTTTGAATGTCCAACCATAGTTTGTAAAAAGCGGGTAAGAAAAGGTTCAAATGCCTGACTATACACCATCAAAAGCGGGAGCGGAGATGTTCCGCTGTAAGACGGTGTGAATGTCCGACCATAGTTGGTAAAAAGCGGGTAAGAAAAGGTTAAAATACCGGACTGTACACAATCAATAGCGGGAGCGGAGTTGTTCGGCTACAAGAAGGTGTGAAAGTCCAACCATCGTTTGTAAAAAGCTGGTAAGAAAAGGTTCGAATGCCCGAATATATACCATCAAAAGCGGAAGCGGAGGTGTTCGGCTGCAAGAAGGTGTGAACGTCCGACCAAAGTTGGCAAAAAGCAGTAAAGAAAAGGTTCGAATATCCAAACATAATTAAAAGCGAGAGAGATTGTGTTCAGCTGCAAGTAGGTGTGAATATCCAGCCATAATTACTCACAAACGGGTAAGAAAATGTAGTATTGCCAGACCATACATGATCAAAACAGGGAGCGGAGGTGGTTTAGCTGCAAAAAGGGGTGAATGTCCAACTAAAGTTCAAATATATTAACAAAAGCGGGAGGAGAGGTCTTCGGATTAGAGTGGTTGAGAATTTCCAACCATAATCTATAAAATGTGGTGAAAAAAAAAGGTGTGAAGGAATGAATTTTATAGCAAAATCCGAAATCATGTATAACTCCGCAAAAGGAACGTATTGCTCAACCAAAGGGATGCTTCTTTCTCATTCAGGGTAATATGAGGAACTTTATGCTTGATACATTTTAGACACGGATAACTATGAAGGACAAAGCAATTTTAACTTGGTTTGAGCAAAGCAATTCATTTTATAGGAAAATCCGAAATCGTGCAGGACTCATGAAAGTAAGCTTTTTCTCGGATTCCTGATCCTCCAGTGTTGCTCTTTCCTATACTGCAAAATACAGCCTTGTTCTTTGTTGAAATTTATATAGACATTGATAAATATGAAGAACAAAGCAGTTTCCACTTTGTTTGAGTGAAGGAATTAATTTTATAGCAAAATCCCAAATCAAGCAGAACGTATGAAAATAAGCTGATTCTCGGATTCCTGATCCTTCAGTGTTGCTATTTCTACTACTGCAAAATACAATGTTGTTCTTTGTTGAAGTAAATCTAGACATTGATAAATATGAAGGACAAAGCAGTTTTCACTTGGTTTGAGTGAAGGAATTCATTTTATACATAAAATCCCAAATCATGCAGAACGTATGAAAATAAGCTTATTCTCGGATTACTGATCCTTCAGTGTTGCTCTTTCTTCTACTGCAAAATCCAGTGTTGTTCTTTGTTGAAGTCAATCTAGACATTGATAAATATGAAGGACAAAGCAGTTTTAACATAGTTGGAGTGAAGGCGTTCATTTATAGTAAAATCAATAATCGTGCAGAACTCATGAAAATAAGCTTATTCTCGGATTCCTAAAACTTTTGATTTGCTCTTTCTTTACTGCAAAGTACAATGTTGTTCTTTGTTGAAGTCGATCTAGACATTGATAAATATGAAGGACAAAGCAGTTTTCACTTGGTTTGAGTGAAGGATTTGCAGCTGAAAACCTCTCGCTCCCGCTTTTGATTGTGTATAGTCGGGCTTTCGAGCCTTTTCTTACCCGGTTTTTAGAAATTATGGTTGGACATTCAGACCTTGCAGCCGAAGACCTCCACTCCCTCTTTTGATCATACATTGTCGGGCATTCGCACCTTGTCTTACCCGCTTTTTACAAACTATAGTCAGACATTCACACCTTGCAGCTGAACCACCTCCACTCCCTGTTTTGATCATGTATGGTCTGGCAATACTACCTTTTCTTACCCGTTTGTGAGTAATTATGGCTGGACATTCACACCTACTTGCAGTCGAACAGCTCTGCTCCCGCTTTTGATGGTATATATTCGGGCATTCTAACCTTTTCTTAACTGCTTTTTGCAAACTTTGGTTGGACGTTCACACCTTCTTGCAGCCGAACACCTCCGCTTCCGCTTTTGATGGTATATATTCGGGCATTCGAACCTTTTCTTAGCAGCTTTTTTCAAACCATGGTTGAACTTTCACACCTTCTTGTAGCCGAACAACTCCGCTCCCGCTATTGATTGTGTACAGTCAGGTATTTTAACCTTTTCTTACCCGCTTTTTACCAACCATGGTTGGACATTCACACCGTCTTACAGCGGAACACCTCCGCTCCCGCTTTTGATGGTGTATAGTCAGGCATTTGAACCTTTTCTTACCCGCTTTTTACAAACTATGGTCGTACATTCAAACCTTCTTGTAGCCGAAAACCTCCGCTCCCACTTTTGATCATACATTGTCGGGCATTCGCACCTTTTCTTACCCGTTTTTTACAAACCATGGTCGGACTGTCACACATTCTTGTAGCCAAACACATCCGCTCCCGCTATTGATTGTGTACAGTCGGGTATTTTAACCTTTTCTTACCCGTTTTTTACCAACTATGGTCGGACATTCACACCTTCTTACAGCGGAACACATCCGCTCCCTCTTTTGATGGTGTATGTTTGGGCATTCGAACCTTTTCTTACCCGCTTTTTACAAACTATGCTCGGACATTCAAACCTTGTTGCCGAACACATCCACTCCTGCTTTTGATGATGTATGGTTGGGCATTCAAACCTACTTGTTGCCCGCTTTTCATTCATTTTGGGTGGACATTCACACCTTGTCACAGCCAAACACCTCCGCTCCCTGTTTTGATCATGTATGGTTGGACATTCGCACCTTTTCTCACCCGCTTTTTGCCAACTATGGTCGGCTGTTCACAGCTTCCTCTCCACCATACTTGTATGGTGGGATATTCACACCCACTTGCATCCGAAGACCTTTTGTTGATATTTAGTCGGTCATTCGCAGCTTACCCGCTTTTGGCAAACTATGGCCTTCATGCAGCCAAACACCTCTGATCTCGCTTTTGATGATGTAAGGTTGGGCATTCAGACCTTGCTTCACCTGCTTTTCACCAAATATAGTCGGACATTCACACCTTCTTGCAGCCGAACACTTCCGCTCCACCTTTTAGTGTTCTATCACACCTTTTTTTTCACCGCATTTTATAGATTATGGTTGGAAATTCTCAACCACTCTCATCCGAAAACCTCTCCTCCCGCTTTTGTTAATATATTTGAACTTTAGTCGGACATTCACACCTTCTTGCAGCTGAACCACCTCCGCTCCCTGTTTTGATCATGTATGGTCTGGCAATACTACCTTTTCTTACCCGTTTGTTAGTAATTATGGCTGGACATTCACACCTACTTGCAGCCGAACACCACCTCTCCCGCTTTTGATGATGTATGGACCGGCATTCTTACCTTTTCTAACACATTTTTCAGCAATTATGGTCGGAGATTCACACTTACTCACAGCCGAAAAACTACGCTCCCGCATTTGATGGTGTATAGTCGGGCATTCTCACCCTTTCTCATCAGCTTTTTGCAAATTATGATCTGACATTCACACCTGCTTTTGATAATGTATGGTTGGGCATTCGCACCTTTTCTTACCCATTTTTCAGGAATTATGGGTGGACATTCACACCTTCTTGCAGCTGAACACCTCCTCTCCCGCTATTGATTGTGTACAGTCGGGTATTTTAACCTTTTCTTACCCGCTTTTTACCAAATATGGTCGGACATTCACACCGTCTTACAGCGGAACACCTCTGCTCCCGCTTTTGATGGTGTATAGTCAGGCATTTGAACCTTTTCTTACCCGCTTTTTACAAACTATGGTCGGACATTCAAACCTTCTTGTAGCCGAAAACCTCCGCTCCCTCTTTTGATTATACATTGTTGGGCATTCGCACCTTATTTACAAACTATAGTCAGACATTCACACCTTGCAGCTGAGCCACCTCAGCTCCCTGTTTTGATAGTGTATGTTCGGGCATTCGAACCTATTCTTACCCCCTTTTTACAAACTATGCTCGGAGATTCACACCTACTCACAGCCGAACAACTCCGCTCCCGCATTTGATGATGTATTGTCCGGCATTCTAGTCTCTTCTAACACATTTTTCAGCAATTATGGTCGGACATTCACACCTACTCACAGCCGAACACTTCCGCTCCCGCATTTGATGGTGTATAGCCGGGCATTCTCACCCTTTCTCATCAGCTTTTTGCAAATTATGATCTGACATTCACACCTACTTGCAGTCGAACAGCTCTGCTCCCGCTTTTGATTATGTTTGGTTGGATATTCGAACCTTTTCTTAACTGCTTTTTACAAACTTTGGTCGGACGTTCACACCTTCTTGCAGCCGAACCCATCCACTTCCACTTTTGATGGTATATATTCGGGCATTCGAACCTTTTCTTACCCGCTTTTTACAAACCGTGGTCGGACTTTCACACCTTCTTGTAGCCAAACAACACCGCTCCCGCTATTGATTGTGTACAGTCGGGTATTTTAACCTTTTCTTACCCGCTTTTTACCAACTATGGTCGGACATTTACACCTTCTTACAGCGGAACACCTCAGCTCCCTCTTTTGATGGTCTATGTTCGGGCATTCGAACCTTTTCTTACCCGCTTTTTACAAACTATGGTCGGACATTCAAACCTTCTTGTAGCCGAACACATCCACTCCTGCTTTTGATGATGTATGGTTGGGCATTTTCACCTTTTCTTACCCATTTTTCAGTAATTATGGGTGGACATTCACACCTTCTTGCAGCTGAACCACTCCTCTCCCGCTTATGATCATGTGCGGTTTGATATTCGAAAATTTTCTTTCATGTTTTAAAGCAATTATTGATGGACATTCAAATCTTCTTGTAGCCGAACACATCCACTCCTGCTTTTGATGATGTATGGTTTAGCATTCGCACCCTTTCTTTACCCATTTTTCAGGAATTTTGGGTGGACATTCAGACCTTCTTGCAGCCGAAAACCTCCGCTCCCTCTTTTGATCATACATTGTCGGGCATTCGCACCTTATCTTACCCGCTTTTTACAAACTATAGTCAGACATTCACACCTTGCAGCTGAACCACCTCCGCTCCCTGTTTTGATCATGTATGGTCTGGCAATACTACCTTTTCTTACCCGTTTGTGAGTAATTAATCCCAAAATATTGAGCATAAAATAAGTCTTTATGCTGATGATGTATTACTTTTCCTTCAGAACTCACAGACGTCTCTCAGTCACACGATCACACTCATAAATAAATTCTCAGCACTTTCTGACTACTCTATCAACTGGTCTAAGACCACAGTTCTGCCCATTAACTGTAGGGTCCATAATATACCTGCGATCATTTACAGTCAGGAAATATTAGATATTTAGGCATAAACATTTCCTCCAGGCTCTCAGAGCTAACAAAGCTAAATTATGTGCAATTATTAAAGACAGTAGAGGACGATCTCTCGTTGGAAGTCCTTACCTATATCACTTATGGGGAGA